>NW_025400985.1:13813195-13849441 GCF_015345945.1 Tribolium madens | reverse complement strand
TCTTTAGACAGCTGTAATTTTTCTATTTTTTGAGGTGGGTCAGTAAATACTGTGCCACCTGTTCTCATTTGTAGAGAGGTATTCGTGGTAAAAATTACGCCACATATTTTTAAATTATTCGATATGTTTTTTGGCATTTATGTAATATCATAGACAATTTTTTTCATACACTAAAAATCCCATAAGCCGCGGTGTTTTTGTCACTATGACAGCGACAAAAGATTACCGCCCTAACTATTACAGCGACAAAACGGAAAATAACTTTTGAAAGCGTCTGAATCTTTGTTAATTATTATTTGTTAATTTAGTAATTTACGTATTCATTAAATCGTCTTACCGAATTACACTCAAGCTTTTTTTTACGAAAAAAACTTGACATTTTAAATTCGAGTTTTGTTTCCTTCAGGAAGTTTAACTCAAAGATCTGCCAGAAGTTACTCGTAATTTTTTCAAAAGCAGTTTTTTTCGTTAAATTGCCAGAAAACAAAATTCTCATTAAAATGTCAAGTTTACTTCGAAAAAAAAGCTTAAGTAAAAAAATATTATATTATACAGAGTGAGCCGGAACTCACGCCCCAGAGAAAAATGCCACATAAGGTAAAATACCAGGAACATAAAAAAATGTTAAAACAATTTTATCTATAAAAAGTTCGAAGTTACGTTTAAATTTTGCACTTTGACTCTATTTATTTTTGTTAAAAAAATAATTTTTCAATTTTTTTTTGCTACAGTCTATTAGAAAAAGAAAGAAAAAAGCTGTGTACTCAATGGTAACTTTGTTAAATGTTATTTGTGGCTTTTATTAGCAAAATTTTTGTACCTTTACTAAATAATTGTAAAAAAAAACATATACAAGATCATCAGTATCATAAAGTAGACATAAAAAAATGTCAAATGTCAAAAAATAAATGTCAAATTTTTTTGACAGAATTTTTGAAACTTTTTTTTCATGTTCCTGGTATCTTACCTTACTTGAAAATTTTCTCTGGGGTGCGAGTTCTGGCGCACCCTGTATACAGGGTGTTGTAAAGTTCATTAAAATACAGAGTGCGCCAGAACTCGTGCCCCGGAGAAAAATGTCAAATGACGGCGGCAATGGGTCGCCAAAAAGTGCAGCTGAAGAAGTAACTTTTGCTCGCATAAGAAAGTTGAGAGACTCTTAATTCCACCAATCCCAGAAGGGCACCTCAGGGTGTGATTGGAAAATTATATCCGCTGCTAGGTTACAAAAATAATAACAATTTGCCCAGAATTTAAAAAAAATAGCTGGATTACTGTAATTGTCTGTCATGTTTTTGACATAACACGCTATTTTCGAATATTTTTCTCGCTCAAGATGCTGTGCACAAGTATGAGACGAAATCGTTGAAAATTTTTGAAAACTCGATTTCCACTGCGATGAACCAACAACTATTTTAATACTTTTAGATGTTTTCTTCAGAAGCATTGTTCCTCCTTAACTTTTTCTTCGATATGACACAGACAACAAGCCGAAAACTAATGCTAGAAGCGAGTTAGATTAACCAAAAAGGTAAAAATGTACCTACGCCAGTTTCTTTACTTTATTGCAAAAGTAACAGAAAAATGTACTTTTTATAAGAATTTGTGCTTGAACAAAACAGGTTAGGATAATTTTTACTGTCATAATTGTAGATTTACCAAGGTATTATTGTTCGGTAGTGTAATTGTAACCTAAAAATAGATATTGAAATTAGTTGATATTCCTCAACAGTCCACAAATTTACTGAAAATCATTGCTGAAATGTATCCGGAAAAAAAGCATTTGGAATATTCTCAGTCAGTCCACAAATTTACTGGAAATCATTGATGAAATGCCCCCGGAAACAAAACATTTGAAATTTCCTCTGTCCTAATACGAGTATGTCAGTTATAATGACTACAACTTCTCTGATGYATCTACTTAAAAATCTTAAAAAATCAAGAAAAGCTTCTTCATTTTCAACTATGCGCCCCGTTCTGGGAACACCTCTAATTTCTTTTCGTTCTGGTAGGACTTGACCGCTCTTGCACCCTGGCAATCGCCCTCAATGTAACCTTATAGCATGGGCGATTTCTGTCAGGAAAACGTTCAGAAAATATCCTAGCTGCCTCCCTGGCGTTACGCCAACACTTTCCCAATATGGTTATTATCTCCAAATAATCAGCGGCTAATCACATGGTTAAAACTTAAACCACACAATTGACATCTAACACAAATTCAAACCATTACACTCGTGTACAACCTCTTCGGGGAGAAAAATATTCGAAAATGGAGTGTTATGTCATCACATGACAGATGTGAAAATTACAGTAGACCAACTATTTATTGAAGATTCTAGGCAAATTGGTATTATTTTTGTAACCCAGCAACAGATATAATTTTTCGATCCCACCCTGAGGTGCCCTTCTGGGATTGACGGAATTAAGGGTCTAATAACTTTCTTATGCAAACAAAAGTTACTTCTTCGGCTGCACTTTGTGGCGACGCATTGTTGCCGGCACTTGACATTTTTCTCTGGGGCGCGAGTTCTGGCGCACCCTGTATAATTTCTCTGTGGTAAAATTTAATTTTGATAATTTTATTCTAAACGTTTATTATTCGATTTTTCTTAGTTTATAACATATTTTGTTTTTTAACGAATATTCTTTAGAAATTTGTTACATACAAACTAAGATTACCTATTAGCATAGAGGAAATATATATATTTCATCTATGCTATTAGAAAAAAAAAAGATTTTTATTACTTTATTCAAAATTCAAACTTTAGTGCTATAATATTTTTTAGCGGATTGCAATCGTGAAGGAAAAAATAAGATTGTTAAATGTTAAGTAACTTGAAAAATTTAAATAAAAGACCCCAATTTTTGTTTTTGTATCTAATAGATTAATAAATTGCAACAATATATTGGTAGGTATTATTAAATGAGCATTCTTGATACATACCATGGTAATAATACACCATGGTATAATCACAGTATTTCCACCATAGACACTTAAGTTTATATCCCGAGATCAAGATAATTTGTAATTGTAATCGAGACATCTTTGGATCCGAAAACGTATGTCTGTGAAACGTCAAAGGTAAAAGTAAAAAGGTAAAATGGCATGATTAAAAAGATGATTATTTAATAACTAAATTGATTTATCTAAATTTATTTATTTTTTTACCTTCAAAAAAGCACGCTCCTATTACGAGTAACATTATACGTCGGCGACTAATTCCAGAACATTTTGTCGTTTTACCTTTTGACTTGTCATTTTATTTGATTTCTCACGTGCAATTAGTGCAAAAGCGACATAAGTTTTCGGAACCAAAAATGACTCGATTACAAATTATTTTGATACAAGAGTTGTAAAGTATTAAAATTCAAATTGTTTTTTTGCAAAAATTAAATGWAACATAAATGTAATTAATTCTTTCATGTCTTCTACAACTGCACTTTTTGGCTGTTAAAAAAATAGTTGATACTTTTTTTAATGATTAAAGTTAAATAGGTATGTGTTATATTTAAATTTATTTTTTTTAAATAAGTTCATGTTTTGTAAAATTATATGAAATACTTTATACAGGATTATTCACGAGAGAGGTATTTCTAATTATTTTTTTTTGCCTAACCCATTATACATAATATTACAACAATAATTTCATGATTTAAAATTTTAGATGGCGGCACTTCCGCTTACACCGGAAGTCGGTCTCAACTTTCTTATTTTAAATGGAAAGGTATATTTTTTACTGCGTTTTTGGATTAATCGTGTTATTTTAAGGGAGTTTTCATCAGATTTTCCTATACCTAAATTTAGCCGTTTTTGAAATATTTGGAGTTTTTCAAAAATTTTTGGATTTGCACCTTTCACTTTAAAAATCGATAACTCTGCTATTTTTTTTAATTTTAAATTCCTTTTTTTGACGTCCACTGTTTTCAAATTTTGAAAAAAAAATTAACAAACCCTAAAATTTTAAGGTTATTTTTGTAATAATTAAAATACCCATAACTCAATTTTTCCAAATAAAATACCTCAATTTATATTTTACTAAATGGAATAGAATTTAATTCTGCATCGATCTGTATTAACATTCCCAATACCTAAATTTAATAATTTTTAAGTTATGGTGACTTTTTGTTAAGACTGTCGAAAATCTATTACGTTTTTGAATAGTTTGCTATGGAAATCAAAAATGTCGAAGTTGTTTCTTAATAAACGTCGACAATGACTTATTATTTGACAAACGGTACCAAAATATGGAGAGTCAAAGCTACTCAAACTTAGATTTAATTAATTTATTTGGTATTTATGGAGAGTGTAACAAAATTAGGATATCGTTCATTAAACAAAAATAAGTTTTTCTCACTTGTTAGCTTTAAATAATGAACGCATGGTAGAACCTATCAATAATAATTAAGTTTGCATAACTTTGATTCTCCATATTTTGGCACTATTTGTCAAATAGTAATTTACTCTTCTATTTAGTAAAATAAAAATTGAGGTATTCCATTTGAAAAAATTCAGATGAGTATTTGAATTGTTACAAAAGTAACCTTAAAATTTTGAGATATGTTTTTATTTCAAAATTTGAAAACACCAGAAAAAGGATCTAAGCTTTCTCTTTCAAACGCAAAAAAAAAATGAATTCAAAATCTTAAAAAATGGCAGAGTTACCGATTTTTAAAATGTAAGGTGCTGATCCAAAATTAAAAAAAAAACTCCAAATATTTCAAAAACGGCTAAATTTAGGTATAGGTATATAGAACGCAGTAAAAAATATACCTTTCCATTTAAAATAAGAAAGTTGAGACCGACTTCCGGTATAACAGAAAGTGCCGCCATCTTGCAAATATTTTCATTTAGGAGGACTTAATGATTTATGGCTATGTATCAATTTTCAAATAAATACTATTATTCGAACTCCCAATACTTCTGTGGGGTTTACACGGAACATTCTGTATTTTTATTGATATTACGCCTGTAAGTCAGTCAACTAATAATACACTTAAAATTTAGACAATTTATATTGTAAAAATAGGTATATTTTTTTTTTATATTACGAGTAGCAAATATGTTGTTTATCGTGTTTGATGTGACTAAAATACAGAGATTCTGCATAAAAAAACTACGAAATATCACACATTTTATTTTTATGTTGGTGTGAAAAGACACCAAAAGTAAAATTCCCTAGTCGAAAAAGTTTTACTAACAAACCAATTTGGCATTTCACGTAAAAAACTCTTATTTTTGTCTTATTTATAGCAAAAATGGCAGCAGCAATGGACGTTGATGTTGATGAAGTTGAAGTTCCCACTTCTAGCAGTTCCAAAGGTGAAAAGAAGCGTTTCGAAGTAAAAAAAGTAAGTTTGAATAACATAACCTAACAGTTTGATGATTCTCACTTTTTGTAGTGGAACGCTGTCGCTTTATGGGCTTGGGGTACGGTGAGCAATTTTATTGGAAAAGACGATTCTAATTAAAATTTTAGATATTGTCGTCGATAACTGTGCCATTTGCCGCAATCACATTATGGATCTGTGTATCGAATGTCAGGCTAACCAGGCTTCAGCAACCAGTGAAGAATGTACAGTTGCGTGGGGTGTGTGTAATGTAAGTAATTTGTTGTTTTAATATTTAATGTATAGCAAATTTGTGATGTGATTTTAGCACGCGTTTCACTTTCATTGTATTTCGAGATGGTTGAAAACGAGGCARGTGTGTCCTTTAGATAACCGAGAATGGGAATTTCAGAAGTATGTATTTCACTTTGTTGGATTCATTTTAAGCGTGACAATCACAGTTAAAAGTGCATTTTATAATGTGATTACTGAACATGTTTTCATTCATTTATGTTTTAATGATTAATTGTTTAATAATACAGTGTCCAAATAACTCCTAACAGTTTTATGACACAATACATAATTGAAGGGGTGAGTGGATAAAAGTGTCTATATTTGGAGTTATAAGCATTTTAATATAATTTGCTAGTACTTTTTTCCAATTTGTTTTTGGTAAACAAAATCACATGATATACAATAAAGGCCTATGTGAATATTGTTTCCTTGTTATTAGAAAACTTAGGTAACAATTTTTTTAATAGATTTTTTAACGATCAAATGTACATGACCCCTTCATCCACTATAATGCATTAGTTTATATTATTAAAAAATTGATAAAAGTGTTATGTACCAAAAAACAAGCTTTATTTTCTAATAACAAGTTTAACAAAACATTTATAAGTTATTATAAAAAGTTCACTTTATGCTGTCTCGAAAATTAACATTCTCATTTAAAAGATTTTTTTTTGTTTACTAGAGGTGTAATTTTGCTAGTTCATCGACTTTTCGAAAACGGTTTTCTATATTAACACCATATTTTTCAATAAGAGAAATATTTAGACAAAAATCTACCGAAAAGTCATCAAATTAAGTGAAAAATAATGAATTTTGCTTGTTTACATCATGTTTTTTTGTAAGATTCTGTTAAAACATATTGAAAAATTACCAAATTGGGTTGAAAATGACCTTTTATATGATTTTTTGGGCGTTTTAGCACGTTTTTCAATTAAAAATTTATAAAATTATTTCGTCACAAATGCCTAAATTTACTCAAAAATGGTGTTATTTTTACTTTTTTAGATTGTGCTAAAAATTTTGTTAAAAAAATCTTCCGTTTTAGGACGTTTTTTAGCCAAAATCGCAATTGTTTTGAAAATCTTCGTCGAAAATGAGGTTTGAAATGAATAAACTATCACGAAACTAAAATTATTTTTGCTTCTTTGGAGAGTTTAAACATGTTTTTGAGCTGAAAAATCATCTGGTTGCTATTCCAAACGTTTTAGCAGATTTTTTAATCAAAAGCACAAAACTTCGTCAAAAATAAGCCGAAAAATCACATAATTTTCAAACATCTAGTTGCGTTTTTAAGTTTAAAACAAAGTTTTTTCTTTAATTTTTGCTAAAAAACATACCAAAAAATCAATACATATACCAGACTAAATAAAAAACCACATAATTTATGCACTTTTCGAGCGTTTTAAAACATTTTTCAATAAAAAACGCAATTATTTCGCAAAATTTTGTCAAGAATACATCGGACAGTAATTGAATTAAGTAAAAATAGTGTTATATGTGCTTTTTTAAAACATTTATTTATTTATTTAAACATATTTTAACACCGTTATCCACTGTTTATTTAACAATCCAAGTTATACATAACGTCTTTAGCAATTGGTAATTTCATTCCTAATAGAAACCAAGAATATTGCAAAAAAAATAGTTTTATAAGAAAATACCAGTTTTCAAATAGTACCGGGTGGGGCATCGATTACGCGCACTTGATAAATCGCGACTTCAAAGTAATTAAAACTGGCGATATTCCATAWACCTAACTAATTATTGACAGGGTATAATTTGAAAATATTTCTAATTTTTTTGGATAATAAATGAGTCCGTAACAGTTTTGTGTGTTTTATGAATACTTTTTGTTAATTTACCTTTAAAATTTTTACACTAAATGAATCTGTACCTGTCAGTGCATCAAATTTTGATATCACAATTTCAAATTTTGACTTGGTTAGCCAAATAATCGCTTTTTTTATTTAAACACAAACCAGACCCATGATTTATGACAAAATGGTATAATTTGCCAACAAAAGAATTATTTACTGGTAGCCGACCGCTTTAAAGGGTCTTTTTGTTGTAAACCTTGGAATCTTATCCCAATTGCAGTTCCCCATTGTCACCTAAATTTACGATGGCATAAGTAGAAGGTCATAAATAAAAATGATTTTCAAAGTTAAGATGGAAAATTGCGTATAATTCAAAATCTAATTGGTATTTTTTTTTCTGATTTTGTAAACAATTGTAGGAAGTGAATCTGCGTAGGTCAGTAAACAAAACAAAAAAATTAAAATTTTGGAATGTAGGGAGTTTTGCGTCAGTTGGCGTCATTGCGTGGTGGCTAGGTGGCTATGAAATAAATTAATTTGAAAGGTCATAATTTTATTCGTAAAAATGAATTTCGAAGGTATCGAAGACGTTTTGCAATGTACGGCGTTAGAAATACCGACCTTGACGGCAAATACGATGAACAGTTTTCTCCCTGTGAGATCACACGCCAATATTGTTCAGTAAGTTGACGGAAAACCTACCTAACTAACTACAAAAGTCTCAAAAGTAACAGTAAGTACCTTTTATTTTACTTTGTCTTATGGTCTAAAGGTATGCGTAAGCACCACTATAATCATGTTCATTCGGAATATTTTTTGCGATGATTAATTAAACCAAACATAGCAAAAATTTCGTATTTGAATAATTTCATTTGCGTTAGACCGATTGACACTGACAGTTCGATGGAAAAACGGTTAGGTCGCCAACATTATAAGACTAAATTTTCCTGTTTTTAGTATAATTTTTATAGCACTGTATTTGTTCATTACGAAACCCAAAACAGTTTCGTAATGAACCTTAGTACGAACGCAAAGTAGAAACAGAATGTTACATAACACCTTTATCCACTCACCCCTTCAATTATGTTATAAAGTATAAGGAGAATGTTAAAAAAATTCTATCTATAATAATTTTTAATTATGGTAGTTTAAAGTTTGCACTTTTGACCCAATTTATTTCAGTTGGTTAAATAATTTTATATTGTACATATACTACGAGTATTAGAAAAGTAAATAAAGAAAGTATTCATAATTGCAACTATATAGGGTGCGCCAGAACTCGCGCCCCAGAGAAAAATGCCATATAACGTAAGATACCAGGAACATGGAAAAAATGTTAAAAAAATTATCTATAAAAGTTTCGAAGTTATGAGAGTTTAAATTTTGCACTTCGACTATTTATTTCTGTTGGAAAAATATTTTTCCAAGTTTTTTTGCTACAGTCTATTAAAAGAGAAAACAAAGAAGCTGTATCCTAAATTGTAACTCTGTTCAATGTTATTTGTGGCTTTTATTGGCAAAATTTTTGTACCTTTACTCAATAATTGAAAAAAAAAACATATTCAAGATTATCAGTATCATTAAATAGACATAAAAAATGTCAAATGTCAAAATAATTTTTTCGTGATCCTGGTAACTTATCTTACTTGAAATTTTTCTCTGGGGCGCGAGTTCTGGCGCACTATGTATAATGTTATTTGATCAATGTTTTTATGCCTTTTTAGTTGAAAAATATGTTGCAACATTGCCGGTGACAATACATTTAATAAATAAATAAGGTCAAATGTTCAAATTTGAAACCTCCATAATTGCATAATTTATTGTAGGTAGAATTATAACAATTTTCGTATGTATGTGACGGGTGAGCAACGGAATTTTGTATCAGAGTTGGCCCTTGCAGAGAAAGATACACATACAGGTGAATATAAAGTATGTAACCAATAATAATCGGATAAACGATAACGATAAAATATTTCCACAAAATCATTTATTCATACTGATTTTTAGAAAGTTGTAATTTTTCTTATTTTTTGAGGTGGGTCAATAAATACTGTGCTCTCTATTCCCATTTGTAGAGGGGTATTAGTGGTTAAAATTACGCCACACATTTTTTAATCACCCGATACTTGAATTTATTTGTGGGCATAAATAATGGAAAATAAAATAATGGAAAAATCTAAAAATTTTTTTTATAAATTTGGTGCACAGAAACAAAAAGAAAAACAAAAATTAAAATTACAGTCTCTGAAGACGTTGATCTAATAAAAATTTTCGTTTATTAAACCATCATGATTTCAATTAAAAGTGACTTCACAATCTCAATAGAGGAAACCAACTCCTTCAAAAAGTGGTTTTTGTACATTTTTTTATTTCATATATTGGACCCACATTTCAACTTAGCATCCCATATAAAAATTTGACCCTGGTTGAAAACATTACTTTTCTGGGCCACTTTTTTTGGATATCGCATGATTATTTTAAATAGAGAGACAATTTGCCCTCCGAAGTCATATGATATCACCCTCTTTGACTTTTTTATGGCCACATTTGAAAAACACAATTTTCAAAACTCTGTTGCTGATTTAGGTGATCTACAACAACGAATTATTGACACAAATAAATTACGAGATCTAATCTAAATTTAAAATATCGAGGCTTAAAAGTAGTTTTAACGGTTACTAACTGCGAGTAGTTTAATTACTCAAAATTAATAGAAGACATACGTGAAAATTCCCTCCAAGGCTCTCCCTGATTCAAAATTCTATTGCTCACATGATGTATATAAATATTGATATTATATTGTTTTTTGCAGGTATGGACATTGATCGTTATTTTATTAGTAGCGTAATGCGTTTTGGCAAATTGATTCCTACCCTTTTACTTTTTCTTGAAGTCAACATGTAAAAGAATTCACAAATTCATTGTTTTTGCATAATCCAGTTCTTTAAATTTTTGTTACATTTTTACCGCAATAAATTACTATTCACTTTAGACTTTTTTAATTTTTTATTCTCTCAAATATGTAGTATTTATATATTATRTATTTTCATTTCAATACAATGCAAATAAAAACAGATGTCTGAATTTCATGACATAGTTTTTCTGTATTATGTTTTTTAATTATACACCTATCTTAAAAAACATTATTAGCATAAGTTTGGAATTTTTGAACAGAAAATTTAATTTATAAATTTTAAACTTTTGCACTTCAGAAAAAAATGTTAAGTGCCGGCGGCAATAGATTACCAAAAAGTGCAGYCGAACTTTTACTTGCATAAGTACTTAAAACCACCAATTCCAGAAGGGCACCTCAGGGTGTTATAAAAAAATAATACCAATCTGTCTAGAAGTTTAAAAAATATATAGCTTACTGTAACACATGGCACGCTACTTCTCGCTGAAGAGGCTGCACACAAGCATAATGAGACGAAAACTTGATAATTTTTAAAAACTCGATTTCCAAAAATTCTGGAAATTTCCGACGAGTAATTTTTGGAAATTCATTGTGATGAGCTTGGAAATAAAAAACTAAAACTAAAAGGAATTTCAAAAAAAATTATTCTTGGAAAACGATCACAGTTTTATAGTATTTTACACTGCAGTAATTATTTATTTGTCAAGTAATTAGGTTCAAAAATGCAGTTCTATCTTTTTTATTCACTCGGTACTTATGTATACAGAGCTTCTTAATACGTAATCGTAACTCATAGACTCATACATGTTAATAATAATAGATTTTAATTGACTTATATGACTAGCGTGGAAAATCTTCGTTTCTAAGGGAGCTGAAAATAGAATACACGGTGTGTCAGAAGTCGTGCCTCAAAGAAAAATTTCAAGATAAGGTACCAGGATCATGGAAAAAATGTTTAAAAAACTTTCTGTCAAAAAATTTTGACATTTATTTTTTGAGATATTGATGATCTTGTATAGTATGTTTTTTTTTTAATTATTTAGTAACAGTACAAAAATTTTGCCAATAAAAGCCACAAATACAAATAGAGTTACTGTAGCAAAAAAACTTGGAAAATTGTTTTTCTAACAGAAATAGAGTCAAAGTGCAAATTTTAAACTCTCATAACTTCGAAATTTTTATAGATAATGTTTTTTTAACATTTTTACTATGGTATCTTACCTTATATGGCTCTGGGGCACGAGTTCTGGCGCACCCAGTATAACAAAAATTAGAAATAACATTGCATCCTATGTTGTTCAACAGTACGACCAAAAAGTCTTTCTCAAGCAAACGTAGAAACTTAGAACGTATATCTGCAGAAAATAAAACGTCTTCATGACAACTGAGAATGACAAAATTATTTTTTAGTCAATTCAATCTTTCTTTTCTATGGTCAATTCTGACATGAGTCCATGATATACGATCTGTATAGGAAAATCCAAAAACATAATATATAAGAATGTTTTGAGAGATTTTTATAGGTAATTTTTTGACAACTTGGTAATATATGCGACATACATCTTTAACTAGTGATAGGACTTTTTGATCATTCTATACATACAGGGCTTTCATTTCAAAAGGATCCAGTCTCAATAACTTTTGACATTGAGTAAATGTATTTTCAAGCAAAAACAGGTCGATTAGGATCCCGAGAGGGAAGTTGAAAACCAACATTAGTTACATTTTAAGTTTCATCCCCTGGTCGCTAGCCACCCCTACTTTAAAATTTTAAATGGCACCCCCTACTTTTTAGAACGTTCGGAAAGAGAAAAAATCAGCGTCGCCAAATGTCGAAGAAAAATTTTTTTTGTCGATTTGTTTTTCAGTTAGGGTTGGTTTAATTTTTGAAATTTTTAGTCCTAGTAGCCATTGATTGAACTCAATTTAATTTAAACAAAAAATATGTCTATTTGGGTTGCGATGGGAGAGTTTAAAACCAACATTAAATACGTTTTAGGTTTCATCCCCTAGTCACTAACCACCCTTACTTTAAAATTTTAAAGAGCACCTCCAACTTTTTGAAACATTTTTGTAGGGGTGGAAAAAAGCTTATCTAATCGTAAATGAAAAAAATATTTTGTCGATTCGTTTTTGAGTTAGGGATAGTTTTATTTTAGAAATTTCCATCAGTCCTAGTAGCCTTTAACTTTGATTTTGATTATGTGTCATCGAATACATTTTATTAACAAGGCGGTGGTGTCAAAAATTCATCCAAAATTTACCGTTTGACAGTTCAGTTAATTAAAAAATTAATTTTATTTAAATTAAATTGAGTTGAATCAAAGGCTACTAGGACTAAAAATTTTAAAAATTAAACCACTCTTAACTAAAAAACGAATAGACTTTTTTTTTTCTTTGACAGTTAGATACGCTCACTTATTCCCTTTCTGAAAATGTATCACCTCCTACGTGTTATTTAAAATTCTAAAGTAGAGGTGGCTAGCGACTAGGGGATGAAACCGAAAACGTATTTAATGTTGGTTTTGGATTAATGGACAGATATGTATTAATTTTTTTAATRTCGCTAATAGAAAATTCCAGAGAAGCAGATGTTACCTGAAGAAATTTTACCTAACAACAACAATAGTAAAACAATAATCAAGAAGTATCTGCTCATAATTCCAACTTGAAACTTAAGAAAATTTGTCCAAGTTCTGCGGTCTTCGTCATTATAAGACCTAGCGTAATTAAAATTCCACCAGAATGTGAAATAATTATAAATGGTTCAACATTCAAAAGCGGAGAAAATATAAAGTTGAAAGAAAATGAACAACAATAACACAGGTCAACAAATTAGAACAAACTTTCGGTAACATTGATTAAACTACGTTTGATGTTTATAATTTTTCACTCTGATTTCGAAAATTTTCACAAAAATGTCCCATCACGTATCATTCTTATGTTACCAATTTCGTTCTGACACTCATGGTAAAGCAACAAAGTACTGAAAATGATTCAACTATTTAATTTATTTTATTATACAGGCCGTATTATGAAAAACGCCCCAAGCCATAACTCCATTATTTTTAAAGTTATGACAATACTTCTTAGAACAAAGTTGAACATTTTTTGTCATCTATCGTTTGGGATAGATGCTAAATTAATGCTGTTTTCTGTTTCACCGGAAATGACATCAACTTTATTTTTTTAATGGAACACGCTGTATATTTTACCACTTTTGGATTCTTTGTTTAATTGTCTTTTAACAAGTTTTAGTACCATATGCCTAAAACTAACCGTTCGTAACCAAAAAATGTATTTATTAAAGTAGGCAGTGGAAAACAATAATATCAAGTAATGTTGACAAATATTATTCCTTTGCATTTTCTCTTACTGTTTTTATACTTTTTAATGTTAATCATGGATGATAATGTGTTAACAGACATATTTTGAATAAAATAAAAATTGTGGGAGAGCACTACGCTTTTACACTGGGTGATTTCTGATAAGAGACGTTCCAAATTGTCGAAAATTTAAGCGACTTAAAGAAAATTTAAGGATGTTTTGGGCTTTTAGAAAACCCAAATTAAAACATCTCCAATTTCAAAGAGATACATAATTAGATAGATATTGATGAAAATGCAGGAACATGAATTCAAGAAATTGCAAGTCACGTTGTCTTATCGTTCTGTTCTAATTTGGGTTTTCTAAAATCCCCAAACATCCTCAAATTTTCTTCAGGTGGACGAATTGGAATTTCTCTTATTGGAAACCGCCCAATGTAAAGGCGTTGTGGTCTCCAACTATTTTTATTGCTTTCAAAATATTCTTGAATCATGTCTGTTAACACATTATCACCAGAACACCAAAAAGTATAAAAATAATAAGAGAAAATGCAAAGTAATAATATTTGTCAACAATAATATTATTGTTTTCCACTGCCAACTTTAATAAATATTTAATTGACTCATATCTCACGAATGGTTGGTTTTAGGCACATGGTACTAAAACTTGTTAAAAGACAATTAAACAAAGAATMCAAAAGTGGTAAAATATACAGGTGTTTTATTAAAAAAAATAAAGTTGATGTCATTTTTAGTGAAACCGAAAACAGCATTAATTTAACATCTATCCCAAACGATAGATGACAAAAAGTGTTCAACTTTGTTCTAAGAAGTATTGTCATAACTTTAAAAATAATGGAGTTATGGCTTGGGGCGTTTTTCATAATACAGCCTGTATATGTTTTTTTACAATTAATAAAGATACATAAATTTTGCTAATAAAAGCCACAAATAACATTGAACAGAGTTACGTTTTAGGATATATCTTCCTTGTTTCCTCTTTTAATATAGCCTATAGCAAAAAAAACTTGGAAAATTATTGTTCCAACAGAAATAAATAGAGTCATAGTGCAAAATTTAAACCCTCATAACTTCGAAATTTTTATAGATAATTTTTTTTTAACATTTTTTCCATGTTCCTGGTATCTTACCTTAATAAACCGTCTTTTTGAAGATATTAAGGAAATAAGCAAGTACATATCTATTAAAACACTAAAGTTTCAAATAAAAATGTTTATTATAGTTATTTTTTAAATTATATCACATAACATCTTACAATTCTAAACGACCTTAAACTAATAACATGTAAATTCATCAACATATTCAACACAAACATCGCATTCGACTTCACAACACCATATAAATTTACAATTACACCTTTTCGTAATTTTTTTCTCTTGTTTTCTCACTCTGAATCCACAAGACCACAACTTTTCTTCTCTGCGATTGTTGCAGATGCAGAACTAKTCCTTGAACAGGTCCTTCCTTTAGTCCCAAGCCAACCTAATTAAAAAAAATAATAATAACAATAAACTAAAAGAACAATTAGAAAAAATACTTACCAGTCGAGTTATTACTAAAACAAAAGTCCGGTGATTTTCCCAAATAGTCTAGATTTGGCAACACGTCTCCAGCCGATTATAGCGGCATGTGTCTGGCCGTGTTGCCTAAAGTGAGAGCTCCTTGAATTTTCTCAAAACTGATCATGATGGCTTTGTCGTAACGTTGTTTGGATATTTCCGGGAATGTGGGYATCTGCATCCARCACGTTTGGAAGGAGCAACTCCCGGAAACTCCGTGACACTTGCAACACTTGGTCATGATTTTAAGAAAAAACACTTTGTAATAAATATATTTGCAGTAAGATTTTAAAAATAATTTTTAACAACATAAAATAATTATTTGGATTTTGTTAATTGATTTCTTGATTTTACATAAAAAAGCTTGTTTTAGAGTTTTTTTTTAATTATTTTTATAAAGAGCAACAATTTTCAGTCTTTGTTTTATTAAATTTTTATTCAATTAAAAATTGTTGTTGCATAAAGAAATTGCTTCCAAGGTGCTTTTCATGTAAAAAATATTCAAAGTCTGAAAAATTCTATCATTAATCTGTGAAAATGTTAAAACTGAAACATAACAATCTAATTAAAAGTAGTTACTGCATTTATGTACAATTTATGGAAGCAATTTTTATCGTTATGTCCAAAATTTATCTTTTTTGAAACTGCAAGTTACATCTAGAAAGTAGCTCTTATACATGATAATTATTCTTGTGGATATAAAAACACGTGTATTTATTTATGTACGAGGATGTGAAACAATTTATGAATGACAATTTTACATCTAGGTCTTGTTGAAAAATGATTTTAGTGAGAACCTAGTTTATTAATAAAGCGAAAATTTTAAATTTTGAGTTACTTTTGTAGTAGCTCTTTTTCTGGAAGACTTTAACTGATTTATTAACATTTATCTAATTAGTGTATGATGAGAACATGTTTTTTTATTTTTTTTGTTTTTTTTATTATGTTTTATTTATTATTATATTTATTATGTTTTTTGTATTATTTTTATTATGTACCTACTATCAGTGGATATAAAAAAAAACATTCGAAATTTGCTCATTGTGTTTCAAACTTTTGAATCGTCACTCAAAATAAAAGTTGTCAATGACCTTTGAAGCTTTTTAAACCTATAAAGAGATGCTATTGTGCTTTTTATAAAACTCTTGTAATGAAGACATCATTAAAAAATTGGACTTACTTGATGTTTTTAACAACATGTCTTAACTTTTAAAACTTTTTTTTGTAATAAATCAAATTTACCCGAGGAGCACTTTTAATTTTTTGACATACAATTGTTATGTTTGTCTTAGTTTTTATGTCCACCAATGGTACCTTTATATATAAATATAAATATAAAAATGAACAAAAAGTTTGTGTTCTTGGTATAATTAATTATTACTTTTTGAAAAAAATGAATTGGTGAAAGATTATGCGCTATAATTCACACGATTTTGAGTTATTCAGTTTTTGGTTTTAAAATACCAACTTATGAAAATTGTTTTGACAAAAATTTAATTTAATTAAAATTTAATCTTTTAATCAGTCTTTGTAAAAAAAATATAATAGACTGCCAATAAAAAATTAAACAATACTTAAAAACAAAAACAAATTTTCAGTATTTTGAACAGATTTAAACCAATTTTAAGCCTTGTTGAGTCTAATTTTAAGAATAAAATGTTGTATTCAACATTATTCCACCTCGTGGTTGATAAACCACGAGTGTTAACGGGTACACTCCGTGAAATAAAGCGTCCGATTTACACTCAAACTCGTCGAATAAATACTGTTTTTTTAAAATGATTACATTTATACGGTTTTATCAATTATTTTTTTTTAGAAGGTATATATTTTAAGCTAATAACGCATGGTTCTATACTTTTTRTTCACCTGTATTTACTTACAATCTCCTGCAATATGAACATTCGATGTTAGGACTGGGAATACTATGTATAACAYCTTAAAATAAATATTTCAAAAGGACGTTATTTTTTGAAACCTGGAAGCGTTGCAAAGGATGTAATTTTCTTTAAGAGTTTAATTAAATAAAATATTAATATTACAAGAAATTGTAAATATATTATGAACATAATAAAAAACTGAAAAAATGAATAAAATTTATAATAAATTGCTGTCATTTGAAAATAATATTTTTATAATATGATTTTATATATTTTTTAGTTACAGTTGAAAAGATAAATTTCTTAAGAATAAAATAATAAATAAAAACAAACAAAACCAAATCACACCAAAATAGAACAAATATCTAAAAAACAAAATAAAAGCAAACCATTTGACGATGTTTTTGAAATCAAATACTTACAATGATACAAAAAAATTACACCTAAAACAAACATGTTTTTCACCAAAAAAAAAAACTTTTTATTATTTTATATAAAGACTTGGAAAAGAGTATGCTACACGTGTTGAACAGTTTTATGCATGAGTTTAAGGTTATGCTAAGCTTATAATTATTAAGAATGAATTTGAAGAAAGTATTCTAAATTCTAAAAGTGGATATTTTTTCTCATATTTAATTAATTTATAATTTACCTTCCAAACAATTTTTTCTTTATAATTCCTGATAAAATCAAAATCCTAAACACTGGTATAATTTACAATACGTATTTTCYTATTCTCTAATGACCCCAAATCCCTTTACCCTACCTGTTTCAGTCATAAACCTTCACCCGTTATAAAATGCAAATATATATTTCTCTTCAACTCCACAAATCTATAATCCTATTTGGTAATTTACTTGTCGTTACTTGTTTCCGGCGGTGGTTGGATTTAAAAATTCTTTTGCGAAAGGGGACCCCTAAAGAGAGGCTATACAACAGGTCATTGGATTATTTTAATTTTATTTATTTGGGTTTTCMGGCCACTTATTTCAAGAAGAAATATTTAAATAATAATTCGAGTGTGAAAAAATGTAACGTTTGGGAGGTGTCAATTCCAAAAACTTGAAATTATTTTATGGACTGAGAAGAGAATTACAGGTAGTCAGGTGTCTTGAGAAACAGGAAATGATCTGTTTTATTGTATTTAGGCGCTGTTGTAAAGTGTTTAACTTTTATTTACAATAAATATATTACAGACAGAGAATAAAGTCAATGTTRAAATTGAAGTTAAAGATAAAATTGAATTTGATTCGACATTAATTTCAAATTTTGTCGTAAAAAAAATAGATTCACTTTGTAGATAAGGTCGGGCACTCTAATCCACACCGTTGTACAGTGTAAAATTCAAATTTAGTGTCAACCGACAAATTCCAACCAAACAACCAATGTTTTTAAGTTTCATTTATTAAAAATTAGCTCCTCCTTCACGCACCTTTTTTTAATTTCATCGATCATGAGAGCTGGCAAGACCTCTACTACCGGTTTGCAACTACGCAAAAATTAGAAAAMAATTTAATGGACGACCAGGAGATGGCTGAGCGGGTATCAAGAATTCAACAGAGGTTGAAGGAAACACTGATGAACATTGGCAAAGAATCAAAGGAATTTGTGAAATTCCGGAATAAAGACGGGAAGGTATTCGAGAAAATTGARCAACGAATACACATTGTTGAGAGGTATCTTAACTTTAGGAACATTAAAAAAGTCAATATTACGATAAAAGGATGAAATCTCAACATTTTCTTTTGTTAGGTACGTTACTGTCGCGTTTTAAAAAAGCTAAGAGTAATCGCCCATCATGGAAGGATCCCAGCTGCCTTGATAGCGTTCTTTCATCTTTCTGATGTTTTGGTGAAACCTCTCCCCTTGTTTGTCACTGACAGCCCCCAGATTTGTTAGAAAAAAATCCAAGTGAGAGTGCAGAAAATGTATTAATTAAACTATTGGTAAAAAATGTAACAAATAAACGGTACGTGTTGTCAAAAAACTAAATGCATTTTGTTATTTAGGAAGTAAAAAACTACTATTGACCAAATTTTCATCAATGTTACCGAACCTTTGTTGACCTGCCGCATCACATATACTMGTAGTACTACATCATACCAATCTGGATGAAATTTTTAAACTCCATAAACAAGCTAATGAATTAATTGGACTAACAATAATCCAGAATCAAGTTCATCATCGTAAATAGTTTTCTTCTGATAGTAAGTGGAGGTTGGATAATATGGAAATAAAGAAAGTTAAGAAAAGTTGAATCACCAAATCCCGAATCGAAACCACCAAGTCACTAATCGTAGTCACCAAATTCCGATTTGCAACCTCAACAACGTAAAATATTTTTTATATCTGTATTATTTTCCGAGTTAAGGAGGGACGATTATATTAGAGCTCTAATAATTTCAAAATATAAAAATAAACATGTAAATCTAGTACTCATTAGCATTATCAAAAACAAATACATTTAGCATATCAATACCTCATGTTTTAGCACAGTTCAAGTCAATTTCTAAGTTGTAAGTTCAGTTGTAAATTCTAAGTCCTGTTCATTTGAAATAAAATATATTTTTTAAAAACCTTCGTTTAAATTCGAAAAACATAATTAGCTTTCTTTCATTTAATTTAATTTTTAATTTACATTTTTTATGATTGTTCGCTGCGCTTTGCTTGTGCTTAATAAAACTCATGTCTAAAGTGGCGTTTATAGCACTAGTTACATAATATACTGTTAAAACCTGTAATAAAACACTGAATAGGTAGTACTTTTTATTTCTATTAAAACAATCGATAAAAATTCAGTAACGATTTTCAAACAAATACTTTTTTTATTTCTAGCTTTAGAGATTACTCCTAGAATATTTGATATTACTGAATAGGTAGTACTTTTTATTTCTATTAAAACAATCGATAAAAATTCAGTAACGATTTTCAAACAAATACTTTTTTTATTTCTAGCTTTAGAGATTACTCCTAGAATATTTGATATTAYTTTGTGTATAATTTATTCTTTTGTTCGGCACTGACGGTAAGTATACTACCTACACTAAGTATGCCTACATAGTACTTTTTTTATTTTAAAATGATATTAGGAAGTAAGGTTTCTGTCTTTCAAACTTTTATAAGAAATATATGGAAGAACATCATTAATCCAAGGAAAATAAGGATAAATCTGTGTGAAAATCAATGGACGACGTTGTTGGTTACAATATTCAGCTCTTTCAGGAATAACGTTAAATATTYCAATGATTCCTCTGTCACGATTATCATAAAATGCACTGGACAAGACTGCACCTGAATCTGATTCAAACAAGTCTGTTTCTTCAGAAGTAGGAAGAGTACAAACTTGAAAAAAATTTTCCAATTTTTGAACATAATCCAATTCCGGAAATTTCCTTTTGCATTCAGACATACCAAGAAGAGTAACATTTAAATGACCAAAACTATTTGATTCTAGTGGGTTGACAGAATTGATACCACTTACAACTCCTATCATATCTTGGAAGTTAGTTGAAAATGGAAGTATTCTCATTTCTTTCATTTTTTTACTAATATATCTAGGAGATTCTTCGAGAGCAAGCAACCCTATATCATGTCTTCCAGTTTCCTTTTCAAAATCAGGATGAATTCTAGTTCTCCAGTTGGTGTAACGTTCGACATGGTTTCCTCCATCAATTTGAGCTTCGGCAATAATTTGACTGGAACTGTAAAAATCAAGTTAGTAATAAATTAAAACAACATTTTTACTATTTACTCATTTTTAAGAAGACAAAAAGCTGATGTAATGAGCCACTCATAATTAAGCTTTATTCCCAAACATGATTTAACCACTGAACCGTCTTTTATATGTTTGATGTTGAAAATCACATTTTCATAGAATGGTTGAGGATTTCCATTCAACATACGTGGATTAAGATCAACGGACATGACTGAAATAAGTACCAAAAGTAATGAAAAGTACTACTTACTGGCATACTTACCGTCCGTGACAAACAAAAGTAATAAACAGGCACTCAAGTTGACCATTTTTGCAAGGTTTTAAACTCTGTTCCAGTTTTAATCCTTTTATATACCTAAGATGCAATACTAAAAATTTTAATAAGCGAAAACAATTTTTAAGTTACAAATAAAAAAATTCATTGTTTTTTGAAAATTATCATTGTATTACATAAAGATAATAATAAGTAAATACTGACTAATCAGCATTTGATTATAGTTTTTWGTGGTACCATAATTACCTTTTTTCTTTTTTGTAAGATTAAATTTTTCAATTWAAAAWTTTTTTATTCTATTTTAGTCAATAATCACCTTTATACGCACCCAAATGTGGGCGTAAATTGGTTTTCATGGCACMGATTTGTCAAAAATCTGGTGGTTTAATTATTCATACAATGGTATCAAAACTTTTCATATTCTTTCACATACAAATCCACCGATTTATGGGGAATCAATTTTCCCTGAGCAGTTTCAAATTCTTGTAAAATTTCTTCCGAATAAACGCTTTCTACTTCAGAAACGTTCATTTCGAAAAATAAATTGTTTTTTAAACAAACGCAGTAACCTTAACATCAAAATAGCTAATTTTCTACACAACACTAAAATTTGCATGGACACAAATTTTAGTTGATTTCCTTCTAAATATTTATTTAAATCTTTTAGAAATCATAAAATAGAATAAAACGTTGTATGTACCACGGTCTATGCTCTATGGCTATGTCGGTCACGCTCTTTATCTCACTTTAAAAAATGCGATTAAAGTAGCGCAGAGCTAATGACGTATATGTACGTCAAAAGTGTGCTTTACTGTCACCTAAGTCATTTATAATTTTATTTTTAATAGGGAAAATTGTTTTGAGGCTAATATTTATACYCTCTATATGTCATAATAATTTAAGCCCTTTAAAAACCTAATGCCAGGGAGAAGCTTTCATTTTTGACTTTAGTACTAAAATGTCAGAAGCTGTCAAATGTCATGTCGTGTTCTTGATTCACACTACACCCACCAGAAAATTTAAAAAAATAAACTGTAAGCGAAATCGACCAATAGAAGTTTAGCTGGAAACAATCAATATTAAAAGCTACGTCCAAAAATGCAATATAATATAGAGTGTTTTATTCATTTACAGATTTGTCAACAAGAAATTACCACATAGGTTTTGAACTTTTAGGAAAATTACGTTTTTCATGTTGTTTGTAACTAGAATTTTCAGAAGTAGTCTAAGATTGTCTAAGATTGGTTACCCCTTGTTGTTGTCGGTTGACGTTTCCTGTAAACCTGCTCTCAACTATCAATTAAATTATTTATACAACCTGACAGGTGACTAAATTTTGACACTAGCTACGATATTTTTTGTTTGTCACCAGAAACCAACCTAACCAAATTTATGGCAATCTATTCACAAATATTCCTAGCTAGTAATTTCTTGTTGATATGACAATAATAAGTTTGTATTGTAGTTAACTCATTTCTCGTACACCCTGTAGATTTGAAAATAATTTTAAGTGATGCAGGGGGAATATTTATTAATTGAATATTAAATTATAAATGTTTTAACATTTAAAGGTCAATAACGGACTTTTCCAAATCGTTATAATAGACTTGAAAAAGTATAATTATGTACTACCTTAAAACCTGTAATAAAACACTGAATAGGTAGTTCTTTTTATTCCTATTAAAACAATCAATAAAAAATACAATAGCAATTTTTAAAACAGTGTTCTGATTTTAATCTTATAGAAATTGCTTTTGATCATTAACATTTTTGATACTGTTTTGTATAAAAACGATCATAATCGTTCTTTTGTTTGCCACTACTACACTATTAATTAGTACTTTTTGGTACGTGTGGTAAATACTTAATTCAGTCATGACTAAATTCACGTATGTTAATAAAAGAAAATTCTAAACTATTTGTTTTTATCATTAAACATATAAAAGACGACAAAACACAACTAAGTATAACTTTTTTRTTAAAAATTACATCTTTTTGATCACTTTATAAAGTAAAAAATAAGAAACAGAAATGTGGAATTAAATTATAAAATGTCCGAGTGTTATTATCAAATCAAATTCTAGTTTAATATTATATTTACTTTAAAATGTTATTAGTGAACACACCAATTGTTTATCAAATCGTCATAAGAAATTTTTGAAATGTCAGCAATACAACGAAAATAAGGCCAAATCTGTGTGAAAATCAACGGATGACGATGTTGTTGGTCACAAAAATTTTGATTTTTAGTTATAGTAGGAATAACGTTAAAAATATTCCAATTATTCCCTTCTCGCTTTTGTGTATAAAGGAGCTTCTTCATTAATAGAAAAAGTACAAATTTGAAAATCTTCATCTATAATTCAAGTTTGATTTTGGATTATTTTCAACAGTTTTCCCAAGTGCTCATTTTCTGGTGGTCTATTGATTTCCGAGTATTTTTTGGGCGCATAAAAGATTAATTTTTTCTGCCTAATTTTGTAAGGCACCAACAAAGTATACCTCTTTTTTGCATGCGCTAGTTGGTCTGGTCCAGAAGTAAAAAGCCATTTTGGAGTGTCTAAAAACACGGTATGTTGTAAGTTTTTAGAGTGCTCTTGGGATAATTTTGCATTATTTCGGGTGATTTTCAACGGTTTTTTAATTGCCCAATTTTTGGTGGTCTACGGATATTTGAGTACTTTTGGGATGCATAAAAATTAATGCTTTCTGAAGTTTTTTAGATCTTTTTCGGCTGTTTACTTTTGGAAAAACACTAAATTTATAAGATTCTACCCTGTTTTTTCGTGTGCCCAATTTTTGATGGTCTACAGATATTTGGGAACTTTTAGGGTGAATAAAAATTAATGTTTTTTTAAGGGTTTTAGACCTTTTTCGGTTGTTTACTTTTGGGAGAACAACAAAATTTGTAGGAATCTGTCTTGTTTTTTAAAACGCCACATGCACTGGTTCAGAAGTAAAAAGCCATTTTGGGTTGTGTAAAAACAAGGTATTTTGTTAGTTTTTTAGGGCGTTCTTTTGGTAATTTTGCGTTATTTTGGGAGATTTTAACGGTTATTTCGTGTGTCCAATTTTTGGTGGTCTACACATATTTGGATACTTTTGGCGTGGATAAAAATTAATTGTTTTTGAAAGGTTTTAGGCCTTTTCCGGTTGTTTACTTTTGAGCAAACAGCTAAATTTGTAAGATTCTACTTTGTTTTTTTAAGACGCCAAATGTCCTGGCCCAGAAGTAACATTTTATACTCTACTATTTAATTCGAAGACGGTGGAATTGCTTTTAGGCCCTGATCTGCAAGATCTGCAAAATAAGGGGCGTTTTTAAGGGTTGTTTTAGGGGTAGAAATTTATACCAAATGAGAGCTATGACTATGTAGTTTATGTGTATTGGATCATTTTACGGCCATGTTCTACAGATTATTACTGGTTCTGCAAAATAGATAGACCCAAATTTGGCAGTTACAGAGTTGAAAGAATCTGAAATAATTGTAAAAGTGAAGTAATAATAATAATAAATAATTGTAATAATAATTTTATGTGAAATAGAATATTTTTTAACAATCAAGTTGTTAACGCTCCTACGTTAACTAACTAAACTCGTTTTTTCACAATATTGCACAATAATAATAATTATTAAAAGTTATCATTTTTTATGACTATTATTTTATTATTAGCCTCTTTTTAACAAATAAATTTTCAAGAAGGTAAACATTTACAAACCTTGTTTTCTCATGCCAATTTTAGAAACAAATTCTACGAAGTTGAGACTGCGTATTAACAAACTGTATAAAATCGTGACAAGCTGGCGAAAGTGGGGAATTTTGTCAGTGGGTGACGAGTTAAAGAAGAATTTGTACTCTCATACAAAAAGTGTAAACAATAACAAATATGTTATTGCCCGAAAAATTAATAAACATATTAACATATTGAAATAAATTAATGTGAATTCTCATTATTTTTATTCGTTCAAGTATTTACATAAATTTGGTTCCGCGATTGGCTCTATAAAATCGGTTTTGCGACGCAAATTAATTCATTATTTTGCTTGGTACAGGAGGAAGGTGCTTCAAACAGCCATCACACCTGTGGTAATTTTTAAGATAAGATTACTTTTTTTATTTTATTACGTGTTCACAATGGAATCGACTGAAGTAAGTAATTTATTTCATTTTGCGAGTTGTATATTTGATTTTTTTTTATTTCAAGATGTCTCCTAAAATCAATTCAATGCATATTGAAACGACAATAAATAATCGTTTTGCCAAAACCCTAATCACGAGTAAAGTAAAAAATACGAAAAATAAAGCTGAGGAAACTACATTTTCGGTCATTTTACCCGAAAATGCTTTCATATCAGAATTCGAAATGGAAATTGATGGAAAAATATACAAGGCGTATGTGAAAGAGAAAGAGGAAGCTAAAACAATCTACACACAGGTATTTAATTAATCGTAATTAATTTCAATTTGTTGAATTTGAGAAATAATTAAATTTAGGCCGTTTCAAGTGGGTTTGGTGCAGCCCACGTCGAATTAAACGCTCGCGATTCGAAAAAATTCACCGTTTCGGTAAATATCGAACCATCGAGTGAAACCATCTTCAGACTCACATATGAGGAGCTTTTGCAACGCCAAAATGGCCAATACGAACTTATTATCAACGTACATCCGGGCCAAATCCTCGATGATCTCCGCTTGGAAGTAATAAACTTTTTCACTTTAATTATTTTGTCTTAATTGTGCTATTTTTGAGGTGAAAATCAACGAAACGCGACCTTTGACCTTCGTCAAAACCCTTTCATTGCGTACAGGGAACGAAATAAGTGAAGATAAGCCCGAATTGGACCCTTGTGCCCAAACAGAAATTCTAAATCCGAATTCTGCTAAAGTTAAATTCAATCCGGATAAAGAGCAGCAGAAAAAATATGCGGAGGCACTCGGGAGTAAGGATAAAGGGCTTGCGGGACAGTTTGTGGTCCAGTATGACGTGGAACGGGACCCGAAAGGGGGCGAAGTACCAAATCACCGAACTTAATTTTTTTATTTTGAAAAATTGTTTCAAGGTTTTGCTACGTGACGGTTATTTTGTTCATTTTTTCGCCCCCAGCGACCTAAAAACGCTCCCAAAACACGTGGTTTTCGTCTTGGATCACAGTGGCAGCATGATGGGGCGCAAAATCGAACAATTGATGCAAGCAATGGACAAAATTTTGTCCGATTTAAATCCGGAAGATTTGTTTCATATTGTGCGCTTTTCTGACAATGTTTCAGTGTGGAATTTGGCTAAAAATAAGTTTGATGAAGTTTATTTCACGCAACAACCTGATTATGAAAATCTTGATTCGTTTCTAACGGTGAGATTTTATCTAATTTTTGAAAAAAATGATTTTTGTTTGCAGAAATTAGAATTGGGGGAGGCGACTCCAGTGACTGAAGACAACATTAAAAAGGCTAAAAAAATCAAGGGCGATAATGTGAACATGGGGAGTACGAATATCAGCGGGGGGTTGGTAGTCGGTCTGTTTTTAGTGCGCCGAACTTTGGAGAAATTCTATGAAAAAAATTTTGCAACTAAATACCAACCAATGATTATTTTCCTCACCGATGGTTTACCCAATGTTGGTATCAGTCACCCGGACCAAATTACCAAAATTGTGACTAAAATCAATCAAGGGACAAACAGGGCTGCCATTTATTCCCTATCTTTCGGCGAAGACGCCGATAAAAATTTCCTGAAAAAATTGTCAGCCCAAAATTTGGGCTTCTCGAGACACATTTACGAAGCAGCTGATGCCTCCCTCCAATTACAAAGCTTCTATCGCACGGTTTCCTCCCCTTTGTTGAGGGATGTCCGATTTAAATACGTCGACGAAGTCTCAGATGTGACTAGAATTGATTTCCCTATTTTTTTCCTAGGATCGGAATTTATAGTAGCTGGCAGATGCTGTACTCACTTCCAAGTTGATCAAACAAAAAATTAACAATATTTTTCAAGGGGGGACAAGACCTTTGAGACACATTGAAGCTTTTTGTCTCAATGGTTGTGTCGAATTTGAGACACAAAATGCCGAAAGTGACACTTCGTTAGAGCGACTTTGGGCCTATTTAACAGTCAAACAGTTGTTAGATGAGCGCGAAACGGCCGAAAATCGCAATGAATTGACTAAAAAAGCGCTCAATTTGGCTTTGAAATATTCTTTCGTGACTTCAATCACTTCCTTGGTTGTTGTTAAACCTCAGCAAAATGATTCAACTGATTATGAAAGTGCTGCCACAACGCGTCAAAATTTTTATGCTCCTAATTATCAACATTGTTCAGCCCCATCAAGGGCATGCAATAACTCTTTTGCTTCTCCAGCGATGGGTATGACCTTCGGAGCAATGGCACAGTCCTATTCTTCTCCAATAAAGCGTAAAGAATATCCAACTTTTATTGTTTTTATTAAAATTAGTTATTCTAGTTTCCAGTTATTCTACTTCTAGGTCCGACAGACGTAAGTAATATTTTTTTAGGGAATTAAAAAACTTGTCAAATAAATGAAGAGTTTAATTTTTTGTTGCAGTTTATTCTGCCTCCTGCTTTCAATATGCTGCTTTTGGCTCTCCAAACACCTTTCAAACCACGAATAAACGTGTAAGAAAAAAATACTAAAATCTTTTTTTAACCGACATATTTTCAGCACTGTTCAATTTTGGAATAAACGAAGCTTTTTCGGGCTCAAACAACAAGAACACCTTTCAAACCATGAATAAACGTGTAAGAAAAAAAATACTAAAATCATCTTTTATCTGATATATTTTCAGCACTGTTCAATTTCGGAATAAACGAAGCTTTTTCGGACTCGAACAACAAAGAGAAAATCGAGATTTTAATAAATTGGATCAATACTACTCAGCCTCATTTACCTCAAATTAATGGTAGGTACGTTTTTGTTGTTTTTGGTCAAATTTTTGACACTTTTTTCAGACTCACAAGCAAATTTATTTTTACATTGTTGTGATTTTAATGAAGAAACGGCAAAAAACGTAATTGACTCATGCTTTACGATTAGGACTTTGTGTCCTGAGTTTTTTACAGGAAGAGATGTTTCGAAATCGCCTCTTAAGGAAAGTTTGGATGTTGCGTAATAAGTTTCACAGTTTCAATTATTATTTTCGTAAAAATTGTTTGCAGACTTATCACTTTCTTGCCTGAAAAAACACCTCACGGGGAAGGAATTATTTTTGTAAAGTTGTTGGACCAAAACCCAGATAATTTTGATTTTGTTGCGATTTTAAAATATTTCGATATGGTTTGTTCTCTTTATTTAAATAAGGAAAAACTGGCTCAAGAGTATTTAGTTATTTTGGATTTGGATGGTTTAACCAAGAATCATTTAAACAAATTTGAGACTTCAGTTTTGAAAAAATTCTTATGCTACGTGCAACAAGCCATCCCTCTTAAAGTAAAAGGGATATATTGTTTAAATAATAAGTCTTTCTGTGATGACATAATGGCCTTAATAAAACCATTCATAAGGACAGAAATTGTGTCTAAGGTAAAAAAAGTATGGCATAATAATTTTTGGAAAAACTTTATTCACAATCACTATAGTAATAATATGCCGATTCCTAACCTTTTGGAGGTTGGGAAGTATAGCATTACATTCCTATTTTTATTGTATTAAACGAATGTGATTGTGAATAAAATAGTATACAAACCTCGGTGGGAATGTCATTAGCTCGAAGTAATATCATATTCTCCTACTCGATTGTAATATACTATTTTTAGGTTTATTTTCATAACGATATAAATGATTTATTAATAAATGTACCAATGAAGTGTCTTCCTGAGGAATATGGGGGTTCAGTAAAATGCAAACTTTTACATGGTAGGTACGCATATTTTGTCTTTTTGTGTAATCATAAATAAATTCTAGAAAAAAACAAGAAGCAATTGTATGAAAATATTTTGTTTTTTAAAGAGGAAGAAAAACAAGTAGTTGACGAGAGTAAGAGAGTTGCGCCACAAAAAGTAACAAAATATGATTTTAATTGATTTATTGTAATAAATGTATTTTGACAATAATAAATTTTTCTTAGCCAATTGTGTAACAGTTTTTTGGTACGAGGAACGTGGAACGAAACGTCAAAAAAGCGCCATCTTATGGCAAGTTTTATTTTACTCAATAACTCAATGTTGCACAATTATTTATCATTATACGCATTGTAAAACCTACTAATTTTTACTAACAAAAATTATCACATTACATATCAAAGTTTTAAAATGGTTGTCGGTAAGTCAAAATGTTTGGTTATGTCACTCTCCTTAACCCTTGATTTTTCATAGCTTTTCGCCCCATAATAACCCCTAAGCCGAATTTGCCCACCAAGTGAGTGAAACAGCCCCCTTATTTCACAACTTTCTTGTCGTTTTTTTCAGGCAAAAGGTGGCTCAATTGTACCGTTATTTCTAATATGAGGATCTGGGATCCGGGCTAAGGTGTGGAACACAACAAAAAAGTGTGATTGTGAGTGAGGTTTTCCTGGAGGATGTGGTCACAATGTGTCTGCTGCAAGTGTTGAAAGACTTCGGGAGAGACAAAAGTGAGGTTAGGGGCGTTCTGAGGAAGTTGCCTCAAAGACAGCCGGCTGAGAAGGAACTCGACTTAATTTTTTACATCCCAATGAGCGAAAAATGAGCCTTGCATTGAGGAAGAAGTTGAGGAGCTCAGTCTCGCAGCGTCTGCCTCAACTGGGGCCCCCTACGTCATGAGGCGGAATTTCTGTTTGAAGAATTCAAAGAAATCGTCTTCGATGGAACAGCGGGATTACAGTTTTTTTGCAATACCACCAACACAAGTGATGACTCAAAAAAAGAAAAAAAAAGTTCTGATGTAAAATTTTATTTTTATAACATTAAACGCATTATTGACGCGTCTACAGTCTTTTTATTAAGTATTTATTTATTATTTTTGGAGGTAATCCGGCCGGTAAGTTAGGTACCACTGATAACCGTTGTTTTTTCAAATTCAAACAATGTGGATTACCTCAAATTTTATCTCGATAAAATATCAAAAATTGTGCTGAAAAGCAGTATTGTGAGCATCTTTTTCATTAATAGTGTGCTACATAACACTTTTACGATTTATTRTCAATTAAGTTTTTTGTATCAAAGTAAATAGTAAGTTTAATTTTTTGTTAGTTTTTTTCCATGTTTTTTATCAATTCTTACTTCCAGAGAAACTTGTAAAATAGTCAAGATTTGCACTGGAATAGTTACGAGAGCTCTTAGTTTATTTCTTACAAAATTAGTCGGTTTTTTTTCTTGATTTTTTCTCAAAGTTATTTTTCCAGCGATGGCAACTCTGGAAAAATTACAAATTTTTGGCATATGCAGCTTCGGCCCCGACTAATACCACTGTCAAACGTTAAAATTCGCTACATCTTTRACCTTAATACTAGGCCAGAATGGTTCTGGTAAAACCACCATTATTGAAGATATCAAATACGCAATGACCGCCCACATTCCGGAAGGGGTCAAGGTTTTCTCAACGACCGGAAAATGACATCCAAAACCAGCACCAAAGACCAAACACAACGCTTTACGGTACGTCGCATTATGGAAGTGACCCAAACTTTGCACAATTCCCTGAAATTTAGCTCAATGCCGGGAATTATTCGAATCGTGATGCCAAATGTCGACGACAGAAGCTTTTCGGGCCGATGTGTAGACATCACAAACGAGTTTTGTCAAATTATGAACGTTTTGCCTTTAGTCCTCAACAATATGATTTTTGTGACCAGGAAAACGCTACGTGGCCTTTGGACGAAGGAAAGAAAATTAAAGAAAAATTCGACGAAATTTTCAATACCCAACAGTCCAATAAATGCGTCGACATCTACCGGAAAGAAGCGAAAGACAGACAAGGCAGAATCAAGTTACTAAAACTGGAAGTTGAGCACAAAAAGGAGAAAAGAAAGAACAATAAACTCATGTCATTTGACACCGAAATTGACACCAAAACGAATAAATTACAACCGATCAAAATACGCCTTGAGGAAATCGTGAAAGTGGAGGAGGTTTTAGGAGGGCTAGAACRCGACTTAGCGGCGAAAGAAACAACAAGAATTAGTCTTAATGCAAAGAAGCATTAGAAAAAATCTAGCTTTTGAATTCGAAGGGACTAGCAACGAATTGCAAGACAAAATGAAATCGTTTGAAAATGACTGTCAAAAAGACGAAWCTATGGTCGTGGATTTACTAAAACGACAAAACGATATTGAGACTTAAAAGCAAGGAAATTAATGAAACTGTTCAAAACTACAAACCGATTTGGGACATTTAAATCAACAAAAAAATCACTATTTGGAGAAAAGTCAGGAACGGAAAAATTCCTTGGCCAGGCTGTCGAGGTCTCTGGGTTAACAACTTTTTAGGTACCCCCATAAACACTGTGCAACAATTACTGGAACTTGTGGAAAATGCCTCTGCAAGAATCAGAAACACCTCTAACATCTTTGGACGGAAATTAACCGGACAACTAAGATTTTGCGATTATTCACATTGCAATATTTTTGTTAGTCTTTGTCGGATTTCGACGAATTTTTGATCGGCTTAAAGAATGAAGTTTGCAGAACATTGTAATTTAATTCAATAACATTTCTAGTTTTATCTTGTAAATGTTATACCTAAAAGACGAGAACACTGTTTTTGTTTACTTTTTTTATACTGAGCTGTAGTGTGGAACAGAGACAAAATTAAGTTTTTACTTAATTCAAATTATTGCCCCATCTTTTCTGAATTATGTACTACATTTTCCATAGTTTTAATTCTTGAGGCATGAGAGATATAAGGGCCTATTCTGTAAACATACAAACAATTTTAAAGGGTGTTTAAAATTTTCGATGCTATTCTGTATGTATCTTTTCTGTTAAAATTTTAAATACCCCCTTTATTTTTCACCTTTAAATGCCTAATTTTTAAAGTGTACTTTGTGGGTAGCATTTAAAATAATAAAGGAGACGACAAACGTCAGTGGTCAGTGTAGAAAAATCCAAATCAGTGATAGGAGTATTAAACATCGTGCGTTATAAATAATGGCGTTTGATGGATTTCTTCATTTAATTATTGCTTATGAAGAAGACATTAGAAGAAACAGAGTAGAAAACAGAATTTATCAGCGCCACTTACGAGATACCACAAATCCATTTACTTGAAATAATGCTTTATTTTTGAAATTATTTCGTTTAAATAAATTTTGTTTTTAAGATTTAGTCAATGCTCTGCGGCCGGTTATGCAAAGAGCACAACGAAATACTATAATATCAATGCACGTTAGAGTTTTAAGTGCATTGTACTTCTTTGGGCATGGTAGTTACCTTACAGGAATAGGACATAGTTACTCGATGTCACAGAGCTAGCCTAGTTTAAGAATTTATTTCTTCAAGAAAAGACACTAGCACCTCTTTCTGCGCTTTCGAATCGCAGCCGCCAAACAGCCTTCAAACAACGCAAAATAATACATCAGTATTATTTTCCGACTTAAGGAAGGAGGATTATATTAGAGCCCTAATAATTTCAAAATATAAAAATAAACATTTAAATCTAGTACTCGTTAGCATTATCAAAAACAAATACATTTGGCMTATTAAAACCTCACGTTTCAGCACAGTTCAAAAAGTCCTGTTCGTTTGAAATAAAATTAATTTTTTTAACCTTCGTTTTTTTTTGTCATTTAATTTAATTTTTAATTTCCGTAAATTTTTTATGGTGGTTTGCTGCGCTTTCCTTGTGCCTGATGAAACTCATGTTTAAAGTGGTGTTTATAGCACTTGTTACATAATATACTATTAAAACCTGTAATAAAACACTAAATAGGTAGTACTTTTTATTTCTATTAAAACAGTCGATAAAAATTCAATAACGATTTTCAAACAAATATAATTTTTATTTTTAGCTTTAGAGATTATTGCTCCTAGAATTTTTGATACTATTTTATTCTTTTGTCCGCCACTGACGGCAAGTATACTACTACACTAAGTACCTACCTACTTAGCACTTTTTGCTACTTGTGGTAAGTACTAAATCTATGTAATGGAAATACGTCAAAAAATTGATATTTTTAACATCGAACATATAACAAACTACAGAACTCGACCATCTCATCGGTTTTTATCAAAAAATGACATTTCTTTGATTACTTTCATAAAGTGCAAAAAGACAAAATGTGACACGAGAATTTAGATTCAAATTGTTGAATTTTTTACTAAACATAACTTTGGTATAACATTATATTTATTTTAAAATGATATTAAGAAGTAAGAGGTCTGTTTTTTAAAGTTTCATAAGGAATATATGCAAGATCATCAGTAATCCAAGGAAAATAAGGATAAATCTGTGTGAAAATCAATGGACGACGTTGTTGGTTAAAATGTTCAGCTCTTTCAGGAATAACGTTAAATATTCCAATGATTCCTCTGTCACGATTATCATAAAATGCACTGGACAAGATAGCTCCCGAATCTGATTCAAACATGTCTGCTTGTTTATTAATAGGAACAGCACAAATTTGAAAATATCCATCCAATTTTTGAACATAATTCAATTCCGGAAATTCCCTTTTGCATTGAGACATACTATAAATAGTAACATTTAAATGACCAAAACTATTTGATTCTAGTGGGTTGACAGAATTGATACCACTTACAACTCCTATCATATTTTTGAAGTCATTTGAAAATGGAAGTATTCTTATTTCCTTCATTTTTTTATTAATATATCTAGGATATTCTCTGAGAAGAAGCAATCCTATATCATGTTTTCCTTTTCATATCAAGGATGAATATATTCTTCCCAGTTGGGTGTCACGTTCGACAAGGTTTCCTCCATCAATTTGAGCTTCGGCAATAATTTGACTGGAATTACTGGAAAAATCAAGTTAGTATTGAATTAAAACTACATTTTCACTATTTACTCATTTTTAAGAATACAAAAAGCTGATGTAATGAGCTACGCTTCCTCAAGCTTTATTCCTAAACATGATTTAACCACTAAATCGTTTTTTATATGTTTGATGTTAAAAATCACATTTTCATAGAATGGTTGAGGATTTCCATTCAACATACGTGGATTAAGATCAACGGACATGACTGAAATAAGTACCAAAAGTAATAAAAAGTACTACTTACTGATATACTTACCGTCAATGACAAATGAAAGGAATAAGTAAGCACTGAAGTTTGCCATTTTTTAAAAAATTCAAACTCTGGTCATTTTTGAATCCTATATATACACCTACAGTTGGAGACAAAATACTTTGGTCGTCACTTTTCTGACACTTTAATGTAATTCAAGCTTTAACGTTAAAATAAATGACAATTTCAAATTAATGACAGCTATTATATTTTCCTATCAAAAATATGTACATACAACTTGTCACCTATGATTGACAGTAGCTAAAAATAAGGTTAACAGTCCTAAAGCATGCTTTACAATTTAAAGTCAGTCAAGTGACATTGACGACCAAGGTATTTTGTCTCCAACTGTACGACGAAGTACTAAAAATGTTAATAAGCAAAAGCAATTTTCATAAAATTATAAATAAAAAAAATATTTGTTCATTGTTTTTTGAAAATGATAAGAATAAAAAATACTAACTAATCACAATCAGCGTTTGATTACAGATCATAAAGTGGTACCATAATTACACTTTTATTGCATTTCATAAATTTTTAATTTTTTTTTTTATGTAGAAACTTTAAAACTAGACAGGGTATGTCAGAACTCGCGCCTCAGAGAAAAATTTCAAGTAAGATAAGATACCAGGAACATGAAAAAAATGTTTAAAAAATTCTCTGTCAAAAAATTTTGACATTTACTTTTTGACATTTGACATTTTTATTATGTCTATTTAATGATAATGATAATCTTGTATATGTTTTTTTTTATAATTATTTAAAGGTACAAAAATTTTGATAATAAAAGTCACAAATAACCTTAAACAGAGTTACAATTTAGGATATAGCTTTCTTGTTTCCTATTCTAATAGCCTGTAGCAAAAAAACTTGGAAAATTATTTTTACAACAGAAATAAGTAGATTCAAAGTGCAAAATTTAAACTCTTTTAACTTCAAAATTTTTATAGATAGAATTCCTACTTTATCCTACTTTAAATGGCATTTTTCTCGGGGCGCGAGTTGTGGCGCATCTGTATTTGTTTTTTTTTTTTGTAACATTCAAGTTTTGAGATTAAAAATATTTCAAATATGATGAGTGATTATGAAACATAGTTCTTATCCAATTTGTACTTTCAATGGCCTTTTTACTACTTTAATCATTAAAAACTTAATCAAAAAATTTGCATTTGTAGAGGGGCATTCGTGGTTAAAATTATACCACACATTCGTAAATCACCGATATAATAAAACAAACTTTAAATGTTTTTGTTTTTGAGAAAACTGCATGACACTATGGAAGAACGAATCTGAATTTAGTATTTAATATGATTACCATAGCAACACAAAAAAATCCGAATATTTTTTGACAACTTTGGTGGATTTATGCTTTCATATTTAAGATTTATCATTTAAGATTTAATTTAAGAATTAACGGATTTGACATTTTACCAAATTTTCTAATTTATACTTCTAAATTAACCAAAAAGTACTTAATTTAAGGATACACCCATGTAAATCTCGTATTTTACACAAACATTTGTTAAACTAGTGACGATTTGTATCTATGTATAAATTATGTTCTCTAACAACTTCGACGAGTGCAGCATCTTCCATATTAATTCTCATTATTTCAAAGAAAACTTTTACTTTTCAAATGTGATTAATGTCAGTAATGACAAGGTTCTGACAGTTACAGGATTAACAATTTTATTTGTCATTTAAGGTTGAATTATACTGAATAAGAAAATAAATCCTTATTTATGGCCTTAGCAGCAATATATATTAATTAGAAATTTTTTGGCTGTGCCGTTTAAAAATAAATTTTAAAAAACCTCTATTTTTGGACATTTTATTTTTTTGTAAAGAAACTGTACGGAAGAATTTTTTGATTTATTTTTGACGTATTGTAGATTACCTACTTATGTTACTGTATTTTTTTCATGCAAATTAAATACTGTGTT
>NW_025400985.1:13804852-13806980 GCF_015345945.1 Tribolium madens | reverse complement strand
TTTCGTCGTCTATTTAATTAATTTCTATTTTAAATGAACAATTTTTACGATAAAATTTGAGAAAACTATTTTCCTGTAACTTAAAATCTGTACGTGATGGAGAATTTTTCTTATCAAATTCGTATTTAGGGATGTTAATGCACCCTAATACACGTGTCAATAGATCAATCATGTTAAAAAAAAATGTTAAAAGAAAATGTGACCTGCAACTGCTGGAACCAGAAATTGAGTAAATGTATCCGGTTTTCGTAATTACTAGTTTAAAAGATATGTTCTCGCAAGTGACTATTCCAAATTTTATAATATTTGGTTAAATGGTTCCAAAGTTATTACAATAAAAATAAATTTCCATACCCACATTCCGAGGGCTGTAAAATTCTTATCAATAGAGATCGGAYACGAGTTCATTTCATTTTATAGGTCATTTTTGAGCTTCAAATATTGCTTCATATTTATGAATAACCCTAAATAATTTTATCAATTAGTAACTAGATTACTTTGTTCTAAAAAAGAACTGCTCCTAAAGTATATTTTATAATGAAAATAAATAAAAGTATAAGTCTTAATTCCAAGATTCTGTTATAGAATTCTAGGAAACAAGAGAAAGTTGGTTCAGGAGTTATCTGGCCAGGATTCCCTAATTTTGACAGAGAACGAGAAACAAAAATCATACTCAGATTACTCCTAGGAATGTTTACATAAACTTGAATTAGGTAATAAAATAGTACCTGTGTATTCTCGATTGAATGGATTAGGATTTTTTTATCCTAGTTAGGAATACGCCTTTCGCCCTTGAAAGACGTAAGTACATACAATTAAATGACATTGTCGTTAAGGCTAACGTTAAACTAAACGATTTGCAAAAACTCCTTAATAACGTTAAATTCAGACAGTGGTAGCGCAGAGCGCCACCTGTCGGTGTGTGGAGAATCCAGACCTCTAAACACGCTCTGCGCTACCACTGTCTCATCTTCACCGGCGTAGTCGCTTTAAGACTCCCGAGGCCACATCACACATCGAGCTACACTGCACTGATGAGCCCCAAAAGGGCGAAACCGGTCTGCAGTTTGCTCGATGTATGATGTTGTGCCTCTTTTTCACAACGTTAAATTCATTGCGTTTTCTTATTAAACGTACAAAATTACCGTTCTTGAATGGTTTCAATAAAAATATTTTTTTCCACTCATACTGAATTATACTTTTATTGTTTTGACTAATTTGTATCGATAGATCAAGATAATTTGTACCTAATCGAGTCATTCTTGGATTCGAAAACGAATATCTGTGGAACATCAAATAAAATGACAGGTCCAAAGGTAAAATCGCATGGTTAAAAAGATGATGATTTTAATAATTAAATTTCTGATTTATCTTCAAAAAAGAACGGTTCTGTTATTATACGTCCACGTCGGTAACTAATTCCAGCCGATTTTGCCGTTTTACTTTTCGACTTGGCATTTTTTTTTGACGTTTCACATGTACATACCTAATTGTTAGTTCGAAAACGATTTAGTTCCACAACGTACGTCTTTCGATAAAAATATTATATTCCCAGATTGTGCGTTGCCTCCAACCGCTACCAGTTCCTAGTACCGCCTCGTGCGTCGATCGTTTTATTAACAATCTTTGCATTATCTGCACTAAGAATTCTGTCTATTAATTTATAGAACAGTTTACAAAAAAATATTTTTTAAGTAATTACTTTATTTTACACACAGTTTGTGCAGTTTTTTTTTTAAATAGTTTTGCGAAAATTGGGAGAGTGCATTTTTTTATTATACAGGGTGTTTCACATAAATTTACGAGGTCTGCGCCTGTAAGATGCAATCAATAATACATATTCCAATGCGAACTCGATTACAAATTTTGAAAAATTGAAAAATCGTCTCTAGTTTGTTCACCCTTTAAAAATTACAACGTGTCATTGTAAACGTATGTTTAATTCACTTGTATAATATTTATTAATAAAATTAATACATTCATACCTACATTTCCATTTCTTGACTCTTTTCCCATATGTAAATATAATTTGTCGTTTATTTTTGATTTTGTGCTAAAATTAAGTATTCTTAAAAATTTGCTATTACTTTTTTATTACTTTGGTTATAATAATGTATTTCTTTATATA
>NW_025400985.1:13803366-13804821 GCF_015345945.1 Tribolium madens | reverse complement strand
TTTTTTCTAATTCACGATTTTGTTGTGTTAAATGAAAAAGTTTTAATATCTCTGATTTTAAATTGTTTTTTTACCATAATGCATCTACTTGCCTAGTCAAGTCTATGAATTTTATTATTTTATGATCATATTACCTAACTGCTTACCTAACTGCTGAAAGTCAAAATCCTTGAAGCCGGTTTAGAAAAAAGCCTTCTAGTGGCTAGTAGAAATATGAAAGACTGGKTTGGAACTCTTAAATTAAATCTTAAATACTAAAGCTTAAATGTTAAATGATAGTATTTGGTACAAAGTACCAAAATTTATTTGGAAAAAAACACATACATGGGACGATAAAAATTGAAATTTATATTTCTACATACTTGTTTCGCGGCGGAGACAACGATAGGGAAGAGGTAAATGAAAATTCCTACCTTTGAGTGTTCCCACGTAGAATCCAAAGGATGAGGTAGGGAAATAGGAAAGGAAGGGAAAGAGGTTGGGAGGATAGGAATCTTCACTATTTTTAAAATCTGCGATTCTGTTGAGCAATTTCCAMAATTATCACTTTCTAGTTTCGAGTAAGGACGAGTGATTCCAACAAATACGAATAATTCACACAAAAAAACTCAAACATAAAACGAAACCTTTTTCAACATAAACAACTTTTTGTTTTTCTTAACAACCAAAACTAGGGCCGAATGTCAGCGCTCTCTTTAAATTAACTAAATACAAATTATAAATTATTATGAGAAAATAAGGACGCGACAATACTAGTAAATGTTTAGTTTCTCCTTTGTTTGTCTAAAAACGTGGTACAGACTTAAAAAAATGTTATAAGGTTCATTAAAAAAAAAAACAAGACATAAAATTCAGTAGTATTTATTTTTCCAATAATGGATACTTCAATACATAATTTATTTTCTTCCTTTGCATCCTGCGTCATTTGGCCAATCGCAAACATTCAGTTTGGGGTTAAAATGCAAATTGGCAGGACAATCGAAAAGATACGGAGTGCCATTTGAACATTGCCAGAATTTCGTACAGTCTTCATGTGGTATATAAACTGGAGTCGCACCGTCTACTGAGGGACATTCAGGACCTAATAAAGAACTAGGATTRCAGAAAGATACAAAATATTTTTTAAAAGYTGYTACCTTCTTCACTACTTTCGCTGCTGCTGCTGCTGCTGCTGTTACTGCCACTACTGCTGTCACCACTCTGATCTTTWTCATCGTCTTTTCCTTTAGAGTTTTCTCCAGATTCTTTGCTCTCRCTGCTGCTGCTGCTACTACCGCTGCTACTATCTTCTTTKTTTTYACAACCTGCTTGATCCGGCCAATCGCAAACATTTAATTTAGGATTGAAATGCAAATTTGCAGAGCAATTAAACAAATAGGGGACACCATTAGAACATTGCCAGAATTTGGTACAGTCTTCATGTGGGAAGTAGACAGAATCTTTTCCATCTACTGC
>NW_025400985.1:13785503-13802196 GCF_015345945.1 Tribolium madens | reverse complement strand
CACTTATAATAATTGATCGATAGGTGTTTTTAAAATTATGATTAGCGGACAGATAAGTAATATTTTTTTTATTTTCTTGCTACATAATGTGTAATTTTTTGCTTGCTTATATCAAGACACTTTTAACATAATTTTTTTATTTGAATATAAACGCTCTTTTTTTTTTTGGCATCATTGACACAAATCGAAGTGATGAAAATGCGCGTAAAAACGCAAGATTATTGAGATAATAAATTGTTAAATTAATTACATGTCGATACAAGACTTTTCCATGAGTTAAAATTGTATTCRGCTAAAAGAGAATGTTAGRCACAAATTTACAAAAAAATGGTGTTATTTAATCATGAATAATAAAAAATATTGTAAAATTGACGTTTTTGTTTATTTTTGAAATACTTTTTTCTCGTCTTATTTTGTATTAAATTCTATCCCGTAAGTCGTAAGATACGTTAAATTATACTATTTTGATAACGTAAACTGAATAGAAAAACAGCTTAATTTTATTTGAATCGAAATAATTTCGCACTTTCTACAAGAACTTTTTGACCGGCGTAAACTAGTTCCATATGATTTTGACACAACCCGCAATATAGGAGTATTACATACAGGATGTTCGTTTTTCGAGCTCCACCATGTGGATCTGAGTTATTATAAGAGATACGAGGTCGGTTAAATTAGGGCAAAGTTGTGCATTTTTATGCTGAACAATAATCTGAAAGAAAATTTATCCGTTGATTTATACGGAGATTGTAAAAGTCGACACAAACACTGAAATTCGAATTATTTTATTGTAAAAATAAAGAATAATGGATTCAATTTAACATAAATGTGATTATTAAGTGATATTTCTACCATTTCTTGTGCAACTGGGCAATTTTTTAAGTTATTGAACTTTTAACARACATCTTCATTTTTTTATATTTGAAAATGCATCACATTAAATAAGTGTTACATTCTTATAACTTGCACCTTCTTCTTTGCGATAGTAAAAAGAAATATTTCTAGATATTTTAGTTTTTGTGTAATAAATTTTTAAAAGTGCATGTTTCGTCAAGAAAACAGTCTTATTTTTAAAATTAAGCATAATCGACCAATGAAAGTTTATCTTAAAAACGTCATAAAAATCCATATCCAAAAATGCTAAGAAACATATAGTGTTTCATTTAAAAAAACACAATTTTGTATTGTAACTTATTTTTGAGACACGCTGTATAGTTGAAAATAATTTTAAGCGATGGACTAGAATAGTATCTATATATATTTTTAAAATTTTACCATTTAAAGGTCACTAATGGACTTTACCAGCTCGCTGGGACACTCGGTATAACAAAAAGGAAGTAAATATTATAATTTTGTACAATATGTGGACTATATGGCATTCAAAACTTTTTTTTTCTTTTCTTTTTTTCCTTGCTTTTAGGGAAGATATTGTTACTACAAGATTTTTGCTATCCATCAGCAATCTCTTTTTCATTGCAATTAATGCCAGGTAAATTTACTTACCTTTTGATTTTTGAGTAAAATAACCACACTCAATAGTATTTTTACGATACGATCTTACCTGGTAAAGACATTTATTAGGAACGAAGAAAAAATCAAATGGAACTTTGCGGCTTTTCATATATGTTTTTTAGAGACTAAACCATAAGAATTTAGGTATTAGGAACTAGGCAAAAACTCTTAAAATGTTTACATTAATTCCAAGATTAATTCAATAATGTCATTAGATACTATGTATAAACGTATACGCTAAGCCGTGTTTTGTAAACATATAAACAAAAACTCTTTCCTACTTATTTGATTGTGCTTCTAAGAAAGAATCTTTTTAATGATTTGCTATGAAGTAGTAAACTATTGTTTACTTATTTTTTTCAAATATTTACTAGAAAAAATTGTCCGATTTTTGTTTTGGCCACATGCGTAATGCGGCCCTGTTAGAAGAGTTCCTAACCCTTTCACATTACCCACCTTCATTATGGATTTTATAAAGAAATAACCATTTTACGATTTTGATTTGAGATTATGCCATTTAGCGGTGAGATTTAAGAGTGGAAAATAATTTCCATCAATTACTTGAAGTCACGTTTGTTATCATTATTTTTTCCGAAATCTATAGGACTAGAGTTCCTATATTTTATATATTTTTATATTTTATATTTCCTATATAACTAAAACGATCTTCTTGTGACACAATTCTTCCACAATTTTGTGCACACTGGGTCTACATTTATTTATAATACTTTTAACAAACACCACATTATTTTTTTTACTTCTCATTTATCTTAGCCTACAAAATTAGCTGTTTGTACCTACAAACTTACATTACCTGATGGTTAATGCACAAAGCGTACAGCGTTTTACAACAAATGCCATGAATTTTATTCAATTTGTCAGATTCTTGTCGCATTCCTACAAGTACTAACAATTAATTCCTGACTATGACCGTGATCAGTAGCGTCGAATGTGTATGGATAGTGGTTAATTTATCCCCAATATTTTTGACCTAACAAAAAGAGATTTTCCGGTCATGTTGAACCTTTCTAATGACCCAGAATTGTTTGGCAGGTTATATCGGGACCATCCTGTAGTAATAGAGACCTGAAAAAACGCATTTTATCACACCTTAGTTTTTATTATTATCTTTAAAATTGTTGTTATTACTTATTACCATTTCATTATGTAAATATTTTTGTGTGTCTGATGTTAAAAGAGCGTTTATATTCAAATAAAAAAATGTTGTTATAAATGTCTTGATAACAAACAAGCAAAAAATTACACATTATGTAGCAAGAAAATAAAAAAAATAATACATATCTGTCGGTTAATCATAATTTTAAAGACACCTATCCATCAATTATTATAAGAGCAAGAAATGCATAATTCACTAATCCTTTAAAACTTTCAGATCAATAAATCTAACTCAGATTTATCAAAAAGAATTACTTTTATCAAAAATTCTAATATAAAAGCGACTTGTAATGTTCGTAGTCATTAATTTAGTTTTTTGTTTGTAACAGTACTAAACTTGAGCTAAAATCATGTGTCTTGTAGTATTTTTTGTTGTAACGGCTTTAACTGCTTTTGGAATAACAAACGCAGGTAACAACAGATACAATTTTTGTTAACAATTATTTAGCATACTAAAATTATACGTAGATCCAGTTTGTCCAAAACAAGATGGAAAAGACGCTGTTTACATCCCACACGAAGATTGCACCAAATTCTGGGAATGTTCAAATGGTACTCCGTATCTCTTTAACTGTTCTGCCAATTTGCACTTTAATCCCAAACTGAATGTCTGCGATTGGCCAGAACAAGCAGGGTGTAAAGGAAGTGGTGAAGATAGTAGCAGTAGTAGTAGTAGCAGCAGCAGCAGCAGCGAAAGCCAAGAATCCGGTGATAACTCACAAGGAAAAGACGACGAAAATGACAGCGGCAACAGCAGCAGCAACAGTGAAGAAGGTATTGAATAATAATTATTAAATATAAATTATTATATGTATAGAATGGTCAAAAAGTCCTTTTATCACTACTTAAAGATGTATGTCGCATATATTACCAAGTTGTCTTTAAAAATTAAATTGCAAGTTGAATTATTCTGTAGAATCTCTCAAAACATTTTTAAATAATATATTTTTGGTATTTTCTTACACAAATCGTATATCACGAACTCATATCAGAACTGACCATAGAAAAGAGATTGAATTGATTAAAAAATTAATTTGTCATTTTCAGTTGTCACGAAAAGGTTTTATCTTGTGCAGATATACTTTCTAAGTTTCTATGCTCGCTTAATAGATAGATTTTTTGATCGGACTGTAGATGTAATGTTTTTTCTAATTTCTGTTATATATTGATAGGTCCCGAATGTCCTGCAGTAGATGGAAAAGATTCTGTCTACTTCCCACATGAAGACTGTACCAAATTCTGGCAATGTTCCAATGGTGTCCCCTATTTGTTTAATTGCTCTGCCAATTTGCACTTTAATCCCAAACTGAATGTCTGCGATTGGCCAGATCAAGCGGGTTGTGAAAGCAAAGAAGATAGTAGCAGTAGTAGTAGCAGCAGCAGCAGCGAGAGCAAAGAATCTGGGGAAAACTCTCAAGGAAAAGACGATAAGAGTGGTAACAGCAGTAGTGGCAGTAGCAGTAGCAGTGAAGAAGGTGATAGTTATTAAAGAATCCATTGATTCTTTTTGTAATTTTTCTTATTTATTAGGTCCCGAATGTCCCGCAGTAGATGGAAAAGATTCTGTTTACTTCCCACATGAAGACTGTACCAAATTCTGGCAATGTTCTAATGGTGTCCCCTATTTGTTTAATTGCTCTGCAAATTTGCACTTTAATCCCAAACTGAATGTCTGCGATTGGCCGGATCAAGCGGGTTGTGAAAGCAAAGAAGATAGTAGCAGCGGTAGTAGCAGCAGCAGCAGCAGCAGCGAAAGCAAAGAATCTGGGGAAAACTCTAAAGGAAAAGACGATGATAAAGATAAGAGTGGTAACAGCAGTAGTGGTAGTAGCAGTAGCAGTAGCAGTGAAGAAGGTGATAATTATTAACAAATGCATAGTGAGTTTTTGTAATATTTCTTACAAATTAGGTCCCGAATGTCCTGCAGTAGATGGAAAAGATTCTGTCTACTTCCCACATGAAGACTGTACCAAATTCTGGCAATGTTCTAATGGTGTCCCCTATTTGTTTAATTGCTCTGCAAATTTGCATTTCAATCCTAAATTAAATGTTTGCGATTGGCCGGATCAAGCAGGTTGTAAAAACAAAGAAGATAGTAGCAGCGGTAGTAGCAGCAGCAGCAGYGAGAGCAAAGAATCTGGAGAAAACTCTAAAGGAAAAGACGATGAAAAAGATCAGAGTGGTGACAGCAGTAGTGGCAGTAACAGCAGCAGCAGCAGCAGCAGCAGCGCAAGTAGTGAAGAAGGTAGCAGCTTTTAAAAAATATTTTGTATCTTTCTGTAATCCTAGTTCTTTATTAGGTCCTGAATGTCCCTCAGTAGACGGTGCGACTCCAGTTTATATACCACATGAAGACTGTACGAAATTCTGGCAATGTTCAAATGGCACTCCGTATCTTTTCGATTGTCCTGCCAATTTGCATTTTAACCCCAAACTGAATGTTTGCGATTGGCCAAATGACGCAGGATGCAAAGGAAAAAAATAAATTATGTATTGAAGTATGGGTTATTGAAAAAATAAAATAATACTACTTATGAATTTTATGTCCTTGTATTTTTTTAATTAAGAAACAAAAACATTATAACATTTTTTTAAGTATGTACCACGTTTTTAGATAAAGTGGAAACTAAACATTTACTAGTATGAGGAGATATAAATTTCAATTTGTATCGTCCCATGTATGTTTTTTCCCAAATAAATTTTGGTACTGTGACTGACAAACATGGTGTGCGATTTCAAAGGCCACCGCCWGCTTAATGAAATATATCAATATCCCGCCTGGGCATTTCGTAAAAAATGCATTGGAGCAGTGATTCCGAGTTTTTCTTAGTTACGGGAGTTACTAAGGAAAAACTGAATTATTTTTAATTATTAAAGAAAAATAACGCAATTAATAAAAGTTGGGAAGGAAGGATACAACAAAAGTTGCGTTTTCACCATACATCAATCAAGAAAACAGGTTGTTTATTGAAATTCTGAGTAAAATCAAGAAACGCTAATTGGAATTCAATGCAAGACATTAATTATAATAATTTCAAAATTAATTTTTTTTAATCCTATAGTAAATGTTTAAAATCCTGCCGATCCTCTACAGACAGACTTCCAGTCTACGTATAAAGGAAAGTTTTATTGCATTTTATCAGAGATGTCAATTATTCTCTCCTTCATAACATTTGGAGTGGTGGGTCTTGTTTGATATACCTTCTTTTTAACATACCCCCATAAAATGAAATGCGTTGTAGTCAAATCTGGAGATCGCGGTGGCCAAACAATAGGTCCTCCACTCCCAATCTATCGATTAGCTAATTTGTTATCGCACAATGCGATCAAAATGAACAGGAGCTCCATCATGCTGTAGCCACATAATATTCTCTAAAAAAACTAGCAATTACTCTTGAAGGAATCGACAATATTGTAAACCGTTTAGAGTCGTGAAAAAAGGAGCTAATAATTACATACTGTCTTATTATTCCTCTCCAAACCAATGATTGGATCATCTCAATAGAGATGATCGATGTTAATGGTCAATTGCCCTAATCCAGTGTGAATTTTCAGTATCATAATAATGAATGTTATGACGATTAATGGAACCATTACTAATAAAAGTAGCTTCATCACTAAATAACATTTTATCGTAAAAATTCCAATCTTTATTTATCCTCTCCCTGATAATTTCACAAAAGTACATTTTGCGTCCATAAAGTTCGTGGTGTAACTCAAAATGGTATGGATGGAATCAATGCTTTAAAATTACACGATTAATTCTGCTTTGCGCATAATCACTTTGTGCTGCTATTTAAAATTTTTCTAGGTTTAAAAAGATGTATAATAAAACTGGTAAGGTTATGATCTCCAAACCTTAGGTTTTTTAGAAACCTTATTAAAGCTCTACCCATTAAAGTAATAACATACAGGGTGATTTATTTGAAAAAATCAAGTTATTTGATATTTTGTGAATGTCAACACTCTGCAGTTGTTGCAAAAGATTGATCACATTTCAACCATAATAATTTAGGACCAGACTCAGTGAAAATGTTGCAATTGTTTTTATTCACTTTTTCTTTATATCAAATCCGTTGCGATATTTCAAAAATGTCATTTTTTTTTATAAAATTGCCCATAAATGATAAACGATCTATGACAGATCCATAAAACCTAATCTGGATTTTCTTAAAATTAAAAACGCTTTCAAATAAGCACATAATACACCGGATGCTCTATAAGAAAAAATATAATATTGTTGCGCCACCCTATATAGGAATGACCTATACCTACTGACGAAAACATTTTTGGATCATAGAAAAAATTAATGTCTATCGTCTAAAAGAAACCGCATCGTTATCTTTTTTATTGTCAGAGTAATCAAAGAAATATGGAGCTCTGGGACACTATGTAGTATACATTGTCCCCGGATTGACTTGACAGGAAAAGCAGCTTTAAGATAAAAAAAATCGTCAAAAAAATAAAACCACCAATTTACAGGAGTTATAAAGCAGACAAAAAATTATTAGTCCAAAATCAAAAGAAAAATGAACTTTTCTTCCTAAGGAATCAGAATAATGAAGTTTTAATTACAGATTTGCTGGTTTCAGATGAAGCAAAAGATGTTTTTCCTTTACAGTTTTGTTGTAAAATAAAAGTTAATTTTTTTTTCTCCTGTAAACTCAGTCCGGGGACACAATTAATAATTTTTGTAGTTATATCCATAAAAATAAGGATTTGGGCTTTTGGTTAAAAATAAAGAAACACTTTTTTCAGGATTTTTAAATATTCCACCTCCAAAGAGGTTAAACGGGATATGAAAATTTGTATAAAAATTCGTTAATTTTGAAGTTATGTCCAAGAAAATTAGTATATGGGCTTTCGGTTAAAGATGAAGCAAGTGACACTTGTTTTAGGATTATTGGAAATTCCACCCACAAAGTGTTGGAAAGAGGAAATGAAAGTTTACATAAAACTTCGTCATTGTTAAGTGATTTCCATGAAAATTGGTATTTGTAAAAAATATGTGTTTTAAGGTTTTTGAAAATTTTATACCTTCAAGGGGTTAATAGGGGATGGAAGTATGTTTGGAAGTCTGTCATGTTTTAATGAAATCCATCTACGTGTATATGTCGTAGTCATTGGGCGTAATGCGTCATTCCGCGGAAAGCCTAGTCTTTGGCCGTACTGCCGGCAGACGCTGTAATCAAATGAATATTCCTTTGTTTGACTGAAATTTTACGTCATTGCAGGGATTGCCTACTTAATTCTCGTCAAATAAAGTAACCGGTTGAACCATTACATGTTACAGCGTTTGACGGAAGTGTATTTAGTCATTTGCTGAAAGCTTGAAATTTTATTGTGTAGTATTTCGGGCCGTAACATTTAGTGATTGTTGGACTTTTCTTATTGAAAATGGATAATCCTAAGAGTTTGTTTTATGACAAATTAAATGAATATTATTTGAAAAAGAAAGATGTCAAAAAACCGTGGAATTATGAAGTAATGAAGGAGGTAAAAGACTTGTAACCTCACCTTTATTTCAGTTGTACATATTTTAGGCTGCAAAAGATATTTCTAAAGAATATATTTTTATTTTTGTATAATTTACCTGAAAGCAAAAAATACATTTTTAATTGTTGTTTAGGTCATGTACTTACCGTTTTTTGTATGATTTTATAATATTATATGTTTACATTATTCCAAAAAAACGAAACAAATATTTTGCTACAATAAAAATATTTTAGTTTTTTATCTTTTCTTTTCTTCTACCAAAAATTTACATTTCTACAGAAAGTATCAAACATTTCAAGACTTTTCAGCAAATGACTAAATACACTTTCGTCAAACGCTGTAACATGTAGTGGTTCAACCGGTTACTTTGTTTGACAAGAATTAAGTAGGCAATCCCTGAAATGACTTAAAATTTCAGTCAAACAAAGGAATGTTCATTTGATTACAGCGTCTGCCGGCAGTACGTCCAAAGACTAGGCTTTCCGCGAAATGACGCATTACGCCCAATGACTACGACATATACATATAAAACAGTTTTGTGACTGACTGACACACAATGCATTGCCTAAATCAATGCAGCTTGGTACTTCAAATTTGGGTGTTTCTTACGGGGGTGTAAAGGTCATCAATCTCTAAAGGGATGATATGGGTTGTAAACGTTTAATCAAAAAACAAAAAATTGGAAAACATATTCTTTCGAGGGTGTTGAGGGCCGCTAAAAAAGGATTTATAAGAATCAATCTTTAAGGGTTTGAAATGGTGTCTAAACGTTTAAACATGGATATAAACACAAAAATTGGAAGATAATTTCTTAGAGGGTACAGAAGTGCACTAAGAAGACGCTTTTCGAAAATCAATTTTTAACTGGGTGAAATGGGGTGTAAAGGTATGTAACGTATTTTCATTATCTTCTTAAAAATCGGCACCATTCTCTCGCGTTGGTTTAAGCTGGCGAATCAAAAATGTACAGACTCACTTTACTGTTTCACTTTATAATTAATACAATACGGAAATCTACGTGAAGATAAATATTTTTGAAAAATTCCACCTCAAAAAATTTGTAATTTGTTTGGAGTTTTTTTTGTGACATCAAATAACATTTCAACTGAAATCAAACAACGGGCTACACACCATCTGTTATCCATAAATCCATAAACAAAGCTCATGGGAAAAACGAGACTATAGCGCAAAGCGTCGGCATTTAACCCTGCAGAATAAGTCTATGGAATTGTTTTGTGAACGAATTATTTTCCATTTTACACCCGTGAAAAATGCTAGTATTTCTAATAAACATATTAAAAGGTGACGATCTGACGACAGTAAGATAAGATTGCGATGTTTGATTAATGCATTAATTAATCTTATTTTTTATAACGTACGAAAACTTTTGACGTAGGTACCTATTTGCTTTTTATATTGTTTAATTTTCTTGTGACAGATTTATTTGTGATTAAGATTTTGGCTAGTAGGATCAAAGGATTATAAATCAATGCAATAAGAATAATCCACAGATAAGAGTTTAAGTTACAATATTTTTAAAAAACGTAATTAGGTTAGTGTTGTATTTTTACACCTCAATTTTTTTTAGCTTTCTTTAAGAAATCATTACTTATTAGTGAAAGCAAACTTTAAAAATAATTTTTACTAACATCTAACCAGATACATAATTACATTTTCTACAGTACTTTTTTATACAGGGTGATTCTTAAGTAGACCGACAAAATTTTATTCTTGATAGTATCAAATAAGAACATGCTGGAAAAAATATTTAAAAAATTCTTTGTTTAAACGTTCTTCAAATAAAATTTATTAAAGTTATTTTCGAAGCAAAGCGTTCGCTACTGATGTGTTAGCACAGGTAGTGGAAACCATGGTATTAACCACATAATACATGGTATTATTATATACCAGGTGAATAAAAAGTATGGAACCAAACGTTTTTTGTTTAAACTATTTATTTTTTGAAAAAACTAATTGATGAGTGATAAAGTACTATAAAAATGTGATGATTTAACAAGAATAAAATTTTTCGAAATTTCCTTTTGTTTTTGAGTTCTACAAAAAAAATATTTTTTTAAATAGCAACCCACTATAAAATCATTTTTCTCATAAAAGCTATACTCTAAGGATTACAACTATCTGCTTTATTTTTAATTTTTTCAAAAAATTTTTTTCACATAAATTGCAATTTTGACAAAAAAAATCGCATAACTCAAAAACAAAACAAAATTTCGTTCTGAAAATACGATCACATTTTTATATAACTTTAATTTATTAATTATTATTTTCTGGAGGCAAATGATTAAAAATAAAACCGCTTGATTCCATACTTTATATTCACTCTGTATTAACGTAGTTGATCATTTCAACAATTTATTAACGCCGTAAGTGGCACGGATGAAGGGGGTTTTGCCCCTAAAAGTTATAAACGTAAAAAAGGTACAGTTTGTTTCCATTTATCCTTAGGAAGCTGTGATAAAAGTTTGTCGGTCTATTTAAGAATCAGCCTGTTATACCAGGTGAATAAAATGAATGGAACCAAGCATTTTTTTCGTAAACTAAGCACTTTACGAAAAAAATAATTAGTGTAGCGTAAAGTACAATTAAAATGTGACCATTTATCAAGAATAACATTTTTCGAAATTTCTTTTAGTTTTYGCGTTCTGGAATTTTTTTTTTAAATGGCAACCCACTATGGTAATTTTTTTTAATTAATGATTATGATCTAAAAATGACCTCTAATTAAACAGAATTGTTTTTTAGTCAGTACTTTTTTTAAATAAATTGTTAAAGTTGCGTACCGAGGAGCCCATCACGAAGATTTTCCGAACAGAGTTTCCTGTCAATTTAGTATAAAAATTATTTTGACATTTCTAAGTTGTTAATAATATTTTTATCTCCGCAAACAAACGCTTTGAATGTCAACGCTTTCTTGACTGTTTAGGTCGTTTAGTAAGACATATAAAAATAAGAAACATTTAATGGCGCTTTCAATTATCATTAATTTTGTTATCAACAAAGTACTTGATCAAAACTATAAATCACAAGTTTAATAGATAATGTAGTTAGTCAGAGATTTAAAGAGATTTAAAACCTCCCCCAGAACCAAATTAGGCAAAATTAGTAGTAAAACTATTAAAACTAAATTTTTTTTGGAAACAACCAATGTAAACATTTGAATTTTGTGTACAATTTTTCTTCATGCTTTTATAACTGCAGAATATACGTGTTATTTTACATAAACTTTTGTTATAATGTCAATATTATAATGTCAATATTATACAGGGTGCGCCTGAACTCGCGCCCCAGAGAAAAATGCCATATAAGGTAAGATACCAGGAACATGGAAAAAAATTTCGAAGTTTTGCACTTTGACTCTATTTATTTCTGTTGGAAAAATGATTTTCCAAGTTTTTTTGCTATAGGCTATTAAAAGAAGAAACAAGGAAGCTGTATCCTAAATCCTAAATTCAATGTTATTTTTGGTTTTTATTGGTAAAATTTTTGTACTTTTACTAAATAATTGTAAAAAAACATGTACAAGATCATCAGTATCATTAAGTAGACATAAAAAATGTCAAATGTCAAAAAATAAATGTCAAAATTTTTTGACAGAATTTTTTAAATATTTTTTTTATATTCCTGGTATCTTAGCTTACTTAAAAAATTTCTCTGGGGCGCGAGTTCTGGCGCACCCTGTAATTAAAAAATAGTAATAATAAAGTACTGTTTGATTATTAAATTTAACAGATCAATATTGTTATGAATACAATTTTGTTTTTTCATGGCGGTCTATGTTACAAACAGAATTCGTCGCCTTTGGGAAATAAACATAAAAGAAAATATGAGAAATCAAAGTTGGTCGTGAATTTTGATGTTATATAGATTTTGACTTCAATCAAGTTTTCTAAATAACTTTTTGACGTATCTATTACTTATTAAAGTAACTACCTTAGAAATAAATAATTTTAGTTAGCCGATGATTTTGAAAAATTTGTGGAAGGGGCCTAGATTTTGATTCTAAACAACATATCTCATAAAATTTTTGTCGGATTTGAGACATAATACACTACAAAAAAATAGGTTTTTCTGAAAATTTTTAAGACATACTCGTATTTGATTTTTTAAAACTAAAATTATGTTAGAAATTAGTCTTTAACCAAGCAGGGCTGAAGGCCAAAAAAAAATTTAAATCAAGAATTTTTTATCTTTACAAGAGAGGTATACATACACAGAGTCGCGTCCCAGAAAAAATGCCAAGTAAGGTAAGATACCAGGAACATGGAAAAAAATGTTAAAAAATTCTATATTCAGGGTGACTTAAAAGTCAAATCTGTACAGATCTGATCGGCAATTATCTAATTCAATAACAAAGAGATTTGATCGGCAGATTATCCGCCCCATACACGAGCGGATTATCCGTCGGATCAAATCTGTACAGATTTTCAGGTAAGGTAAGATACCAGGAACATGAAAAAAATGTTTAAAAAACTCTACCTGTCAAAACATTTTGACATTTGACATTTTTTTACAAATTATACAGCATTAATGTCTATTTATTGATACTGATGATCTTGTATATGTGTTTTTACAATTATTTAGTAAAGGGACAAAAATTTTGAAAATAAGAACCACAAATAATATTAAACAGAGTTACAATTTAGGATACAGCTTATTTGTTTCCTCTTTTAATAGCCTATAGCAAAAAAACTTGGAAAATTATTTTTCCAACAGAAATAAATCAAAGTGCAAACTTTAAACCCTCATAACTTAGAGATTTTTATAGATAAAATTTTTTCCATGTTTYTGGTATCTTACCTTATATGGCGTTTTTCTATGGAGCGCAAGTTCTGGCACACCCTGTATATCAATGTCAAATAACTTGTTTTGTTTTTTAAGCATTCTCACTTAAGGCTCCAGAACAACTCAAACAAAGAACTATTTGAAAAATCAGAATATGCAACTGCATTTGTTATTTGCCCAACTGTTTTACAGAAATACGAAGCACAATTTGAATGATCACCAAAAATATGTGCGGGTCCATTTAAAATATCATTTTTCAAGTTTTCTGTTTTTTGATGAATTGTACAGCTTTCGTTTTTTCTGTATTTTATAGCTGAAACAATTGCTGTTCTAAATTTCAAGTAATTGTTGCGCAAGAATGTTTTTATATTTATGTCGGATCGGTGATTTCTCTAATTTTGGTACAAAAATTTCGTAATATATGATTTCGGCATTTAATTTTTTAAATGAAATAATTAGGTTCATAGGGTCTCGCATTACGAATTTTTTTGTGGACACTGCTATCACCATCTCCTATAAGGTTTTTAAATCTTACATTATGCATGTCTATTGATTTTTTAAATCCATCTAAAATAATTGCAGCTTCCATCGAAGTCGAAGTACTTTTCCAATTTTGAAAACATTTATGACGAGGGGCCGTTTGTTTTTTTTTTTCTTGTAATACATACATTTTTTACAATTTTTATTTTTGACTCCTACGTATAAAATTTTTTTACTTCTAGCACCGACTATTGTTGCAACACCAGATGATGCGTTGTAATTTGATTTATACGAACGTTTAGACCAAGCACCGTCTACGACAACCGTAATGTAAGGTACTCCATCTTCATCAATTTCACCGGCTTCAATTGCCAATGCACGCTCTTCTTGACCGGCTGCTAACATTTCGTCCAAAGCAASGTTTTCCGCAATATCTAAAATTTTTCTTTCTGTTTTAATATATGTTTTTTTATTAAGTTGTGGAATGTTCAAAGCTGCGCAAAATTCTGTTAGTTGAGAATAACCAGCACCTATTGTTACTGTGCCACAAACAGCTGCTTCATTTACTTCATTTGTGYGATTTTCTTTTTCGGTACTAAAAGTTCCTATTGCCCCACACATACTACATTTGTATTTAAAAACACTTTTAAGCCCCAAATGTGTTTCTTGAATGATGTTAATGTTCAAAAAACTACAAGACAAAATGTCATGTTTTATGTTTTTTAATTCCAAAAATAAATGCCCTATGTCAACAATCCTTCGACCACTTGGAACAAAATTTTGTTCTTGACTAGTTTCTTTCTCAATAATAAACACTTCATCGTCATCGGAACTCGATTCAATTGACTGAAAACTACATTCTGCAAGACTTGATTTACTTGGAAGATCAGTTTTAGATCCTTTTCGTTGTTTTTTCCAATAATTACGCATTATTTGTTTTCGACTTTTTCTTTTTTTTGAAAGAAATTGTTTAGAATTATTACCCATAATTTCAATACAACGTTTTCAACAACAAGTGATAAGAAATTAGGAATTACACTTACCAAGGAGAGGTCACAATAACACTAATTTAGTATGTAATTAAATAGATACCCAATAAAATAACTTATAAATTAAAAAAGCACAAATATCACTGTTCAAAAAGTATCACTTATTTCAAAGCATTGCGGTGGAAGAGAGCCACTAGCAAACTGCAAAGAATCAAAAAGTAAACAAGTTATAAAATTGTTGTAAACCTCAATCAACATTCTTGTTGTGAAATTTTAAATTCCAGTTTCAGGTACTTGATCTTTATTAGTATACAGTATGTTCCCGGATTGACTTTACAAAAGAAAAAAAATAATTTATCTTTGATTTTACGCCAAAAAAAAGTCAATTTTTCTCTTGATTTTGGATTTYGCTCGTTTCAGGTGAACAAAATGTTTCTCCTTTGCAGTTTTGGCGTAAAATAAAAGATATTTTTTTTTAATTTACTAATTAAATAATGATAGTTTTTGTTAAAAATGACTTTTTTTTATCTAAAAGTTGTTTCTTTGAGTTGCTATTTATCAAAATTATGTTTTTCCCACACATTTTTTTATTTAAGTTGCAAAAACTCATTTTTCAAAGTGACATTATTGTCAAAAAATTAAAACCGCCAATGTAATGGGATTTAAAAAGCAGAGAAAAATTATTCTAAGTCCAAAATCAAGAGAAAAATGGACTTTTCTTTCTACTGAGCTAGAATCTGAATCTCTGAAATAAGAGAAACTCATCGATGGTAAAATTCTGTTTGTTTACATTATTTCCATTTTATGACTAAAGGAACAAGGCACCAGGTAGAGAAGGTCGGATGATTGACAGCTGCCACAAAATGCCGAGTATGCAACTAACAGTACACCAAATTTGAACAGTTCATTCGGTACCCTAGAGCCTTAAAATTCTAATTCTAATATGTATGTACTCGTATAATCAGTCAGAGACAGTTAATTTTTTATCAAACCATTCATTCCAGCTCCTAATTGAGAAACTAATAAATAGGCTACCTTTGCACAGTCAACATACTGCGGTCATTAAAACCCTCATTGGGGAGGTTCGACTTTAAATAATAACCAAAAAGACATGTTTTTATTAAACAAGTGAAAATTAATTTTGCCGAATTTAATTGTTTAATCGAACACAATGTTGTCAATTAGGGCACCAAAATTTATTTGGAAAAAAACATACATGGGACGATAAAAATTGAATTATACAGGGTGTCGCAAAATTGGCGCACTTTCTTGAAAAGGAGTAATTAAGTAGTCCCCCAGAGTACTGAACAAATGTTAAAAAAATTCTGTCAAAAAATTTTGACATATATTCTTTTTACGTTAGACATATTTTTATGTTTATTGAATGATACTGATAATCTTGTATATGTTTTTTTGTAAAAGTTAAAAAAAAATTGCCAATAAAAGCCTCATATAATAACACTAAACAGAGTTAGTATTTAAGGTACAGCTTCCTTGTTTCTTCTTCTAATAGTCTGTATCAAAAAAACTCGGAAAATTATTTTCCAACAGAAATAAATAGAGTCAAACTTCGAAAATTTTATAGATAGTTTTTTTTAACAATTGTCTTTTTGTCTACAGCATCGCTCGATGATACCGTGTCACAGAGATGTGCGATTTTCCAGACATCCTGTATATCTTCACATACTAGTAAATCTTTTGTTTCCACTTTCTTTAAAAACGAGGAACTGAGCGAAGTACTTAATGTGTTTCAAAATTGACTAATGTTTTCATTAAAAAGGAATTATAAAATTTTTGTTTGTTCATTTAAAAAAAACAAGACATAAAATTCAGTAGTATTTATTTTTCCAATAATGGATACTTCAATACATAATTTATTTTTTTCCTTTGCATCCTGCGTCATTTGGCCAATCGCAAACATTCAGTTTGGGGTTAAAATGCAAATTGGCAGGACAATCGAAAAGATACGGAGTGCCATTTGAACATTGCCAGAATTTCGTACAGTCTTCATGTGGTATATAAACTGGAGTCGCACCGTCTACTGAGGGACATTCAGGACCTAATAAAGAACTAGGATTACAGAAAGATACAAAATATTTTTTAAAAGCTGCTACCTTCTTCACTACTTGCGCTGCTGCTGCTGCTGCTGCTGCTGTTACTGCCACTACTGCTGTCACCACTCTGATCTTTTTCATCGTCTTTTCCTTTAGAGTTTTCTCCAGATTCTTTGCTCTCGC
>NW_025400985.1:13704563-13784823 GCF_015345945.1 Tribolium madens | reverse complement strand
GTATATCTGCACAAGATAAAACCTTTTCGTGACAACTGAAAATGACAAATTAATTTTTTAATCAATTCAATCTCTTTTCTATGGTCAGTTCTGATATGAGTTCGTGATATACGATTTGTGTAAGAAAATACCAAAAATATATTATTTAAGAATGTTTTGAGAGATTCTACAGAATAATTCAACTTGCAATTTAATTTTTAAAGACAACTTGGTAATATATGGGACATACATCTTTAAGTAGTGATAAAAGGACTTTTTGACCATTCTATACATATAATAATTTATATTTAATAATTATTATTCAATACCTTCTTCACTGTTGCTGCTGCTGTTGCCGCTGTCATTTTCGTCGTCTTTTCCTTGTGAGTTATCACCGGATCCTTGGCTTTCGCTGCTGCTGCTGCTGCTGCTACTACTACTACTGCTACTATCTTCACCACTTCCTTTACACCCTGCTTGTTCTGGCCAATCGCAGACATTCAGTTTGGGATTAAAGTGCAAATTGGCAGAACAGTTAAAGAGATACGGAGTACCATTTGAACATTCCCAGAATTTGGTGCAATCTTCGTGTGGGATGTAAACAGCGTCTTTTCCATCTTGTTTGGGACAAACTGGATCTACGTATAATTTTAGTGTGGTAAATAATTTTACAAGAAAATGTTGACTTCTCTTACTTGCGTTGACCCCAAAGTTGCTTATTGCAGTTGCAATTAAAAATACAGCAAAGTACATATTTGACTGGAATATTTATCACTAATATGATTTTTGACTCCTCCGAGGCGTTATATACTAAAATTTTTGACGACAATAAATCCGTTTGATAAAATAATCAATAAGAGTAAGATTTATTGCACCAAGAGGTTTAACAGATTAGCCGTGATTGATAGTGTTATTTGATACTTTTAAATAATGATAAATAGTCATAAGCGGTACATCTTTAAGAAAAAGTTTAAAGTCCTCATATTCACGGACAATAATTACAGAAGACAAAATCTAGATCAACCATTTATTTATGTAATTCGCATAGAGAAAGTAAGAATATTTTTATTTCGGGGTTACTTTTGAATGATGACTTTAGCCACAAATATTCTCACAACTTTTTCTGGTTGAATTATGCATTATGGGGAAACGTACAATGGTTTGAATGCCTTTTTTATTTTTTTTTTTGACTTTTGCTCCCATTTTAAATATACCTGAAAAATTTGTTTTCTTCAAAATTGTATACAAGGTGTCCAACCTAAAACTTTTGGATCTGATATCACTATTATTTGCCAACGGGTACTAACAAAATTTAAAATGTATTTTGTGGGTAGAGATTAATACCGCAATACTTAAACAAGCCTAGTCTTTAAAATGTAAATGTAACATGTCTTTAAAAAATGCTAAAATACTTAAAATTGATATTAAATTGTTAATCGCCAATATAAATTGTCATAAGCAAAAATCTGTCCTTGAAAGAGAAAAGAATAAAATTCTGTTAAAAGTGGCTGAAGATGCGTAAACATGGGCGGCTATAAAAAATCTGGTGTGAACATCACACGACTTTCCTTATCCAACTTATTAGCTATAATTCGTCCAGAAATGTAAAAATCTCGGTAGGTTAAATTTCAGTCGATGGTTGCCAAATTAATCTTTATTATTACTATTATTATATCAAGAACAATTACTTTTGTTGAAAACTATTATCATTGCATTCAGACATGTACAGGGTGTTCCGTTTTTATTGTTACAAATTTAAACAGATGATAGGATATTCAATTCTAAGACAAAAGTTTCCTTTAAACATGTATCGAAAAATGCTTGGTAAGGGAGCTACACCCCCTGGAAGGGGGCTTATATTTTTTTGCTAATATTTCAGAAACCATTTAAGATAAAATTACAAAATTTGGTAGAGATGATAACCTTTATACACCTAAACGAATTCAAACTCAAATGTCAAAATTTTTAATCAGGAACGTACGAAACTGGGGGAGTTTAAAAAAAAATACCTTATTTATTTTGGCTTTAGTTTCTCGGTACTTTCAGCACAAAATGTTAAGTTCGATAATTTATCACAGAAAAGTCTTTCTTGTGTCGATACGACTTTTTTTGTTTTGTTGTTTTTGAATAAAATTAAATTAAAATTTATGTTACACACCAATACAACATTCAAATAAATCAGAATTTACAGAATAATAAAAGCAAGAAATTCATATTTTTTAATCAACCTCAACTACTTAACATTACATTACAGTAACAATAATATGAATTTGCCTAAATCTAAAGGAGCTGTTCAAAGTGACCACCATTTTGGTCAATGCATAACTAAAGAAACTAAAACCAAAATAGATAGGGTATTTTTTTTACCCTAAACCCCACCAGTTTCGGATGCCCCTGATTAAAAATTTCGACATTTAACGTTTAATGCAATGGGTTACAAACATTTGATTTTTGTGAAGAAGAATGTCTGTTATAACTAGACCTTACTAGCAAATTTAGAGCGTTTATTTTATACAAAAAAAGATTATGGAAAATTACAGAATGGCGATAGAAATGACACAAGATACAGATAATACTATGCAATTTTATCGGATTATGAATTGCTGATGGCATTTTACATCCGCAGCCCTCGAAAAATTATGTGAAACCTCTTGTACTTTATACTTACCATGATAATTCATAGATAATAAGCTTACATTGAATGTGACTGTTGTCATGATTTTCAACGTTTTCATAACAAAATGATAACATTTAATTGAGCATTAAGTATGTGACCAAATATACAAACTTTATCAATTTGTAAATCAGTCACGACAATAGCGGAGCAGACTTTCAAAAAGCAGTTTGTCAAATTTACATTTTTTTAGGAGAGAGCAAAAACGGTCCTTCTTATAAGAAATAATTTTTTCGTGTATTTGCTATAAATGTAGTACATTGTTCAATTCAAAATCGTAAAGAAAAGTGGAACTTTGATCGTTAGCAACACATTTCTTCACGATTTCAGTTAGCAACTTCTTCACGATTTTGGATTCTTAACGACCATTAAAAAAAGCAACAATTAAACTGTTTAATTATGAATATTAATAAAAAATGTACAATTATTTAAAGTATTAAATGTTATCAACATCTTCTACTTTTCATAAAAAGGTTCATAAGTTTTCTCATACTTTTCTCTTGCCTTCGGCGGTAGCAAATTTGAATTAACTTCTGATACTGTTGTTAAAATATTGCAAAACTTTTCACCCAATTCAGTCATTTTGCACAATGAAAAATGTACTAAAAACATCGTTCTCTTGTTTTGCTACCATGTTAGCAAAATATGACACCTTGATCAATTAATTTTTTTCATTTTTACATTTTAGTCCTTTTGGTCAAATACACGAAAAAATAGATTGTTCAAGACGTTAAGAAAAGTGATTTTTCCTTGTTCGTGTAATTTAATTTAATAATTGAAACTTTTACACTCACTGGAAAACAACCACTTTTCTTAATTTATAGAACAATCTACTATTAATGTTTTATACCAGTGCCAATAAATGTGAAAACTGTACACTATTTTACGGCTTAAGTACATAGGCATTTTGCAAAAAAACACAAATATGTCTTGGACATAATTCTGTTTGGTTGTCAAAGGGCGACTTAATGCTATTTAAAGGTCAAAAATCTTTATTTTGGTATACATATCTTTTAATAAACAAATTTGTAAATGTTGCACGTCTTCCTCATCGTCTTCTTCATCGGTTTTAATAAGTACTTGGTAGGTGGTGTGACTTCTTTTGAGTAAAAATTCTTGGACAGCGCTTATTTCTGTTATTTTTTTTAAGTATTGTAGTGCGTCAACTATCAAACAAACTGCATTTAGTTCAGAATTGACGGACAAAACGCGTTTTGCTTGAATCAACAAAACCGGCCATAAAATTTAATATTTAACATATTTCTAATTTAAGGTTAATTAGTTCATCAGTCAACTAGTTAATCCAAATTATTAACTAGTTAATTGATTTAACCGGTTAATTTGGATTAACTAGTTGACTGATGAACTAATTAACCTGGTTAAATTTTATGGCCGGTTTAGATGGCTAAATTGTACAGCACTAATAGACATAAAGAAATGTCAAAAAATAAATGACAAAATTTTTTGACAGACAGAATTTTTTAAACATTTTTTCAGTACTCTGGAGGACTACCTAATTACTCTCTTTCAAAGAAGTGCGCGATTTTCCGGACACCTGTAGGACTAAATGCAATTTGAATGTCCAGGCAACTTTCAATATTTTTTTAACATAGGACAAAATGCGATTTGAACCTCCAGGAAAGGTTTATTTGAAGGACAATTGCATATAGCCTACAGCGCCATCTTTACCTCAGTTCATAAAAAAATGGACAAACTGCATTTTGAAAGTCTGCTCCTCAATACTTTTTTTTTGAAATCGTACTGTAATGAACACTTTACTTTAATAATTTTCAAATTTTTATATACATAATAATATGTGAGCGTTCGGCGTAATGCCATATTTACCACTTCGTTTGTATACCCCGAAAAAAATTATATACCTGGAGAATGGCTTGTATAACTTTGATGAGCCTCACTATTAGTTACATTATGTGTTGTCACTTGACATTCTTTATTTACCAACGCGGCGATACAACATTTATAATATTCAGAAACTATCTAAAAGTAGGATTAGGCGTTATTTTTTGAGAATTATAATTTTTATATTGTCATGCCTCACTTACATTGACTTAAATGAGTTACATCAAGACATTTGTTATTCAGAAATTATAGTAAATTGAATTTTAACATTGGATAATTGCGAATAAAATAGTATACAAACCTCGAAGGAAGGCTTCATATCAGCCGAGCGTTGTTCGAGAACGAAGCTCGAAGCTCTTCTTTTCTCGGTTTGTAATATACTATTTATCATATTCCAGTCACGAATAATTTTAAAAATTTCTATGTTTTGATTCTAATACAATTTATCGATAGGATATGAAAATTGGAGATACAAAATTGCAATCGAGCAATTTCATTAATATATTTATTCAAGGACTACTTTTCGTATAAATTCCCGAAAAGCAGGTACACTAGTGTAAACTCTATTATTGCCTGGTTCACATCCAAGTTTATTATTAAAAATTCCGACAAGGATGTTATGTACCACTAAGGGACTACCAGAACCCCAAGAACATGTTTCCAGCAATGGCTGTAGACTTCCAACACAGAACATATGTTGTTGATTATATTTTTTTGGCTCGCACGCTTTGTGGTTTAATATTTTCATAGTAGTTCCTTTCAAAACTGGAATCGGAGTTTGATCGTCGATAGGTTTCCAACCAGTTGCAAAACCTTCGGTTCCTATGGGCCATTCAGTAGTGGAAAAGCCCACAACTGCTACAAAATCGTTAAATTCAATTCGAGAAAGCAATTCTAATACTGCAATATTATTATCCGTAGCAGCTGCTAAATACATTGGATGTTTAGTGATTTTGGTTACTTGAATTATTTGACCGTCTCTGTCCACGTATTTAGATCCTATTCGAACTGTCATATCTTCTTCTGAAATTCTGAAAATAATATAAATATTTATTTACTCTATTTTACTTTTTTCCAATACCCATCAACACATTGTGCTGCTGTTAAAATATGCAATTCGTTGATAATTACACCACTACAAGCGTATTTTCTAGAAATCAAGATAGAAACTTGATAAGGAACTTCTTCAATAGGTATACTGGAAAACAAAGTTTTGGTATGAATAGATTTCACAGCTGCCCCAGTTTTAGGCATTTCGACTGTAGGTTTGACAGCTGCCGCAAATGCAGTAACTTTGACTGCTGTGTAGGATTTAGAAGTTTTGGTGGCCTTGACAGCTGCAGTGGCTGCACCATCTTTTGTAAGGTTAACTGCTGCGTCAGATTTAGGTTTAGTGAGTTTAACAGCTGCATTAAATTGGGTAACCTTAACAGCTGCGTCAACATTTGTAGGTTTCACAGCTGCTTGGGATTTTGAAAGTTTGTCAGTTGAATTTGCATTAACTTTCTTAACTTTAGCAGGTTTAACAGCTCCATCAAATTGGGTAACCTTAACAGTTACATTAGCATTTGTAGATTTTATTGTTGCATCAGATTTTAAAGGTTTAACAGCTACTTTAGCTGTCTCAGCTTTAGTCGATTTAACAACTGTATCTGCTTTAATGGGTTTGACTGCTGTGTTAAATTTAGAAGATTTGGCAGCTGTGTTAGTAGAGTTGACAGTTGCGTTGCGAGCTGTGTCAGCTTTAAAAGCATTAATAGCTGCATTACTGTTATTATGTTTAACAGCTGAGTAAGTTTTAGTAGACTTGATAGCTCTTTCAGCTGCAGCTGCATTTGCTTCAACAAGATTAACGGTTGCATGGACACTAGTGGCTTTTACAGCTGCGTCTACTTTAGAAGGTTTAATAACTGCGTCGACTTTAGTAGACATAGTAGCTCCTTCTTTTTTAGGAAGTTTGATTGTGTCATTAATTTTAGTAGGTTTAACAGCTGCTTCAACTTTTGTTGGCTTGAAAGATGCGTCAATTTTAGACGGTGTAACAGCTGAATCTATGTCAACAGTTTTAACTGCTGCAGTGTATGTAGTAGATTTGGTGACTGCATCAGTTTTGGTAGGCTTTATGGTATCAGTTTGTGTAGATTTGATGACAGCGTTAGGTTTAGTGGATATTGCAAATGCATTGGTCGCAGTTACTTCAGTTGATTTAATAGTTGTATTTTTTGAAGTAACACCTGTAACAAAACAGAAAGTGATAGAGTTTAGAAAATTGATTAATGTGAGAAATTTTTGATGAATTTCAGTATTTTTATGTTATTAAAAACTTTGCATTTAACATTTGAAGTTATTTCAAGTGTTTAAGTCATTTAGAAAATTAGGTATCTACTAAATTCTATTCTTAACAAAATGTGGAAAATAGGAACAGTGCGACTGCATTCTTCTGAATAATCTTTTGGCTACAACTATAACATAAGATATTCCGTATACTTGTGTTATTTCAACACTAAGGGGTCATTAACAGTTTTTGGGATAAAACGAAAATACTTAACTTTGGTTAAGTAGTCAAATATTTGTATTTGACTCGCATTTTATTTTAAAATGGCTTATGATTAACGGTAAAAAAATAGTAAAGGTTAAAATTTCTCCTCTGACGTATAGTCGAAAATTGTAAAATAAATAAAAAATAAATCACATCGCCGTTGGAATGTAATTCTACACGTACACATATTTACAACACTTCTGACCTTTCCGAGTGCCAACTTTTCTCAAAAATTTTTAGGTAAATTATCTCAAAAGTTGCACTTAACCATCCCAATTTGTTAGAATACGATTTTTCACATTCTGAATTCATTTATAGATCAACCACAATTGTAGATCACATTCCGAGGTGGAAAGTGTTTCATTTCAAGAGATTAAAAAGTTTGCCACGATGGTTGCGTAAAGTTTAATTTTATCTCAAGACAGAAATAAAACTCCATCGAGGTTTGTATACAATTTTATTCACAGCCGTATCTTAAATTTTTGTGAAAAAGAAAAAAAAATGTTCAAAAAGCTTGACTTGTCGATTGTGTTACGGTAATAAACATAACAAACAGTGATAGTCATGCGGTTCCACTAATTTTAATTTTAACACAAGAGGGACTAGAAAACGAGAGTAGTAATGGATGTAGGAAATGGAATACAGATAGGTAATGGAGGTAGGTAATAGGAAATACAGTAAAACCTCTCAACAACGGACACGGATGGGGAATCTTAAATTGTCGGTTATGGAGAGGTGTCCCTTAATGGGACGTATGCAGAATTAATAAAAAAAATTAAAAACCTTTTATTCCAAAATATAAAATAAAAGAACTAAAATTGAGAAATTAAAAGCATTAAAAAAATTAGAGAAAAACATTTTTATTAAAAAAAAAATCGTTAATTTTTGTTACTTTAACTAACAAGTTTTTCTTGGGGTTATTCTGTATTTTGCAATTCATTAATGTAAGCATTGAATCTTATATAAAAGTTCATTTATAAAACAATTTACATTTACTGATAAAATTAAAAAAAAATATATATTATTATTATTATTGAAGTGAGTAAGTAGGTGGCAATGCAACAAAAACAATTAACTGTACATTGCTGGTTGCATTTTTGAAGACCAAATGGAAGCTTCATTTTATTTTACAAATTCCATGGTCATACATGGTAATACATAAAGGCTGTGTCAGAATTCACGCCTCAGAGAAAAATTTCAAGTAAGATGGGATACCAAGAACATGAAAAAAATGTTTAAAAAATTCTCAAATAAATGTCAAAAAATTTTGACATTTATTTTTTGATATTTTTTATGTCTATTGAATGATACTGATAATCTTTATATGTTTTTTTATAATTATTTAGTAAAGATATAAAAATTTGGTTCATAAAAACCACGAATAACATAATTTAGCATAAAGCTTTCTTTTTTCTTCTTCTAATAGCCTGTAGCAAAAAAACTTGGAAAATTGTTATTCCAACAGAAATAAATAGAGTCAAAGTGCAAAATTTAAAATCGAAATTTTTATAGATAATTTTTTTTAAATATTTTTTTCATGTTCCTGGTATCATACCTTACGTGGCATTTTTCTCTGGGGCGCGGGTTCTGGCGCAGCCTGTGTAGTATTTTTCTTATTTAGTGCAACTTTTTTAGTATGTATTTCAAAACTTGTCAATGACACGGGCATTTCTTGTAGTTTGTCAAGCAATTTTTTAGGATCAAAACGTCACTGCCAATGGCAAAAATATGTGATGGAAGCAGGTATATCAGAGGTTGTACCTCTGTTTATGACAGGATACCGTAGTACTTTAGGTCTGTGTCTCTGTGTAAAGAATATTTCTTGAGTAGATGGGAATGTAGGTATAAAAAGTAGTGGCGGCTCGTGGGTTCAAAACTAGGTGAAGAGCTAAAAATTGTACATTTCTTTTTGAAGCTGTGATGGTTCTAACGTTTAATCTTTAAAAAGTAATGATCTCATTTACCCATGCAAATAATATAATCTTTTAATGGAAGTAATTACTGAAAGAAAAATAACTGACAAATTTACAGTAGGGCGCGGTTAAAACGTCTTTGTGGTCATCTTCTTTCCACCGATTAAATGGGGTTTCTAACAAATTGTACACAATATCGTTTGTATGATTCATTTTAGAAACGAATATAACGAGTAAGTTTCTAGGTTAAAAATACACCGTACGAGACACTTAAGAACGCGATCAAAAACCAGGGGAAGTCGACGCTTATTTCCCATATCCCGAATGAAGACGTGGGCCTTGTCATGGCCATGGCACAGATTAGCTAGTTCTAGTAGTTCTAGTTCTAGTATTAGCTAATCTGTGGCCAGGGGGAAAAATACGGCTGCGTTTTTCATAGCTCGTCCAGTCTGAATGGACGGGACGGACTCATAAGTAAAGAAGATCAACTTTGGGCGGAATTATACAGGGTAATTCACGAGGAATAATGAGCCTGAACAAATTTTCGATGCAACCAACATTACAGTTGTAGCAAAATAACTTGCGAAGAGTAATGGTGGTTGCATCGAGAATTTGGTTAGGCTCATTATTCCTCGTGAATCACCTTGTATATAAAGGAAATCGACGGAATTAAAAATTGAGTGAAAGCAAAGGAAATATTATATGGAATAATATTTGAACGTGTTTTGTGTTTAATGTATTTTTATAGTTTTAATTATTACTTTGAATGGGTAGAAATTATAGGTGAAGTGGCACTTTACAGGAGAGTTACTTCTGAAATAATTTTGGCAGCAACCCATTATACAATTCACATAGGCGTCTAGCTTCCTAATTTTTAAAAATTATAAAATTGAATCCAAGAGTACTTTGCATATCTTTTCATTTTGACATTTAACAAATAACAGTCAATTTTCGTTCGTTTCTGACACATTTAGAAAACTGGAAGCCAAGTTGCGACAAGATTGTCCCTCAATGAAAGACTCCGTCAGAGGACTGCTACTGAGGCCCAGAAAATGAAATTAGAATTCTTGAAGCAGTAGACAAGTAGTTGTCACTTTGACGACTTCACTCATTTGCATTTTTCAAATAAAATATTATATCCAGTTACATACGCTAAAGGTATGTACTTTTGGTTGCAAACTAATTAATTTTCAAAGTAACTCTCCTGTGACTAGCTCTGTATATTACAACAATCCAAAATTTTGTTAAACAAATGTGGATAAAAATATTAATATCGTAACTTACCTTTAGAAGTAACTTGTGTGAGAAGTAATGTAGACAAAGAACAGTAAACAAAAATAAAGAATGTACAGAACCGAAAAATTAAATCCATAATTTTAATAAAAATACGTGTGATCGAATCTTCAAAGCGTATACAATTTTAATGAAAAAATTGTTTTTTTTTTTATTTAAAGAAACATATCTAAAATGCAATATTTTGAGTAAATGTTCCGTGCTGATAAATTACAACATTTGTATTATAATTTTATTGATCTTTATTTACAAACCCATGAATCATATCATTAAAAAGACAATGGKTGATACGACTTATTAAKAATGTCGTAAATTTTTAACTTTTTTAATAATTTTAGCAAATGTCTTGATTAACACAACTAACCAGTAATGAGAAGTACTATAAGTTGTTAATAATAATAAATTGGCACGATAATTGATTTTTTGATTGTATAGTTTCTACAGTACAAGACCGTAACGATAGTTTTTGCRGCTGTGCCAAAAAACCGAATCGGTTAAAATCGGAAAGGTCTTCAAACTCGTCTACCAGACTCAGATTTTTGAAGCACACTTGTATTCAAAAGAAAAGCGTAGCTATACAATTTTGACAATATTCCGTTAGTTTTGTGACAGCGCGATCTTTGATCACTTTTSTTGTCTGCGGATGCATTGTATGCAATGGAAAAAATGACTTTTGTGACTGACAATGACACATAGATTCTAAAACTTTTAAAAGTAACCATACTAGCAGTATGAAAATTGTCTCATTTATACGATGAAATAGTAAGTACATGCTATTTTTTTGAATACTCGTACTATCTATGACAAATATTAGACTTATCTAGTTATCAGATGATCACCCAAACTCGTGTTYAAATTATCTAACAAGGACAGATACCTAAACATTGTAGCTAAAATTAATATTTAAGTGGGTTAAGTATAGAACATGATTTTTGATATTTTTTAACACTTCCAAATAAACAATTACTTATTAGTTTTTAATATTTGCTATAAATCTTTTTAAGTCGTTCTCAGACAGATAATATCTAATCACATCTTTAACCAGGGTATATCAACATATTGTATTTATATATTTGTTAATAGTTTTCWAATATGTAATACGTAAATTTCTATTTATAAAAAAAATAATTATTATTATATGTATGTAAGTAGTAGTATTATCATTTATTTTARACTTGTGTTGTCTTCACAATTTTTTCCAACACTCAGAATCAGAAATTTTGCTAAATTTAAAAATGGTTATAAAGAAATTTGTGAAGATAATGTCAAAATTGTCAAAATGCCAAGATAAGAGTATTTTATGTRCTTATAAAATACGTTGTCATTAAYGACATATTTTATAGAAGAGCATATATTAATTAACAGCAACGGCATAAGAGGTAATTTTTTATTATACCGGCATYATAATCCTAAATTAAAACACGCTRCAGCGTGCGTAATTTGGCCTTTATAGCACGCTGAAATTTTAAAGTTGTCTAGGCAACAAGAAATAGTAAAATGTCAGAACCAATTTTTATTTATTGAAATAAATATTAAAATTACAATTACTATTGTTTGAAATTTCAATGTGTTCAGAACGCCAGCAATGCCTTTGGTAAAAATATTTTGTTTGAAGTGGATTCTTCAATATAGCCAYTACGCAAGTTTTGATTTTTCCGGAATTAATCGCAGTTCTGCTTGTTCTGCAAGCCTTTTAATATCTTCACTCATTTTCTGAACGAATTTTTACAAACGTCAAAAAATGTGCTTAACAACGTAAACTAAAACGATTCACAAACAACCTTTGATARTTTTACTGTGTAAATTCACATTTTTTCAATGCTCATAAAAGATCGTAAATGGGCAGGTATAATAAAAAATASCGTATAACACTCGTTTATAAGCGCCTTTAAAACACTTACGACGTTAAAAGCCGCCGTGCGTGTTTTAAAGGATTGCTTATAAACTAGTATTATAATATACTATTAATGCACCAAAGAAACGGTTTAAGATATTAGTGAAGGAAATAGTATATTAAAGTACAAGTTGCAGAAGGTATCTATTCAAGCACAAATTTGAAATTCCGAAACGAGCCGCGAAGCGGCGAGTTGAGGAACAAATGAGTGCTTGAAGAACCTTCTGCAACAAGTGCTTTATTATTTCGCCGCTTTATATCATTTTGTAAATTAAAAAACGAAAATTAAAAATTTTTTTTCTAGAGAATTTTGCGACGGTTGGCGACATTTAGTGTGGAATAATTTTAGGCCGTTGTAAAAAATAAAAATTATAAAATTATTCTTATTTTCACATTTGAAAATGAATTGTGAAGAAAGTCCGTCACTAAAATTAAATTACCGCGAATGACTTATTCCAGCACGCAAATGTCGTCATTTGGGTGCTGGAATAGACTTATTGCAACACCGAAATAGAAAAAATTCTATTATGAACTCGTACCTTTGAAGACATACTTTCTTGTAGTATACTAGACTCGTATTCGTATGCAAGTGTTTGTTAATGACAAAAAGAAATTAAATTCCAGTTAAAATAAAATGTAAAATATAAGCTTGAATAAATACACTGTGTCAATTTTAAAACTTGCAATCGGAAATTTCTCTCAACWGAAAAAGTTATTAATAATCACTTAAAACCGTTTCGGTAGTTCCTAGGGGGAATTAAAATGACATCATAAGTGCCACACCTCCACCCACCCTTGAATATAAAAAAAAAAAATTAAAATTTAAAATCTTTGTTTTTGAATAATTGAAAAAACGGCTTTAYTAAATAGGCTGTTGAATGACATTTTTGAAAAGCGCTTGTTATGAGCTTTCCAACGATGTATTGCAAGTAGGGTCGTGCCATTTAAAATTTTCAACTTAAGGTGGCTGTGGCTTGCAGGATGAGTGGAGGAGCGTCACTTACCACGCCATTTTGATTTCCCCTAAAAACCACTCAAACGGTTTTGAGTGATTCTCAATAACTTTTTTAGTTCTAGAGATATTGCCGATTGCAAGTTTTAAAATTCACACCCTGTATATAGTATAAGAGTGTTTTAAGAAATCATTTTCACTTATAATACATACTCCCAGTGAATGATTGTTTCCGGAAATTTTTTCGAGTGAGGACTAATTACACGTTTTTGACAATCACGAAAACAAAATTCTCGGATTCAATCAACACACGAGTGGTATTCGGTAAGAAAAATGCATGAGATCACGAGTTCAATTATAACTTTTAGTTTTTGATGTTTATTTAATAATTTAAAATAGAGTTTTATTAAATGTGGGGTTGGTTTTTATTAATTACTTATTAATTTTAGCTATCGAGTAAATTGTCAAAAATTTTTGAAAAATTTACGTCAAAATGTTCTRAGTAAGTTTATCCTAAAAAAAGTCGAATGTTACGATATAGATGTCAGTTGCCAAATTGCACCACCAGAATCGCCTATTCCTGAAATAATAATAGTACGAGGCAACCCTCGTATTAACAAAGTTTAAATCTTTTGAGTACTTTATCCCAAAGTTTACATTGCTTGTAATAGGTAACATTTGAGATAATGGAATTGGGTGATATCTTCTACAAAAAATTGATTCACATTTTTTTCCGTTTTATGATTTTTTTATATGAGGACATTTTTTTGTGTTTTTATTTTTGCTAAATTTAACTCATTTTTTTAACCATGTAATAGATTTTGAAGAGCTGACCTCAAAAATCATATTTGTTTACACTTTGAGTTGGTGGTTTAAATTTSTAAGGCAAGTTGAGTAATTTGGCTTCTTTTGACCTCTACTGTTACTGTATAAAATSGAAGGTGAATTATTATTAGTTAATAATTGCCTAATTAAACTGACAGTGAAAAAAATCATTGGTGAAACCTAAGTATAAAAGTTCTAAATACGGGYCTTGGACGCCATTTTATTTGGGACTGAAAGTAGTGTCCTGTGACTGAACCACCAGAAAAATTTGTGAAAATTAAATACGGGATTAATTTGTACAAACGGTAATTTTTTAAGGGCTATAATCGACTATTTGTTATGACCGTGGTACATGTATTGGAAGGTACATACYTAAGCCAAATAAAACTTGATGCTTAAAAAGGYCCACCGTTATTTTTTTTGTCTAAATTGTAAAGAAAATTAAAACCACATTGAAATATTTTTGTTATTCTTTATCGGATTTCGACGGATTATTGTTGTTTGTAGATGATTATAATTTAATTCAATAACATTTCTAGTTTTGTCTTCTAAATATGATACTCAAAAGACGAAGGCACTGTTTTTTTTTACTTTCCTTATCCTTATTAAACAGTAAAATGTGATAAAATAATAATAATATTAACCAAACCAAAAAAAAAACTGCACCCCTGACTCGAACCCGCGACAACTATGATCAATTTCGCTTGTAATCCGGCAGGTCGCACTAACGCAAAGGTTAGTGCAACCAACACCAAATTATAGCCGTTAGGATGTTTTCCAAATAAGTAGGATAAGGAAAGTCGTGTGATGTTCACACCAGATTTTTTTTACTTATTTTTATACTGAGCTGTGGTGTGCGACAGAGACAAACTTAAGTTTTTACTGATTTCAGATTATTGCCCATTCCTTTTTGAATTATGAACCACATTTTTTATAATTTTAATTGTTGAGACATTCAAAAAAAAAGCATTACATTTCCGATTTCAATAAATGTTCGTATTAAGTCGGCCGAATGTGTTTTTCAGATTTTTTGTGTTCAGAGAAGTAATTGTGCTCTTTTGGTGACATAAGAAATAATTTTTGGTTTAACTATCTTTTTATGTAGCCTACTTTCTGAAGGAATATTTAGTAACATTTCAATACTTTGTATCTCTGGGGCATCAGAAGATAAAATTTTGAAAGAAATTAGTCCTCATTCAGAAAAAAACGGGCAATAATTTGAAATAAGTAAAAAGTTAATTTTGTCTCTGTTGCAGACTACAGCTCAGTATAAAAAAACTAAAAAAACAATGCTTTTGTCTTTTAGGTGTATCATTTAGAATACAAAACTAGAAATATTATTGATTTAAATTACGTTTTGCAAAGTTTGTTTTTTAAGCCGAACAAAAATTTGTCAAAATCCGACAAAAAATAATAAAAATATTGCAACGTGAAAAATTTTAGTTGTTCGGTTAATTTTGGCGGCCAGTGTAGTCGATGGTGAGCTTTATTTTGGGCTAGGAGGTTCCAAAAAAGGCTCTTTATAATATTTTGTTTATGTAACCATTTTTTCGGAGAGATGAATGTTATTTACTACTTGTTTTTTTTTCTCTAGTTATTTGTCTTTTTTATATTCTTTTATCCGATTGTAAATCCGCAAGATCAATTTTGACTGTGCACAGACAATTTTGAAATATTTATGGATAGATTAATTTTGACGTTATCGAACATTTTGAAAATAATCTTAGTACAACAAATGGATATAAAAATTCAGCTCCATTTTGTGAACACTATTACTTGCCAAGATGAAGGTATTCCTATTGATTGTCTTTTTAATAGCAACCGCTTCTGGTAAGTTTTGGCCTTAATTTCTTACAATAACAAATTTGTGATAATTTCAGCGGTTCCATCTTATCTTCGAACCAACAGCTTGATGCCCGATGGTCGTATTATTGGTGGTTCAGCAATTTCCATTTCTTCGGTCCCTTGGCAAGTATCGCTCCAATATTATGGTTCCCACATCTGTGGGGCTTCTATAATCAGCGCTAACTATATTGTCACTGCTGCTCATTGTACCGACAGGTTAGTCTAATTTATCAATTAAATCAATTAAACTACTTTTGGTATAAATTTTAAGTTTGACGGCTGGTCAATTGTCCATTCGTGCCGGTACCTCGACTCGTGGTTCCGGTGGTCAAGTATCTAGTGTGTCGAAAATCTACCAACATTCCAGTTACAACAGCAAAACTGTCGATTACGACATTTCAATTCTTCAATTGTCCACTGCTTTGACTTTGGGCTCAAACGTGGCCCCAGTCTCTCTTCCATCTTCCACTACCACTTGGAATGCGGGTACTTCTGTCCTTGTCACTGGTTGGGGAACCACCACCGAGGGTTCGAGTTCACTTCCTAGTGCTCTGCAAGGGGTTACTGTCCAAATAGTCAGCGAAGCGACTTGCAAATCTGCTTATGCTACTATGTCTAGTAGCATCACCAGCCGTATGTTATGTGCTGGTGTTACTAAAGGTGGCAAGGATGCTTGCCAGGGAGATTCTGGTGGTCCGTTGGTCGTCGGTAATACCCTTGCCGGGATTGTCTCTTGGGGAGCAGGATGTGGACGACCTAGTTATCCCGGAGTTTATTCCAATGTTCCTGCGCTTCGCAGTTTCATTAAACAAACTACAGGAATATAAAATTTGATCAATTGTTGATGAATTTGTAAAATATTAAATATAACTATACACAGTCATAAAATAAAACTGTGCTTTTTTAACAGTATGAGCAAAAATTATAAAACCAAGCATTTTGCTTAAAAAATAGTTGGTAAAAGATAAAATGTGTTTTTAAAATTAAATTTTTTCAAACTTTTCAGGCTGTGTACGAGTTTTGCAGTTTTTGACTTTAATTTTTTTGTAATTTTAAAATGTCTTTCGGAAAACATTATTAATATTATGAAATTATTGTTTTTGCTTAAAGATTACTATGTTGAAGGAGCATCTGTTTTATACAAGTTTATTCAAAAAGTTTATCAGAAAACTTGAATTGGTTAAATTGATTTTAAAATTTTGACTACAATTTGCTTCAATTTCTTTGTTCTTTGTAACATAACGTGAGTTGATTAAAAAAATGCAGTAGGCGAACATACAGGGATAATTCCATACTTCAAAATATAAATAAAAGTTCCTATAAACATGGGTCCAAAAAAGCTTCCTAATTAGAAAGTTACGGCCCTGTGAAGGTGGGCCTTCAAATGTGCTTTTTTTTTAAAACTATTTTTGTTAATATTTAATAATGAATTGTTATGATGTTTTTTATTCATTACATTGTTTCTATTACCTCAGTGCGTTGACAAAAAATGGCCTGTATCTCGAAAACGATGCCTTCTACAACATTTTACTAAGAGGACTTTTTTAAAAGTTTTTTTTTTAAATGTTTTTTCTGTCTTATTATGGGATTCAGTTTGCAAAAAGTCTTAAGAGACAAAAAGTATTAAGCGTTTTTTGCCGCAGCCCCTCCTATTTTGTGCGCTCTTGACCAAGTTTCAAAAATTTTATTTATGCCTATCGATTCAGTAACCTACGCAATCTACGGGAGCGTGGTTTTGTTGTTTTTCTAATTAAAATATTAACAGAAATAATTAAAAAAAAAAAAAACATTTGAAGGCCCACCTTTACAGAGTCGTAACTTTCTAAGGAAGCTTTTTTCGACCCATTTTGATAGGAACTTTTTTTTCATATTTTATGGTATATAATTATCCCTAGAAGTTTGTGCACCCAATTTCCGGACACTCTGTATAATGAGTTTTCTTGTCAAATGGATTAATCAAATACATGCAAAATATTTGTCGAAGCACTTGAGTTTTTTAAATGAACACAGGTTATACAGGGTGTTAAAAAAGATTGTAAAATATTTATCTAAGGAGATAATAGTATGAATAACATGAGTTCGTCAAGAGAGATATCGAATGTGAAAATTTTTAGAATTTTTACTACAAGCTTCTCTTTTTTGTTTAAACAGACTGCAAATAAATGTTTCAAAGAACGAATAATTTTCGATATCTACGAAACCGTTATTTTGCAGACCCATGTTTGTTAAAACTTTTTTGTTTGTTTTGGTTGATACTATTGCCGCCTGAAATATTTTACATTCTTTTTAACATCCTCTATTTTCGATAAGTGAATAGTTTTTAAACTGTATTACTGATATCTACTAATAGAGATAGGAAATACTGTTGGACATTACCTATAGAATAGCTGAACTAAATCTGAAAGAGATGAAAACATAACTGTGGGATTATTTTTTTCTCTTTCATAAAGAAAAAGACTAAACTACTTTGCTACGTATCCGTTGAATAAATTTGTGTCGTTGAAACGTAATGTTGGGTAGTTCCGAAATAGTGACAAACTGGTAATAGCAATTTCCATCGAAATATCTACGAAGATATTTCGCTACAGTTACGTAGTAATCTATTGTACCAAGTTCTAGAGTTCCTATATTTGAAGAGTTGGGACACTGAACGTCAAACCGAGCCAATTTTGTCTTATGTGGATAAGGTATATACGTTCTCTCCTTTTTCATTAAAATTTTTCGTAGCAACTAATGTCAAGTTTATTTCAAAAATTATTTTAAGGTTATAAATTTTGTCCCATTGACAAATTGACATAATTTTACGTCAGATTTTGTCAGGGACGTAGGAGATAAATAGACAATGAGTTGCGGCCAGACAGGAAAAAACTATGTGAACAAAAAGTACACACTAAAGTAAAACAATTGCTGCATGCTGCATTTACCATGAGTAATAAAAACTTGATAGTGTCTCTAGAAAACCTTTTAAAACCTGAAACTTACAAAATTAGACCTGACCTGACCTGACCTGATAAAATAAAATACTCCATACAACCGAATAATAAGTCATTGATATTGTTAAAAGCTTCACCTTGGTTTGGTAAATCTTACTTTTGGGACCCACTCTCCATTTGGCGGGTTTTAAAGAGGTTCCACTTGTCCTACACTGTCTCGAGCAAGGTGGCACAAAAACTACTCACAGTTTCTTTATGTATTAACACAATATGACACAGCAGAATTAGTCAGAATGACTAAGGACTGCTTGTTGAGAGGTTGCTTTCTTCGCGGTTTCCAATATTTTATTATTATCATCACAAAATGTTCCCATTTCATTTTCTGTCAAAATTTTTATTTGTGGTTTGTACCATTCTTTTGCACAGAGAACTTATACATAATATCAAAAGTTTGAATAAAATATAAAAAAATATTGCTTTTATTTACCATTTTTCAGTAAGTAGGTACACAAAAAATAGCATATTGAACTCGTAAGATAAGTGAGTTTTCTAGCTTGTGAAAATTTAATACACTCGCTATGCTCGTAAATCATCTCGTTAGAAAACTATCACTCTTTGTTACTTGTTAAATACTCTACTATTACGAGGTTTGATTCTAATATGCAAGTAGATAAAAATATTTTAATGTTTTAAACTTTTAAATAGGTAGTAATAAAGCGCTCAGTAAATAACTCAATGTTGATCAGTGTAAAATGATAAATTGATTTAGTATTTAATTAATTGTTGCACAGTAAAAAAATAAAAATAATCAATATAATACAATATTTTACGCAGTAAAAATAAGAAATGCTAAGTAAACCACGCACAGTATTTTATTGTACTTCGTTCAGTAAAAAAATCCAATTTTCAAAATAATAAACGCTCAGTAACTTTAATCAAAATTATCAAAATAACATATAATTTAAGGAATTTTCAGTTTCGGTTACATAACAATGTATGGCCCCTGTGTAAGAATGTTATTTATTATTATTGTRGGGTGGTATATGTATTAGCAAGGGCCCCTGCGCAAGAATGATTTTAGCAAGGGCTGGAAACTGTGCACAAATGGTAATAATCAGTCTAATGAGCGTACGCCACTCTTTGCACTGCTGTGCTCCTGATGCCACAATTTTGTTTTTGAACGGTTTGCGACATTCCAGTTTTGCTCTCGGAAACATTTTGTTTGCAAATGTGTTCTAGTTTTACTAGATATTCATTCGTTTCCTTTACTGTGCATTTATTATTTTTACTGATCAAAAATACTTGACATTTTAAATAATATACAGTGCATTTAATTTGTTGCCCTTCTAAAAGTGCTGAAAAAACTTTTACAAGTAATTAAATATTTTCTATTCATTAACAAAGTGTTTAGTACTCGACTGTTGAGGGATATTAAAAAAAGTACTTTTGTATTTATTTTTTTAATGACAAAGCAGTAAATTTACAATCCTGTTACTTCGGTGATAAAATCACGAAGCGCAGCTACGTTTGAATAAACTCCTGGATATTTAGGACGAGCACATCCTGACCCCCACGAAACAATTCCCCCAAGAACATCACCCACGACCAGTGGACCACCAGAATCTCCTTGGCAGGAGTCTTTACCTCCACCATTCACTCCAGCACACAACATGCGTGTAGTTATAGCATCTTCACCGTAAACTTGTCTGCACGTAGTATACGAGACGATTTGTACAGTAACTCCTTGCAGAGCTGTCGGAAGAGTATCTGAACCTTCTTCGGTAGTTCCCCAGCCACTTACAAGAACTTCTGTATCATCAGGCCAAACAAGTCCATTTTCTGGCAATTTAACAGGAGCTACCTTATCTGACAGTTTCAAAGGAGTGGCCAGTTCCAAAATGGTGATATCGTAATCGATAATACTGGAATCAAATTTAGGGTTTTGGTGGATTTTCGCAATTTTTACTTCTTGGCCTCCTGATTCCCGAATGGAAGTTCCTGCACGAATGGAAATGTCACCTTTTGTAAGTCTAAAGCATAAAATAATTTAAGTATTTGAAAAAGATTTGGAGAGATTTACCCTTCAGTGCAATGACCAGCAGTGACCACGTATTTTTCGCTAATTATAGAACCACCGCAAAAGTGTTGACCATAATATTGCAAAGAAACTTGCCATGGGACCTGTTCAATAGGAATATCGGAACCTCCGACGATTCTTCCGTCGGGAAAGAATTTGTTCTTGTGAAGGAACGGTGGAACCGCTTTTAATTAATTTGTTATTTAATGTTTTAAAACAGAAGAAAAACGAATTACCTGAGACGGTTGCCAATACTAGTGCAAACAGTACTACAAATTTCATTTTAGAAATGATAAATTTTTGAGATAGGTGTTTGCTTTATATAGTGATATTATAATTAAACAAATCTTAAAAAATTGATAATATTGTATTATTAATCTGTCCATTCAGGTTAAAAGATTGTCTAGACTTTCTGAGAAGTATTTCGTACAAACTTATCAAATTGAAGAGAGTTAATAAAAGACCACTTTATCAATAATTGTTATTCTTAGTGGATTTTTTAACAAACAGATATAACAAAGTAAAAACTCTTTACTACTGAATATTATGCACATTTCATTGTTTTTATAATTGATTGGAATAATATATTGTTTTTTTTTTTGTAATTTGTGTTTGTAATACGTTTATTAATGTCTCCCGTAGAAGTCGTTTATGGCTCTATAAAAGCACACTGTGTTTTAATGAATTTAGGGTTATTTAGTTTTTGGATGCCGCTTTTGACTTGTCAGGTGACAAATTTTGCGTTGTTGCTTCGGCAATTTCACTAATTTCGGGCGGAGTGCAAACTAAATTCTGTTTCTCATATTTTATTTATTATTATTATTATGTTGTAATACTAATAACTAATAATTTGTAAATTTTATTTTTAATGACAGACGGCAGAAATGACTCAAAAAAACAGGTGGGCGCCAAATGTTACCAACCGATACCAACTAACAAAATTCTCTAGACGACAAAAATATATAATTTTTTTAATTAAAATAAGAAAAAAGGGGGCGCAAATTAGAAAAAATATCATAAAATACTCGTTTTATAATGGCATTGGCGCACTCATCCCATAGAAAACTCGCCTACGGCTCGTTTTCTAACTTGGGATTAGTGCGCCAAATCAACCCTTATAAAACTTGTTCTTTAATATACTATAGGGTTATTTCGTTTTTGTATGCCTCTTCTGAGTGCAAACTAAATTCTCTTGGCTCATATTTTATTTATTATTATTATTATTATGTTGTAACACTAATAACTAATAATTTGTAAATTTTATTTTTAATGACAGACGGCAGAAATGATTCAAAAAATCAGGTGGGCGCCGAGTGTTACCAACCGATACCAACTAAATCAAAATTCTCTAGACGACAAAAAAATATTTTTTTTTAATTAAAATAAGCCTAAAATAATTAAAATACGCCTACGACTCGTTTTCTAACTTGGGATTTGTGCGCCAAATCAACCCTTATAAAACTTGTTCTTTAATATACTATTTGTTAATATTTAACAACAACTATGTTTTTATTCATTACATTGTTTCTATTACCTCAGTGCATTGACATTAAACATGGCCTGTATCTCGAAAACGATGCCTTCTACAACATTTTACCAAGAGTTTCTTTAAAAAATGTTTTTTTTGTCTTATTATGGTATTAAATTTGCAAAAAGTATAAGAGGCAAAAAGTATTAAGAGATTTTTACTGCAGCCTCTCCTATTTGTGCGCCCTTGACCAAGATTTAAAAAAATTATTATGCCTATCGATTCAGCATCCTAAAAAACCTACGGGTGCGTAGTTTTGATTTTCTAATTAAAATATTAACAGAAATGATTTTAAAAAGCACATTTGAGAGCCCACTTTTACAGGGTCGTAAAGAAGCTTTTTTGGACCCATGTTGATAGAAATTTCTTTTCATAATTTGTGGTATATAATTACCCCTAAAAGTTTGTGCACGCAATTTTTGGAGAGCCTGTATGGATCGTCCACCAAAGAGTTTTAATTATGTCATCTTGACAAGTGAATTACTCAAAGACATGCAAAATATTTGTCGAAGCACTTGAGTTTAATGAACACAGGTAACATAGTTAAAAAAGATTGTAAAATCTTTAGGGAGGTAATAGTATGGACCAAAATAAAGATAGATATCGAATGTGAAAATTTTTAGAATTTGTATAGAAGCTTCTCTTTTTTGTTTAAACAGACTGCAAATAAATGTTTCAAAGAACGAATAATTTTCGATATCTACGAAACCGTTATTTTGCAGACCCATGTTTGTTAAGGTTTTTTTGTTTGTTTTGGTCTATACTATTACCTCCTGAACTTTTTAACACCCTCTACAAAATAAGATGGAAAAAATGTTTAAAAAATTCTATCTGACAAAAAAATTTGATATTTATTTTTTGTCATTTGACATTTTTTAAGTTTATTTTATGATACTGATGATCTTCTATATATTTTTTTTATAATTATGTAGTAAAGGTACAAAAGTTTTGGCACACCCTGTATAATTCGGTAAGTGGATAGTTTTTAAACTGTATTACTGATATCTACTAATAGAGATAGGAAATACTGTTGGACTTGGGTCGACCCCTAGAGGGTGGTGGAGCAAGTATAAAAATGTGGCTGCAGTTTCTTGACGAAACTGAAAAAAATTGAAAAAAAATATATACAGAGTGGTTATAAATGATTTTCATCTAGCCAGCTGTGAATTTTCCATGTACAATAAAAAATGCCTCTTTACGAAAATAGGGGTACCTACTTGCTGTAACTCAAAATTGAAAAATCACCGTTTACTAAGCGTCCACTTCGAAAATAGACTTCAATTATAAACTTGTTTTCTTCCAAAGTTCAATTATTATTGGAAATTAGTTGAAACAAAAAAAATTAATTAACAACAATTTATTATTAATTAATAAGTGACACTAATGACAGAACTAAAGCTTTCAAAAAAGTAGAGCGGCACAAATAATGTTACATGCAAACAAATTCCAAAGCTGGCTAGATGAAAATCATTTATAACCACTCTGTATTTTAAATCAATTTATTGAAATACCAACATTAGACACGAAAAATTGGTTAACACTGGTTTTTTTTTAATAAAATAACAAACATAATATGGAAAACTTTTATTTATATTTTTTACAATAAGCACAATCGCACTTTCCTTTCTTTTTTCATGCTTTTTTAAATGTGCCATTATCCTGTACTCCGGTTCCCTCGGATTCTTAGATAGAATTCTTAGATCTCTTAGTTCGAACAGAATATTGCCCATATAAAATTTTTGAAGTTTGGGCAACATGTCTTCTCAAAAAATGGCATCCGTCATTATTCTCTTCACAACAAAATCGACGTTCGTAAAAAGAATGATATCACAAAAATTTCTTCTTGTGATGTTCAATTGTCCTTGGACCTGATAAAAATAAAAATCAATAAGCATATCTTGTAATAGAATTGAAATACTCACGCAATATTCCCATCAACTAGTTTATAACACAGTTTGGCTGTGTTAATTTGGGGATCATCTAGAGTTTTGTTATAAAAGATTCAAATTTTACCCTTTTTTGACACCATGACACCTAAATAAAGTTTTTGTCTTCCAAAAAATCCGATCTCTACATATGAATTGAATAATATAGAAATTTTACTTATACTTTTGTATAGCCCATGCTTTTTTTATTATTTTATAAAAATATAGTGCAAATAAAAACAAATTAAAAAACACTTACCTTAAACTTTTGTGTAATGATCTAATTAATGATGATCTATTATTTTGTGTTATACAACGCGACACTGGTTTTTTTGCTTTAGGCATTTTGAAAAACACTAACACTCGACACAACCTGCACGATGCTGTGAACGAACACAAATTAAATTTTGCGATTTACGGCTAATATTATTATTATTAATTATATTATTATAATTACTGAATTATATTATTATAATCATTGAATTTTATTAAATGTCCACGGGAGAATGAAGTTTAATACATTACACGCTCTTTCAGGTGCTCGGAGTTTTTAAATAACCTCGCACCTAAAAGTAAGCTTTTTTAGCTAGTAATGTAAATAATTATTGGACTCCAAACGAATTAATTAAGTATGAATTTTCAGTTTACATTTTAAATGAAGAAAACGCCATGTTCTTTTGACTTCCCTGAGTTGTGTAGGAAGGTCCGACCGGGATGTCATAAAAATTATAATAGAAATGGGCTGAGCCAAATATTGGGTGTGAACATTAACCATAGTGAAACTAAATTCCTCTTCAACTTAATTAACTTACACTCAAATTAAAAAAAAATTGATGATGTTGTTGTTGAAAATTTATTATTTCATGTCATGATTGAGAGAAAACACCTTTTTTCTGTGAGATAAAGTCTTGCATTGCAATGTGAAAAATGCAAAAATTTAAACAGTGATTTTGTAATAAATAAATTAGAAAAATAAAAAAAAGCTCAATAATAACAACAGAAACACGTTTCTAATGGGTTTTGTAAAACAAAATTATAAATTTTTTACAGATTTTTACCGTTGGCTTGAATAAAATTCCTGAAATTTCAGGTTCAAAATCCTTTTACACCGTTATAAATAAATATAGAATTTTTTAAATATTTTTCCGCAATATCTTATAATTGTAGTAAGCTATTTTTCTATATTATCAAAAAAAAATTGTAAAATTAATTTTGGTGTTCTATACCCTTAAGGGTAGTTCTATTTGTGGTTACCATTCTTTTGCACAGAGAAACTTATAGGTAATATTAAAGTCTAAATAAATTATAAGAAAATATTGCTTTTATTTACTAATTTTCAGTTAGTAGGCACACAAAAAATAGCATGATTAACGCTTAAGATAAGTGAGTTTTCTAGCTCGTGAAAATTTAATACACTCGCTACGCTCGTAAATTATCTTGTTATAAAACTATCACTCTTTTTTACTAGTTAAATTCTCTACTATTACGAGGTTTGATTCTAATATGCTAGTAGATAAAAATATTTTAATGTTAACTTTTAAATGGGTATCAATAAAGCGCTCAGTAAATATGTAATTTAATGTTGATCAGTGTAAAATGATAAATGATCAATGTCGCGTCCTTATTTTCTCATAATAATTTATAATTTGTATTTAGTTAATTTAAAGAGAGCGTTGACATTCGGCCCTAGTTTCGGTTGTTAAGAAAAACAAAATGTTTATGTTAAAAAAACAAGGTTTCGGTTTATGTTTGGTTTTTTCGTGTGAATTATTTGTATTTGTTGGAATCACTCGTCTTGAAACTAGAAAGTGATAATATTGGAAATTGCTCAGCAGAACCGCAGATTTTAAAGAATTAGTGAAGATTCCTATCATCCCAACCTCTTTCCCTTCCTTTCCTATTTTCCTACCTCATCCTTTTGGTTGGATTCTACGTGGGAGCACTCAAAGGTAGGAATTTTCATTTACCTCTTCCCTATCGTTGTCTCCGCCGCGAAACATTCAGTATTTAATTAATTTTTGCATAGTGAAAAAATAAAAATCAGTAGGTATAATATAATATTTTGCACAGTAAAAATAATAAACGCTCAGTAACTTTAATCAAAATTATTAAAACTAAAACTAAAAAAAACTAAAAATGTAATTTTTGAAAGGATGAACAAACTAGAGAAGATTATCCAATTTTTCAAAATTTTTAATCAAGTTCGTATCGAAATATGTATTATTGATTGCATCTTATAGGCACAGGCCTCGTAAAATTATATGAAACACCCTGTATGTTTTAGCAAGGGCCCCTGCGCAAGAATGATTTTAGCAAGGACTGGAAACTGTGCACAAATAGTAATAATCAGTGTAATGAGCGTACGCCACTGTTGTGCTCCTGATACAAAAATTTTGTTTTTGAAAGGTTTGCGACATTCCATTTTTCCCCTCGGAAACATTTTGTTTGTAAATGTGTAGGTTTAATAGACATTCATTCGTTTTCTTTACTATGCATTTATTATTTTTACTGATCAAAAATACTTGACATTTTAAATAATATACTGTGCATTTAATTTGGTGCCCTTTTAAATGTGCTGAAAAAACTTTTACAAGTAATTAAATATTTTCTATTCATTAACAAAGTGTTTAGTACTCGACTGTTCAGGGGTATTAAAAAAGTACTTTTTTTTTTAATGACAAAGCCATAAATTTACAATCCTGTTACTTCGGTGATAAAATCACGAAGCACAGCTACGTTTGAATAAACTCCTGGAAAATTAGGGCGAGCACATCCTGCCCCCCACGAAACAATTCCCCCAAGAACATCATCCACGACCAATGGACCACCAGAATCTCCTTGGCAGGAGTCTTTACCTCCACCATTCACTCCAGCACACAACATGCGTGCAGTTATAGTATCTTCACCGTAAGCTTCTCTGCACGTAGTGTACGAGACGATTTGTATAGTAACTCCTTGCAGAGCCGAGGGAAGAATATCTGAACCTTCTTCGGTAGTTCCCCAGCCACTTACAAAAACTTCTGTATCATCAGGCCAGACCTGTTCATTTTCTGKCAACTTAACAGGAGCTACCTTATCTGACAGTTCCAAAGGAGTGGCCAGTTCCAAAATGGTGATATCGTAATCGACAGTAATGGAATCAAACTTATCATGCTGGTGGATTTTCGCAATTTTGACTTCTTGGCCTCCTGATTCTCGAATGGAAGTTCCTGCACGAATGGAAATGTCATCTTCTGTAAGTCTAAAACATAAAGTAATTTTTAAGTATTTGAAAAAGATTTGGAGAGATTTACCCGTAAGTGCAATGGCCAGCAGTGACAACGTAGTTTTCGCTAATTATAGAACCACCGCACCAGTGTTTATCATTATATTGCAAAGAAACTTGCCATGGGACCTGTTCAATAGGAATATCGGAACCTCCGACGATTCTTCCATCGGGAAAGAATCCGTTCTTGCGAAGGAACGGTGGAACCGCTTTTAATTAATTTGTTATTTAATGTTTTAAAACAGAAGGAAAATGGATTACCTGAGACGGTTGCCAATACTAGTGCAAACAGTACTACAAATTTCATTTTAGAAATGATAAATTTTTGAGATAGGTATTTGCTTTATATAGTGATATTAGGTATAATTAAACAAATCTTAAAAAATTGATAATATTGTATTATTAATCTGTTCATTCAGGTTAAAAAATTGTCGAGCCTTTATTAGAAGCATTTCGTACAAACTTATCAAAGAAAGAGAGTTAATAAAGGACGACTTTATCAATCATTGTTATTCTTAGTGGATTTTTTAACAAAGAGATATGACAAGGTATAACATTTTGGAGGAAAACCAAGTCTTTACTATTGAATGTTATGCACATTTAATTGTTTTTGAGTAATTCCATGCCAAAACGATCACTTTTAAAACTCATTGTTTCTAATTTTCGTAAATTTGAGACATGTTATAGAACACGTATTTCACCATTTTTTATTTTTTCAAGGTTGAAAAAAACAGGGATGTACAAAATTAAGTACCTCGGAGCAAAAAGAATTTTTATTTACAAAACAAAATCAACATATTGAAATGATTTTTGTTTTAAATAATAGATATAAATAGGCATTACGAACGTGATAATACATGTACTCTACAAAAATTTTATTAACAAATAATTTAAAAATATATTGTTTAAACAGAAAAATAAACAATTACGCAGGTTTTTAAGATTCTCAAAAAATTTGTGTAAAAACTCTCACATTTTTACTATGTCTTCATATAAGTTTCAAGACGGACGTTTTAAGAATGTGCATGATCCCCTAAGATCGCTTGAAGGTAGCGTTTCCTAGGAAATTAAATAGAAAACACATAATTTCCAATAATTTATTATCATTTATTTTTCAAAAAATATCAATAATAAAAAACAAATTCTTCGGTTGAGTAAATATTTCACATATTACGTTTGGCTATACAGGATGTGTCAAAATTCCCGGACCAACGTGACCATGCCACCGTAAGGTAAAAAACCAGGAACATGAAAAAAATGTTAAAAAATCTGTCAAAAAATTTTTACATTTATTTTTTGAAAATTGACATTTTTTATGTCTATTTAATGATATTGATGATCTTGTATACAGGGTGTTTGTGGATTGCGAGCAAATATTTTAACCAATAAGAGAATTTGTTATGAAAAGTCGAATTGAAGACCAAACAAATTCCGTATCCAAATGTTATTTTTGCAATTTCCCCCCTATGATTTTCACGAGCCGTTCAGTGTGTCTGTCTTTGTTAGTTGGAAGTTGGGCTATTAGAGGTGACGTCACAGACGCGACTGTACTGAAGCTAAACATACAGTGTTGCCAGTTGTGATACTAGAGTACCAAATTGATACTAGAATTTTTTTTACTAGATATTTATATTTACTTGTAAACAAATAATAATTTATATTCTCAGCCAAATACACATTATGTGAATGTTAATATTTTTTATTTTGTTTTGTTTTGGTACGACCTATCCACTCCTGTCGTTTGCAACATTCTGGCAATGCTGTACACATATTTTTGACGTACACAAAAAGTGAGGTTAGAACAGATTACATTACAGAAATGTTGACTACAATTGTTAAAACCATTACGAAACGACACACATTTTTCATAGCAACTATTTCCTTAGAAACAATCTCCCTACACGTCCAGAATTCAAGAAATAAACTTTTATTTGTTTAGCTTCAAAGGTACAGTCACGTACCTTGCTGACGTCACACTAATAGAGCGTATTGCATTGAATGTTGACCGTGAAAGTTTTTATACAGAAAAAAAGAAACTTTTTGTCCAAAAAAATTATCACTTGTTTACACGTGTCAGTTTAGTTAGTCGATTATGCGCTTTCAAGTGAATTGTGCACATCGATTTGAAATCAAATTTTCAATCAAGTCATTATGGCCAACTGCCCTAACGCCAAATTAACTAGTGTACGGACATCACTTCCAAGACTGATTTTCACTAAATGTTTGGTCAGCGATCATTAAAGATCGCCAAATTGGACTCCACATATTTCCTCAACGTTTATCTAGTGTCGTTTATCTGGATTTTTTGGAAAATGTGTTGTCCGATTTGGTGGAGGACGTGCCCTTGGCGACACATGCGGTATTTACAAGTGGAGCTCCATCAGATTATGCCAAAGTCGTCACCAATGGATTCAACAATCATTTTCCCTAGAGATGGATTGGTCGCCAATGACTACCGCGGTCACCAGATTTAAATACGTGTGTTTTTTGGGGGTTCACATGAAACAATTAGTGAATTAGTGTACGCAGCTCAAATTTATACCTTTGAAGGGCTGTGTGTRCGAACCCTAATGTAGCGATAATTTTTTTTGTCTTTACGCTGTTTACGTTCCAAAGTTTTTTCTTATGAATGATTGTAAACATCGTATTAAGACATAGGCGGGGACGGGTTTTCAGCCTCAATTTATTTTTAATTTTAACTCATAAATGACGTGCTTTCAACAAAAGTTGGAATAAAAAAAAGTTGTTTTTTTTGACGAGTCCTATTAGTGGTTAAAATATTTGCTCGCAATCCTCAAACACCCTGTATGTTTTTTTTATAATTATTTAATAAAGGTACAAAAATTTTGCCAATAAAATCCACAAATAACATTAAATAGAGTTATAATTTAGGATACAGCTTCCTTGTTTCTTCTTTTTGCCTGTAGCAAAAAAAAAACATGGAAAATTATTTTTCCAACAGGAACAAATAAAGTCAAAGTGCAAAATTTAAACTCTCATAACTTCAAAGTTTTTATAGATAGATTTTTTTTACATATTTTCCATGCTCCTGGTATCTTACCTTACATGGCATGTTACGTAGGTCCGGAACTTTTGACCCACTCTGTATTGAAAGACTTTACGATTTACAAGTTGAAAGACTACGATTTTTTAAATGATCATTTTAGTCGAGCGAAACCCATAAAAGGTACGCGAAATCTACATACTTTTATTTTAATACCAGAAAATAGAATAAAAAAATATGGTGTGAACATCACACGACTTTCCTTAYCCTCATCCTTATTCGGAAAACATCCTAACGACAATAATTTAGTGTTGGAATTCCGAGTAGCAAACCTAACTTGCGTTAGTGCCACCTGTCGGATTACACGCGAAATTGATCGTAGTTGTCGCTGTTTTTTTTTTATTTTGGTACCCATTATTCTTTTGTTTTATCACATCTACTGTTTAATAAGGTATATTTCATGATTCTAAATAATTTGTATCACCATGAATTTATTGTATCTTTAACCGTATAATTTTGCGGCCGCTTTATAGCCACTTTTGGTCTTTGCGGCCGAACGGTGATACCAATTTTTACCAATTGTTTCGTGCTGCGTCACCTACCTACAAGTAACTTACATACCAAATTTCAAGTTTCTAGCTCTTATCGTTTTTGAGATATGTTGCCAAATGTTTCAATGTGTTGATTTGTTCTTTAGATAAAAATTCTTTTTGTTATGAGATACTTAATTTTGTACACCCCTGTTTTTTCAACATACATTGAAAAAATATAAAACGGTGGAATACGTGTCACTAATTTTTAGACGTTCTATAACATATCTCAAATTTACAATAATCAGAAACAATGAGTTTTAAAAGTGATCGTTTTGGCATGGAATTACTCTTTTATGATTGATTGGAATAGTACATTGTTTTATTAAAATAAATAAATTAAATATAGCACAAATGAGCATCGTTGCAGTACATTTTGAACCACTTTGTGCTTACACCCGATAATTTGAATATTTGTTACTATACAGGGGGTTCGTTTTTCGAGCTCTACTTCAGTTATTATAAGAGATACGAGGTCGGTTAAATTAGGGCAAAGTTGCACATTTTTATGCTGAACAATAATCTGAAAGAAAATTTAATGTGTGATTTTTAGTTTTTGAATTATTGGAAGAAAACGGAAATTTGTTATTTTGGTTTTTATTTTTTCAAGCGAAAACTAAAAGACGTAGACGTTTTTAACTAGAACGTTTTTAAAGCACTTTCTTACAAGCAATCTAAATCTGTCATCGTATTTTTCAAGGCGTTCTTGATATTAGAGTTACAACACTCAACTTTGTATTTTCTTATGGATGCTATATTTGATTTACGTATTTTTAAAAAATCTTCTTGTTCCTGATTACAACGATGTATCACACAATATGATCAAATTTTACATGCTGATCAAAATTAAGAAAACGTGTTTTTGCGAAGAGTGCTTTGGAAAAAAACGCTAACAATTTTAATTAACAAACTAAATTTTGAAGCTGGTCCATTCGAGCATCTTTTAAAACTTTGGGATGTTTTGTTTTGCAAAAAATAAATACTAGTTTATCATCAGACGACATTTTTAAAGCTTAAACAGACATAAACAAAATAAAAAATTATGCAAAAATTATTTAAGAATTATAAGCATTCTTTGTTCAAAAAGCGCGTCATTTTTGTGGCACGTTCGTAGAATTTTAGACGGTTTTGTTTCAAAATATCAAAATTTTGTAATTTTTTTAAAAATCTTTATATTATACAGGGGGTGTTTTTTTATATTCAAAAGTGTTCGACCAACTCCCGAATGGTGATAAAAAGCTAAGCATAAAAATTAATTCAGATTTTGTTATCAAGCCTTTTTTTGAGAAAAAACAGAACTGTCAATTTCCATATTATCATGTAGTCTGTTTTTTTTTAATGAAAATGTCAAATAGTCTTAACGTTGGTACCACTAGCAAACTCATTCATGGTAATTTTAATAAAGAATGTTGGCGTTTTGAATTAATTTTGAAACAATGTCATAAAGGGTTAGCACAAAAAATCGTCTAAGAAAAAGATGAAACACAAAAATTAGGACAAATTTAATAAGAATTTTAAAAATCCAATAAGAACTCATTTTCCTCTATTTTAGTCCATCCGAAACCACCCCATAGTACCTGCACAGAAATCAGGACTCTTCCATGATCGAATGCAGGAAACGACCACTTTGGTGGATTTCAAAAAATCTTTGTGAAAAAAAAACTAGTGCTAAAAAAAATATTTTATCCACTCTATAAAGAGACTTTATTCCTCACTTTAGTTGCGTATCAAGTACCAGTTTATCTACTAGTGGAATAAAGTAACTTTATTATAAAACGCGATAACACACGACTGCAATATAACGTTTTATCCACAATCACAGGTGCGCATCGCGTAACAGCTTACTACGTTTAACCGAAAGCACATTTGGCGTGATGTTTTATTTATTGAGCTAAAATCGTCTAAGAAAATTTAAAGATGAAACACAAAAATTGGGACAAATTCAATAAGAATTTTAAAAATCCAATAAGAACTCATTTTCCTCTATTTTAGTCCATCCGAAACCAACCCATAGTACTGCACAGAAATCAGGGCTCTTCCATGATCCAATGCATGAAACAACCACTTTGATTGATTTTCAAAATTTCAAAAAATCTTTAAGAATTTATTAAAAAAACTAGTGTTTAAAAAATAATTTTATTCAATTAGAAGTCATTTTCAGTCTTTAAATTTCGAAAACATTTCTTTTTGAAAAACGATCCCATTTTTAGAGTATGTACCTTATACTGCACTAATTATTTTTTTGTAAAGTGGTTAGTTTACGAAAAAAAAGCTTGGTTTCCCACTTTTTATTCATCGTGTATGTACAAGATCATCAGTAACATTAAACAGACATGAATGTCCAAATTTTTTGAGAGATAGATTTTTTTAAAATTACATGTTCTTGGTATTTTATCTAACYTGAAATTTCTCTTGGTCCGTGACTTTTTGGACATTAATATGTATGTACAATACTCATTAAGAAATAAATTAAGAATCATAAGCGAATTTTACAATTTCGTGGAAGACCGTACCAGAAACCTATTACATAGAGCCACTCACTATTGAGAAATTAATTTGGAAATGACATCTTAATTCGAATTGGTTTCATTCCATATTAAAATTTAATTTACTTTCTGTAAATCGGCTTGTCTACAGGTTAACTTATTAAATAAGACAAATATTGTATTGTGTATTTTGAAACAAAGAAATAATAGAAAAAAATTGTTATAGCTTTATGCTGAATCCTAGAAATAACTTTAGAGCCAAAAAATCCATTACTATTTAAAAAGAGGTTATTTTATAAATTTGAAACAAGATACATTTATTAAGTATAAACAATTTTCGTAAATTGATGTTTTATTATTTTTATAAAAATGTTATTTTTACATGATGATACTTGAAATTGAATCAATTGTTTTTGTAATATCTACTACTTTTTAATTACTTTTTTAATTTTAATAAAAGCTTAACAGATAGAGACGTTTTTAAGAAATCTCTAAACAAAGATTGTTATTTCTGAGTAAGGTGTACCTGATTGGTATCTATTAATAATAATCAATGGAAACGGAAACATTATAAGTATTAAATTAAGATTAATTTGGACCTAAATGTCAAATGGAATACAATGAATGATGTAGTTTTAGATAAATCAGATCATTAGATTAAGTAAAAATTGAACAAACAGATTCTGAGAAAAAAGTGCTCTGAAACGTCGGAAATGTTATCAAACATAAGTGTTTTGAAAATAGACATTTAAAGTTTATTTTTCTATTTTGCGCCTCGTTTGGTTGCGTTAACAACTTCTTTGAGTGCGTTATAATTTACGTATTCAGGACTGTTAAGGAGGCCAAAATCACCGAAGGAGTTGTTTGAAGCCCGTCGAAGGTATGACCGGAAATATGCGCACAGGAAATAAGCGTACAAGGAATAAAACGCACAAGGAAAAAAGCGTACACGGAAAAAAGCGCACAAGAAAAAAAGCACAGCATAACCTATTATTTAGGTACAGTTGCGGAATTAAAGTTAAATTAAAGAGCAGTATTTTTCTGTAATTGTAAACTATCCTTTACTATCATCATGACTGACCTTTGACAATAAACTTATTTTTGTTGTTAAAAGCGTTAATTAAACAATTTGTCTGTCTCAGGAAATTTATTAATTGAACTAAGTTTAATTATATCATTGCTTTGATCTTATTATGCCACAAATCACTATTTTTGAAAGTAAATAAGTGAAAATGACATAAACGTGACAAGAGTAAAAAATGAAGTTATTAATGTAAAGATTGTTTTAGAGTTTACATTATGAAAATGATAATACTGCCAGAAATTTTAATTCCGCAACTGCACGTTGGTGGTACTTTATAGTTTTATCTTGGAATTTTAAAATGTAATATTTAATTTATTTTTGAACACGGCCATTCTACATCGAGTTTTTACGTTTACGAATTTATTCGACTGAGGTGTTTACACAGGTACGTTTTTTTCCTTGTGGTTTCTAACAGAAATAAATAGAGTCAAAGTGCAAACTTTAAACTCTCATAAATTCGAAATTTTTATAGATAAATTTTTTTAGCGTTTTTTTCCATGTTCCTGGTATCTTACTTTATATGGCATTTTCTTCTGGGACGCGAGTTCTGGTGCAGCTTGTATATCGAAAAATATTATACAGGATCGCTAAAAAGTATAAATACAGTTAAATATTATAAAAACTATTCATCAAAACTTATTGGTATACGCTTAAAAGTATTTAAATTACATCGCCTCATATCAAACTTCTATCGCCATTCGTTCTGGGGATACAAGGCTAACTTGTTTTTTTTTACTTACTGTTACTTTTGAGACTTTTGTGGTTAGGTAAACTGTTCATCGTATTTGCCGTCAAGGTCGGTATTTCTAACGCCGTACATTGCAAAACGTCTTCGACACCTTCGAAATTCATTTTTACGAATAAAATAATGACGTTTCAAATTAATTTATTTAATAGCCACCTAGCCACCACGCAATGTCGCCAACTGACGCAAAATTCCCTACATTCCAAAATTTTTATTTTTTTGTTTAAAAAAGTGCAAAGTAGAAAAAATACTGTATGATATCTCGTTTATAAGTCATTTTGTCGCACTTACTGCACCTAAACACGTGCGTGCGACAAAATGCTTCTTATAAAACTCGTATCATAATATACTATTTTTCTACTCCCACATCTAAAACACGGATTATCGCATATGTTTCCATGACGCTAAGTGACCTTTTATACACATCTTGACAATCCGTGACTTATAGGCGTGTTAGTCACGTTGCTAATAGCAAATGTCATATTAGTCATGGGCTGAAGTTAGCTTTCTGTAATTCTAATAATTTTTCGAGTGTGACTCTGGCCGCACGAAACGAAAATCTTGGGGGGAACGCGTTGTGGCGAGAGCAGAAAATTTTTGGTCGACTGTAATTTTGCGAGCAAGAAAAATATTACTTATTGCTAACTAACTTCACCGACGTGCTTTCTGTTAGTTATCAATTAGTTGTCATTTCGACGGAACTGCGGCTTGTGAAAAATGAACGAAAATGAAAGAGAAGATGTTGTTTTTAATGGAATTTGCACTCTACCCGAGATTATCGAAGCAGCGGCCTCGGCAACTGCTAGTTTATTGCCGGAAAAATCAAAAAGTCAGTACAAACGTGCATATAAACTTTTCCAAGATTGGGGTCAAGAAATTAAATAAATTCTTTATCTGAGAATGTGCTGCTTGCATATTTTCAAGATCTTTAGAAAAGGATGAAACCGTCTTCTTTGTGGACAGTCTACTCAATGTTGCGGATGACGCTTAACCTAAAAAACAATGTTGACATGAGAAAATATCCCAAATTGTGTGCGTTGCTGAAGGGTAAATCTGATGGTTATAAACCTAAAAAGTCGAAAACAACAAATTAAAGAATTGTTATCGTTTGCTTCTGACAAGGAATACAATTTACAAAGGTAAACTATAATACCAAATTAAATTAAAATTAAGTACAAATATTTTTTTATTTACGTATTTTTTTGGTGGTGATCGTAGAAAAAGTATAGTATGTAACACGTGTATAAACTTCTCTAGACATTCATTTTATTAAACACTTGCTCGGCTCCTCTGCGCTTCGCTCGTGCCTAATAAAACTCATGTCTAAAGTGGCGTTTATAACACTAGTTGCATGATACACTATTTTGATCGCACGCTACTTATAACAATATTAGTATGTTTCTTGTAATTTGTTTTAATAGTTTTTATTAGAAGTAATTACTAATTAGAAACATTATCTTTTGCGAATATCTTATGAATAGATAATCCTATTCAACTTTACCACTGCTGTGCTCCTGATACCACAATTTTGTTTTTGAACGGTTTGCGACATTCCAGTTTAGCTCTCGGAAACATTTTGTTTGTAAATGTGTGAATATTAAATTAATTAGTTTTACTAGAAATTTTTTTTTTAAAAGGTGCCCTTTTAAATGTACTGAAAAAAACTTTTATAAGTAATTAAATATTTTCTATTCATTAACAAAGTGTTTAGTACTCGACTGTTCAGGGGTATTAAAAAAGTACTTTTTTTTTTTAATGACAAAGCCATAAATTTACAATCCTGTTACTTCGGTGATAAAATCACGAAGCACAGCTACGTTTGAATAAACTCCTGGAAAATTAGGGCGAGCACATCCTGCCCCCCACGAAACAATTCCCCCAAGAACATCACCCACGACCAGTGGACCACCAGAATCTCCTTGGCAGGAGTCTTTACCTCCACCATTCACTCCAGCACACAACATGCGTGTAGTTATAATATCTTCACCGTAAGCTTGTATGCACGTAGTATACGAGATGATTTGTATAGTAACTCCTTGCAGAGCCGAGGAAAGAATACTTGAACCTTCTTCGGTAGTTCCCCAGCCACTTACAAGAACTTCTGTATCATCAGGCCAGACCTGTCCATTTTCTGGCAATTTAACAGGAGCTACCTTATTTGACAGTTCCAAAGGAGTGGCCAGTTCCAAAATGGTGATATCGTAATCGATATTACTGTAATCAAACTTAGGGTTTTGGTGGATTTTCGCAATTTTTACTTCTTGGCCTCCTGATCCTCGAATGGAAGTTCCTGCACGAATGGAAATGTTATCTTCTGTAAGTCTAAAGCATAAAATAATTTAAGTATTTGAAAAAGATTTGAGGAGATTTACCCATCAGTGCAATGACCAGCAGTGACAACGTATTTTTCGCTAATTACAGAACCACCGCAGATGTGAGAACCATAATACTGGAAAGAAACTTGCCAAGGTACCTGTTCAATAGGAATATCGGAACCTCCGACGATTCTTCCGTCGGGAAAGAATTTGTTCTTGCGAAGGAACGGTGGAACCGCTTTTAATTAATTTGTTATTTAATGTTTTAAAACAGAAGAAAAATGGATTACCTGAGACGGTTGCCAATACTAGTGCAAACAGTACTACAAATTTCATTTTAGAAATGATTAATTTTTGAGGTAGATGTTCCCTTTATATAGTGATATTATAATTAAACAAATCTTAGAAAATTGATAATATTGTTTTATTAACCTGTTCATTCAGGTTAAAAGATTGTCTAGACATTTCGTACGAACTTATCAAGTTTAAGAGACTTAATAAAAGACCACTTTATTAATCATTGTTATCTTTGGTGGATTTTTTAACAAAGAGATATGACAAGGTACAAAATTTTGGAGGAAAACCAAATCTTTACTACCGAATATTATGGACATTTAATTGTTTTTATGATTGATTGGAATTTATCAAAATAAATAAATTAAATATAAAACTAATTACCATCGTTAACATTTTGCTTGTGCTTACACTCAATAATTTGAATATTTGTTACTATACAAGGTGCGCCAGAACTCGCACCCCAGAGAAAAATGCCATATAAGATAAGATGCCAGGAACATGAAAAAAATGTTAAAAAAATTTTATCTATAAAAATTTCGAAGTTATGCGAGTTTAAATTTTGCACTTTGACTCTTTTTATTTCTGTTGGAAAAATAATTTTCCAAGTTTTTTAGAAGAGCAAACAAAAAAGCTGTATCCTAAATTGTAACTCTGTTCAATTTTATTTGTGGATTTTATTGGCAAATTTTTTTTACCTTTACAAAATAATTGTAAAAAACATATACAAAATCATCAATATCATTAAATAGACATAAAAAAATGTCAAATGCCATAAAATAAAATATTGTCAAAATTTTTTGACAGATAGAATTTTTTAAACATTTTTTTCATGTTCCTTGTATCTTACTTGAAATTTTTCTCTGGGGCGCGAGTTATGGCGCATCCTGTATGTAGAAACCAAAAAATCTCCATATTTCAGAAAGTTTATTATTAATATTATTAATAAAAAATTAAATTTGCATTTTTCAAAAGCTATATCTATCTAAGGAAAGTTGGTACATTTTGGTTTTCAGTTTTGAGAATAGTTCAATGGTACAAAAAATTAGTCTTGTGATTATACAGACTTTTGACTTACGCTGTATATGTAATATAGGAATATTACAAGTATATCATCATTCATCAGACTACACACAAGGATATTTTTAAACCTTAAACAGACATACACAAAATAAAAAATAATGCAAAAATTATTTAAGAATTAAAAGCATTCTTTGTTCATAAAGGGCGTCATTTTTGTGGCACGTACAATCTGCTTCAGAAGTAATGACATAAAACTCGGCTCTCGAGTAGGCACGTTCGACCGTTTCAGATGGGATGGAGCCGATGGTCGGCAGTTCTCGGTTTTCCGGCATTGGGATGGGTCGATGGAGGGTTGACGAAAATTGATAAATCGTTTGCTCAAATTATTAAGAATTTTGACTATGAGTAATGACTTATCGCATTTGACTTATTTTGAAAGGAATAAAATAATATTTGAAACGTTTCTTTAAAATTAAAAATTAATCTGATTCATGGTTTTGATGTCCAAAGTCACCATTTCACATAATARTTAATTTATTGTTTTATTTACTAATAAATTTATTAATTAACGTAGAAGTTAAGGGTTGTTTACTATTTATCAACAGTAAAGGATTTCATGTGATTTTGGTGACATTTTTCACAGAAATCGAGTTCAGCCATGTCCGCAGTGTTTTATCCGTGTTTTAATTCAGAAATAGCGTAATCCGAATTACATTGTTATTTACTTTGCATTATTGTCAAATGTGATATTAATTACAAATTAAATTTGGGGCGGTTATTATCGTATCGTATAAGATATCGTAAATTTCGAACTTAACCAAGTCATACCTTTGACCACTGAATGGCAAATTTTGACTTAATGGAAACGGATGGCCGGCGGGCACATTGTCAACGTTTTCTAAGAAAAATTTGACCAAATTCATATGAAATCCTTTACCTGTGACTTTCAAATAATAGAAAGAAACAGAACAGTGAACAAGGCCACCTCAACTTATTAATCTGTTCATTTTAATTTGTAACTGATGTGACATTTGTTCTTAAACATAACGTAAATGGCAACTTAATTCGAATTAGTTTAAGAGACTGAATTAAATTTTAATTCGCTTTCAGTAAATCAGTCCTAATGTCATATTTATATAAAAGTTGGCGCTATTGGACAAATGTATACCGCCTAGGGTGCTTAGGATTAACACTGGTGATTGGTGGTGATACACAGACCCTCTGACTCATCTCAAACTTTTTCTCTGAAAACGTTGACAACGGGTTCAGCTGTGTCCGCTTTGCATTGTCAAACGTGAAATTAATCGTGAATTAAAATTTAATTTAAATTAGATGCGCTTTTAATCGACATTAATTAATTAATCGAGTCATGGAAAACGTTGACCGCAGGCCATCCGTTTCGAAATTTACGATATCTTATTCGATACGATAATAACCGCCTCAAATTTAATTTGTAATTAATTTCACATTTGACAATAATGCAAAGTAAAGTATATTTCATTGAAAATGGCATAATAGGTGGCTATGGAATTTCGTATTTAAGTTTGTAGCCCTGATATAACAACTGATGGGGTTTTTGTTTTTCTTTGATCACTTACCTACATGGTTTATTTAACTGACATGACTGACATTTGTATTCGTTTTTTCACTGATTTCGTTGGTTGTTCGTTATTCCTACTATTTTTTCAAATTATAATTAAAAGTAGTTCTCTTCAGAACCCCAGATTTAAGGTACACGCTAAGGTATGTTTGAAAACATAATCAATTTCTTTTTGTTCCTGTTTTAGGCATTTTAGGTTAATGGAATAAAATATACCATTGTGAATTAAGCCAAATTATTTTATCCACGGCAAAACACGATTTTTCAGGCTTCAGTACGCGAAGCTTCATTTTGTACAGATTTCCTTTTTCCACTCCGATCGCAACAACTTTACCATTGTTTAAAAATTCACAATTTTGTCCTACATTTTTAAGGACAAAATCCAAACCCATTTTGGCTGCAACTTTCACGGAAAATAAATTGTTTCATCTCCGGTGTGAATAAAACGTCTTTTAAAATTCCTGGAAGCCACATATTATCAACGAAAGTCTGTATTTTCTACAAAGCAGGTAGTGTATGTTTTGGTGTCAAAACTACACCTACAAAGGGATGAAACTTTTTATGGAGAAAAACTCTCTCTGAATACCTTTGAAAGAGGATTCTTGAAAAATAAAATTTTAACTATCTTAACCTCACTTTTTTTAGTGACAAATTTAGTTCCTTAATATGTAAAGCCTTTTTCACATTTAAAGCGCAGTTTACACAATCATGGCCTACTGTTATGCCAATTTAAATGAAATGGATTATAAATAACAATGTAATTCGTATTACGTTATTTCTGAATTAAAACACTGCGAACACGGCTGAACTCGTACGTGTACGTAGTAGAGCAAGAGCCCGCGGTCGCCAGACTTTCGTCATTTTATAAAAGTTGAAAATTTGTCAGCGCTTACTAGCAACACAGGTTGGAACGTTGGTCAAGTATGAAGTTTGGGTTATCGTGGCTTTGCGAGATAACAGGTAGCAAAGAAGTAAAAAATACTAACTTAAATTTATCAAATAAAAAAGCGTATTTTTTTATATTTTCTTCGGAATAATATTAGAAATCATCTCATCGATTGCCAGACCCTTAAACTTTAATAAATTGTAACTGTACTTACGTTATAGTGTAAAAGCTAAATTTTAGACATGTTACTTGGGTAACTATTAGAAGATGTTTCCTTAGTAGATAGACAGTTTTGACAGTTCTAAACCCCGGCCAGACAAGCATATAGGGTAGGCCTCCCATGATGATACTTTGTCAAAACTGAATTAAATTCATTTTATAAACTGCACATAGAACTTCATACTTGCTCATCGTTCCCACCTGTGTTGGTAGTATGCGCTAACAAAATTTCAACTTTTATGAAATGACGAAGGTCTGGCGACCACGGGCTCTTATACTATAGGGTTTTCGACGGTTTTGTTTCAAAATATCAAGATTTTGCATTTTTTTTTAAATCTTGATATTATACAGGGGGTGATTCAAAAGTGTCGGACCAACTCTCGAATAGTGATAAAAAGCTAAGCATAAAAATTAATTCAGATTTTGTTATCAAGCCTTTTTTTGAAAAAAAAAACAGAACTGCCAATTTCCATATTATGATGTAGTCTGTTTTTTTTAATGAAAATTTCAAATAGTCTTAATGTTGACACCACTAGCAAACTCATTCATGGTAATTTTAATGAAGGATGTTAGCGTTTTGAAATAATTTTGAAACAATGTCATAAAGGGTTAGCACAAAAAATCGTCTAAGAAAAAAATGAAACACAAAAATTAGGACAAATTTAATAAGAATTTTAAAAATCCAATAAGAACGCATTTTCCTCTATTTTAGTTCATCCGAAACCACCCCATAGTACCTGCACAGAAATCAGGACTCTTCCATGATCAAATGCAGGAAACGACCACTTTGGTGGATTTCAAAAAATCTTTGTGAAAAAAAACTAGTGCTAAAAAAATTTATTTTATCCATTCTATAAAGAGACTTTATTCCTCACTTTAGATGCGTATCATGGTATTAATGTAAAGCAAAGAACAAGGATAGATGGAAGGAGCAGTGATGCCAGATGAGATTAAGCGCTTGTCCCTAGATTGTAGCTTCTAAATTCCCTAGAATTCCCTAAACTACTTAAAAAATTAAAAAGATACTATTTCATAGGCTTATTTTGTTGAGGTAATATAATATAAATACAACATAAAAATGTGTTAACTCCAAACAACAAAAAATCAATAAATAATATAACAATAAATTAAAATAAATTTTACTAAAGGTATAAAAAAATAAAATACATGTCAATTAAAACAAATTCAAATAAACGTGTCTATTTTTAGATACCTACTTAGATTTTATTTATACTTATAAATTGGGATTCCATTAATTTTAAATATTCGTCTTTTTTGTAAATGAACTGCAATAATTAGTAAACTTGGCAACGCGAAAAACGCAAACAGCTTTTAGTTATCTTGTTTTTTTTTGTCTTTACACAACTACAGAATATATATTTTTGGTTTTCTTGTTACTATATACATACAAATACTAAACTCATATACAAATGCGCTAACTTGGCGAAGTTACAATATTCATATTAATAATTTTTGTAATTTTTGAAACTGTGCCAGCAGTGTGAAAAAATTGAGATTTTCACTGAAAATGTAAAAAGTCCCTAGATTATTAAGATAAATTGAAAAAAATCCCTTTTTCTTTTTTTGTTACAAAAATCTCTAGTACTAGGGAAAAATTCCCTATTCTGGCATCACTGGGAAGGAGAATTGGTGCCGCCTAGTGCCTTAGTGTCGCCATATTGGCCATATTGGCAGTTGCAACTTGTACTAAATTATGCAATCAACAATACACCTGTGCACCACAATACTTCTAAAAAAGAGGCGTTTTGGCACTAGAATCCAGTGTAACAGAGAATTCTTTTTCTTTATATAGAAAGTTTAAATTTATGACATATTTGACTCTAAAAAATGTAAATGTTGGGTTGTTTTTTTAAATAAAGGTTTGAAATTAAATTTAGAACTAAACTTAAAAAAAAAACGTTATTAAACAAATAAAACAATCACATTAAAACACAATACCCTGTAAAATAGTGCTTAATAAAAATAAGCAATCAAGAATTCATAAAGAGAGATATTTTGTCACACGATGTGCCATGTCGTCCTGAATCATTTAATTCTGTTAAAAAAAATGTATTTAGAAAAACATTAAACGAGAAAATTATGTGTACATTTAAAAAAATATATTTAGGGTAGGCAACAACAGACGTAACGTTGCCTACTTTCACTACCAGTTAAAATCTGCAGTGGCTTGCCATGGAATCTTACCCCTTCCACGCCAATTCTCCTTCCATATATTCAAGTTCTTTAATGTAAAGGTTGTTTTAGAGTTTACATTGTGAAAATGACAATGCTGCCAGAAAATTTAATTCCGCAACTGTACGTCAAGTATACGCGCTATTAGTGTGACGTCAGTGAGGTACGTGACTGTACCTTTGAAGCTACACTAATAAACATACTTTGTTACCAATGCTTTTCGTATGGACGTAAAAAAAGTTTATTTCTGGAATCCTGGACGTATATGGAGATTATGTTTCCAAGGAAATAGTTGCTATGAAAAATGTGTGTCGTTTTGTAATACTTTTAACAATTGTAGTCAACATTTCTGTAAGTTAATCTGTTCTAACCTCACTTTTTGTGTAATGTGTACTTTAAAGTATGTTTACAGAGTTGCCAGAATGTTGCAAACGACAGAGTGGCTAGGTCGTACCAAAACAAAATAAAAAGTATCAACATTTGACTGAGAATATAAATTATTACTTGTTTACAAGTAAATATAAATATCTAGTAAAAAAAAACTAGTATCAATTTGGTACCATAGTATCACAACTGGCAACACTGTATGTTTAGCTTCGGTAGAGTCGCGTCTGTGACGTCACGTCTAATAGCGCGTTTGCAGTGTTTCAAATTATTAACAAAAATACTTTCAAATCTGTTGCCAACAGACTAAGTCTTTCTGGATCACTTCGTATGTTAAATGTTTCTTGTGGCTTTTATTGGCAAAATTATTGCTAAATAATTGTAACAAACATATACAAGATCATCAGTGTTATTAAATAGACATAAAAAATGTCAAATGAAAAAATAAATGTCAAAATTTTTTGACAGATTGAATTTTTTAAACATTTTTTCAATGCTCCTGGTATCTTACCATACTTGATATTTTTTTCTGGGACGCGAGTTCTGGCGCATCCTGTATAATAACACGTATTGTTGGCATTATTGTTTCGGAAAAATTGATACCAAAAATAAATTTCAACTAAAACTTTCAAATTTTAGTTCAATTACAATGACATCAAAGCGTGTTTTTTTTTTGAACTGACATAAATTTGATGTCCAAAATTCCGTGTCCGCCATTGTAGTGGTGTGTTGTCTGGTGGATATAACTAACCTAGGGCAATTTTTGTGCCAATTAAAACAGTCATTCTTGATCACTTTTACATTTTTTTAATAACATCACAAATTTCACGATAGCGGCAATTCGCGGTAGAGATAATTCACAAATTCGCGCTTCTGCGCGCGTGTACAGTTAGCGTCGTTGCGGAAGCTTCCAAAACACTTGTGATGGCGTTTGTTGTTTAAAATCATAAACAAAAATGCCGCATTTAATAATTGGTGAAATTAATTATCTGTGATAACCGGTGTGTTTTAAAAGCGTTATATAAATAATTACATTTTGTAAAACTTAAAATGGAAAGTGAAAAACTAAATGAAGGCGAGTTAACCTCAACAATGGGAAACCTGCTGTCAGTGAATAAAGATGAAAAAACCGAGACTAGTGATTCCACGCCGACGTCTTCCACGGATGCATTTACAACAACGTCGACCTCACAAATTGGTAAAAAAATCTTCAGTGTTACTTGCGATTAATTTTTAATTACTTATTTACAGTTGCTGACGATCCCATTAGCAGCACATCGTCAGATGCACTGGATTCAGGAAAAAATACAGAGACAATTAGTGATGTTTCACAGAGCTCCACGAGCAATGTAAATCCAGTTATTAGTTCAGTGAAAGGCATATCAGAGGGTGATAATCCATCTCCAATTGTGTCTGATAAAGACCTGCTTGACATGAATATCACAGATACATCAACGGAAAAGATTACAGAAAATGTTGATGATATTGTGCAAGATTTAGAAAACTTACTAGGCGAACCTACGACGTCGTTTGATTTTACAATTAGGAGTAAGGATGTGAAGGCTAATACCTCCAATGTGGGGCAGAGTAAAGACATTGCAATGGAGCTTGATGAATTCTCGGCTGAACTACAAATGTTGCATGGTAAGAAAATAAATATTAACAAATAGGAGTTATAATCGTAGTTATTGGCTATCAAAACCGAGTTTATTTTGGTTTCCAAAAACTTACAAAATCTTTTTGTAAACAACTTCAATAATTTACCAAACTTTTTATTGGTCAAAGGCTGATCTTAAAACAAATTAATGAATGATTGAACTATGGCAATGATAATATACAGACTTAAAGAGCTAGTTTCATAATCGAATTTAAAAGAGCATTAAATTAAATGTTGTTTAGAATGTGCTGATTCATACGGACTTGTTGACAAAAATTTCACATTCCAAATCAACATTAATTTTAAACTCCTTTTAATTTTACTATGAAACTGGTTTTAACCGATTTTTTACGCAACCCAAAATATACATATTCTGATAGACTTGCTTTTTGTTATGTTTGAAACATCACCGTCTCCAGTTTTTTAACTTAAAGGGTTCAACTTCATAATATCAATTTGTATCCTTCCTTCCTAAATTTTATTAATTGCGTTATTTTTTGTTAATAATTACAAATCATTCAGTTTTTCCTTTATAACTCTCATAACTAAGAAAAAACTCGGAATCACTGCTCCAGTGCATTTTTACGAAATGCTCAGGCGGGATATTGATACATTTTATTGTACCGAATGAACTGTTCAGACTTGGTGTATTGTAAGTTGCATACTGTTTGTAGACCGGCATTCTGTGGCAGCTGTCAATCATCCGACCTTCTCTACGGGGTGCCTGGTCCCTTTAGTCATAAAATGGAAATAATGTAAACAAACAGAATTTCACCATCGTTGAGTTTCTCTTATTTCAGAGATTCAGATTCAAACTCAATGGAAAGAAGTTCATTTTTCTCTTGATTTTGGACTTAGAATAATGTCTGCTTTTTAAATCCCATCACATTGGCGGTTTTATTTTTTTGACAATAATGTCACTTTGACAAATGAGTTTTCGCAACTTAAATAAAAAAAATGTGTGGGAAAAACATAATTTTGATAAATAGCAACTCAAAGAAACAGCTTTAAGAATAAAAAACAAAGTCATTTTTAACAAAAACTATCATTATTTAATTAATAAATTAATTGTCAAAGTGATATATAGTTGTCAAATAAATAAAACCGCCAATGTGATTAGACTTAAAAAGCAGAGATAAAGTCTAAAATCAAAAGAAAAAATAACTTTTCTTTTCACTGAATCAGAATAATAAAGTTTTAATTACAGATTTGTTCGTTTCAGGTGAAGCGAAAAATGTTTCTCCTTTGCAGTTTTGGTGTAAAATGAAAGATATTTTTTTTTTCCTTTATTTCAATAAATTTATTTGTTTATTATGTATAAGGTAAAGAAAAAGTACTTATGGAACCAAGCTTTTTTTAATATTTGAAAATGATAATAATAATTAAAGTGCTCTGTTTTTGAGTTTTCCAATTGTTTTTAAATGGTAACTTATATGAAATTTTTTATCGATAAATTGTGAATAAAACATAAAATTGTAATCCTTAGATGAGCGGCAAAATTATGGAATAGTTTTATTAAAACTGAAAATATTTTGTTTTGACAAAAATGCTTGAACAGGTCAATTTTCTTTTTAAAAAATACACAATTTTCAACTTGATTTAAAATTCGATAGATCTTTTAATTGTCGAAATAACAACACCAAAATATTAAATATACAGTACGTCCTCGGATTGGGTTTACAAGATGAATTTTTTTTTTAACTTTTATTTTACGCCAAAACTGCAAAGGAGAAACATTTTTCGCTTCACCTGAAACGAGCAAATCTGTAATTAAAACTTCATTATTCTGATTCAGTGAAAAAAAAGTTACTTTTTTTTTATTTTCGACTAAATCCTATTACATTAGCGCTTTTATTTATTTGACAACTATACAGGGCTGCACCAGAACTCGCGCCCTAGAGAAAAATGTCAAATGCCGGGGTCAATAGGTCGCCAAAAAGTGCAGCCGAAGAAGTAATTTTTGCTTGCATAAGAAAGTTATTAGACTCTTAAATCCACCAATCCCAGAAGGGCACCTCAAGGTGTGATTGAAAAATTATATTCGTTGCTAGGTTACGAAAATAATACCAATTTGTCCAGAATTTTAAAAAATAGCTGGTCTACTGTAATTTTGAGTTTGACATTTATTAATTTTCGTGATGTGGGTGACATAACCTGCTAGTTTCCAGTATTTTTCTCGCTGAAGGGGTTGTACACGAGTATAATGAGACAGAATCGTTAATTATTATCAACAATTATCAAAAATTATTTTGAAACATTCTGGAAATTCCTGATGAACCAACTTCTCTCTAAAACTTCTTCACAGGTATTGTTCCTTCTCAACTTTTTCTTCAATTTGATACAGATTAACAAACCGATAAATGAATTTTAAAGCTTGAAAACTAGTGCATTATTCTTATGAAACAAAGAAGTGAGAGTGAGAGACCAGAAAAACATGAAGAAGTACACAAGTTTCTTTACTTACTTTATTGCAAAATTAACAAAGAAATATTGTAACGTTTTTAAAAGTAATGAAATTATGACTTGGGGCGTTTTTTATAATCCAGCCAATATATGACACCCTGTAGTTTATTTATGTTGTGATGTTATTGTAAATGTTAAGGTACAGTTGCGGAATTAAAATTTTGGGCAGTATTGTCATTTTCATAATGTAAACTCTAAAACGACCTTTACAGTAATAACCTCATTTTTTACTCTTGCCATGTTTATGTAATTTCGACTTATTTACTTTCAAAAATAGTGATTTGTGGCATAATCACGCGTAGGCAGCAGATCAAAGCGATGATTTAAATTCACTTAGTTCACTGACAGAAAAGTTTAATTGTCAAATGTCTTTCATGATGACAGTAAAAGGTAGTTTACAGTGAACTTTTTGAAGTGGGAGAAAAATACTGCCCGAAATTTTAATTCCGCAACTGTACATACTTACTATTATTAACGAATATTAATATATTGTTGTACATACAGGCTGTCCCACCTAAAACTTTCGGATTTAATATCTCTGTTATTTGCCAACGGATCCTAACGAAATTTAAAATGTAGATTATTTAGTAAGTCAAGATCAATATCGCATTACCAAACCAATCCTAGCTCTAAAGTACTTAAAATTTATATTAAACTACCTAGCTTACACTTGTGACTTCGTCCATGTAGATTTGTTAATTTCAAAGAGGGAATGTGAAGTTAATCTGTTTATCTATTCTTTTCTTAATTAACTAACTCAAACCAACGCGGTAGCAGAGAACTGATGCTAAAGAAAATGTAATTGTAAACAAACGTTTACACCCCATTGATTTTCAAAAAGTGTCTTCTTAGAGTACATCTACACCMTTAAAATTTTACATTTTATGTTTATAATTTCGTTTAGATGTTTTCACCCTATCTTATACCGTTTTAAAGGTTCGTTTTTGAAAAGTGTCTGATTAGTGCACTTCTACACTCTCTAAGAAAAATATTTTCCAAATTTTGTTTCTATTTTTTTAAGTGTTGACGCCCTATTTCACTTGAAAAATCTTTTTTTAGCGGACCTCTACACCCTCCAAAGTTTTATGTCTCTATCTTTGTTTGAAAATGTACACGCTATTTCACCCTTTTAGAAACTTATTTTTGAAAAATCTCATTTTAGTGTCTCCTTACAAACGCTGAGGAACATATCTTCCAAATTTTATGTTTCTATTTTTCTTTAAACGTTTACACCCCATTTCATCTCTTTATAAGTTGGTTTTTGTAAAAAAATTTCTTAGTGGACCTCTACAACCTCTCTAAGGAATATGTCTCTCAAATTTTATGTTTTTATCTTTGTTTAAATGTTTACACCCCATTTCACCCCCTTAGAGATTGATTTTAAAAAAATCTTTTTTTAACCACTCTCTAAGGCACATATACAGGGCGATTCAGATAAGGTAATGAGCCTGACGATCTGGCGATGCAACCCAAAAATCAAATTTCATTTCCGCCTTTGATCCAATTTAAATTAGGATTTGCAAATTGAATCCAAGTTATCATCTTATGTCACTCATCGTTTAATGCAAAAACGCAGTAAAAAATATAGCTATGTACCAATTTTCAAATAAATACGATTTTTCGAACTCCCAATACTTCTAATGTGGGGTTTAGACGGAACATCCTGTATACAGGCTGTCCGTTTTTTGAGCTCCATCATGGGGATCTCAGTTATTATAAGATATACGAGCTTTGTTAAATCAGGGCAAAGTTGATCATTTTTATGCTGAACAATTATCTGAAAAAAAAATTGATGTGTCATTTTTAGTTTTTGAGTTATTGGAAAAAAACGGAAATTTGTAATTTTTGTTTTTATTTTTTCAAGTGAAAACTAAAAGACCTAGACGTTTTTACCTAGGACTTTTTTAAGGCACTATTTACAAGAAATCTAAATCTGTCATCGTATTTTCCAAGGCGCTCTTGATATCAGAGTTACAACACTCAACTTTGGATTTTCTTATGGACGCCATATTTAATTTCTGTATTTTTGAAAAGACTTTTTGTTTCTGATTACAACAATGTTATCACACGATATGATCAGATTTTACATGCTGATTAAAATTAAAAAAAGCGTTTTTTCGAAGAGTGCTTTGAAATAAACTCTAAAAACGTTATTCAGGATTTGAGGCAACGAGTAGAATTGAGTTTAGAAGTGGAAGGTGGTGTATTCGAGCATCTTTTATAACTTTTTGATGTTTTGTTTTGCGAAGAATAAATTCTAGTTTATCACGTTGTTCCTATTTCAAAACCTTAGTTTTTAGATAGGTAAGCTTGACTTCCAGATTCAAATTTAATTGAACTGTCAAAATTTAGTTTGTTAATGAAAATTGTTTTTTTACCATTACATTTGAAAAAAAGTTATAGGTGGCTGTGCATTTCAGAAAGCAAATAAACAAAAACTATAACGATGCACAAAGAAAAAGAAAAATCGACCTCTTTCAAGATTTTTTACAAAAATCGCTTATATTCAAATTATGAATCTTATTCCAGTTAAAAATTCCACTCTGTATGTATTGATCAATGCATTTTGCATTTTAGCTATTTTGATAACTTTCAAATCTAAAATTAAAACGGCTTTAATTTAAGCAAGGGCTTTTAGCTGACAAATTGTCTGTTGACAACAATGACTTGATAGTTCGTTTCTTAGTAATGATAACCCGATAAATTCAAATTTCGATTTTTCGGGGGCTGTTTTTGCCCAAATGGATTAATTAGAGCACCACACTTGATCAAGGGCACTAACCTTCAAATTAAATGTTCGAAATAACGCCCTCCGTTATCGATGTATGTTTGTGCCTTTCGAGCTATAGAAGCTTTAGTTCTCACCAACATGTCGGAATTTCGTCGAATTGACTCGGCAGCATTATTCACACGAACAGTTAATTCTTCGACGGTGTTAACTGGAGTCTCATACACAATCTGTTTTAAATGGTCCCATAGAAAAAAGTCACAAGGATTTAAGTCCGGTGAACGAGCTGGCCATAAGACTGGCCCATTACGACCTATCCACCGATTTTCTAAATTTGAACTTGGCGACCGCCAAATCTCTCCAGCAGCATTCGATAAAGCTTCCCCGTAGATCAACACCATGTCTGTTAACTCCGGGGATTAGTGTACTGCACCATTTTTGACGATAATTACGGAAAATTCACTTTCCAATAAATTGTAAACACGGCCGCATCCAGTGACTAAATTGTGTCAGTAAGTTTTTGCAAGACCTATCTGCATGGGTTTTTGCCGTATTTACTTTTTTTGCGTACCGTGCCATCCATAAACGACTCGATAACACGGAATACGATGAAAGTAATTGTAAGTATAAATTTGAATTTTCCAAAAAATGGTAAATATAGAAGTAATTTGTTTTGATGAGTTCTATCACCGTTTAAAGTTTCTTAACGCATTTCAATAACATACTGTATTATAAGTGATAGAAATGCATCATTATACGCGAGTGAGAATTTTGACCGACGAGTGCGCTTGCGCATGAGTGAGACACTTCTCACGAGTTTCATAATGGCATTTCGATCACGTGTGATATACGACGTTTTATCTTACAGGTGCAACTATCCAAAAAATGAAGTTTTATTTAAATAAAATATTCACCTACAGGGCCGCCGCTAGGGGTTTTGACGCCCGCGTGTACATTTGAATTTGACGCCCCTTGTTAATTTGTTAAAAAAATATGGGTATACTTATTTTATTACATAGGTATGATACCTAAAAATATATAAGTGCCAATAAATAAAACAAAATAACAAAAAAAATATTTAATCAAAGATAATTAAATTTGTGATTTTAAAAACGCAAATAAGAAAATTAAACATATAACATCATAGAAACTATAAAATAAATCCTTAAAGAAATTGTATTTTCCTCACTTTCATATTTGCAAACTCTGTAACCAGCTCCTTTATATTTAAATTATCTAACAGCTCTTGTTCAATTGCACTAGTAGATAAGTTGCTTAACCTAGACTGAACCATGGTGAATCTTAAATAATTTTTAATGATTTTTAATTTAGCAAAGATCTTTCGCCATACGAAACTGAAACTGGTAAGGAAAGTTAAATTCTTAATGTAATTGCTGTATTAGGAAAAGTAGAAATTAAATTATTTTCAAAAAGATTTTGTAAAATATTTTATGGTTTTTGCATAGTTTGTTCGATGAAATGTATTTTTAAAGCTTTAAAAGTCTTTGAAAGTTTTTAATAATTCTTCTTCCAAAGAATTAAACATATTGTTAATAAATCCAAATGTATCATTAAATGTATTTAGTTTTTCAAACCTATTATTTAAAGAAGACAAAACTTGATTCAAAATCCTGTAGAAAAGTTAGTTTTGAAATTATTTTTTGCATATAGCACAACTTCGTCTTGATGTTCGTACTTCGTAGTCAAAGGGTTTTGGGCGTACAGTTTGCATCATCGGAAAATTTGGTTCAACATTAAGTTCGTCAGCAATTTTGTTTGCTTCAGTCATTACATTTTCAAGCTTTCATCTAAACGTATAACTAAAATATGATTAAAAATTAAAAAAAATGGTACCAAGATATTTGTTTAATTGTAATACTTCCACAAAAATCATTAATTTAAAAACAAATTTTCGACTACCACTAAGTACAAATCCACTAAGTAATAAAGCAAACTAATGAAAAGAAATAGGAAATTAGATGCGATCTTAGTATGTGTATTTTTTAACTCAAAAGTTCTAAGAAACGATATAAAATTTGTTTTATTCAGAAGTCCAGATTCAGTGAACTTGGCGGCGCAATAGCTTTATTATAGTTCGAATATTGTAAGATGAACATCTTGAGTCATTTAAATCCAACAAGCCGTTTGAATGGCTCATGGTGTACATCTTACAGTGTTCGAACTCTAATCTCTATAGCAGGAAATGGCCACATGACTAGCTTTTTCACATAACGTTTTGTTTTTTTTTTTTGTTTGGTTGTATTTCTCTTGCAGTTTTTTTTTGTTTACTGCGAAATTCAAAATGTCTTTTTTATTAAATTTGTTACCGTTGTGGCGCCCCCTTAACTCTGGCGCCCCCTTAACTCTGGCGCCCGCGTGCGTCGCACGTCTTGCACCCCCGTTTGTGGCGGCCCTGTTCACCTATAAAAATATAATAGTAAATATAATATAATAGTCAAATTTCACTCACTTTTGAGTACTTTATCTCACTTTAAGTACTTTATCTTACTTGTGAATAATATTTGATTTCTATCACCGAAAACAATGGTCTAAGGTAGCTCAAAAACTCAACCTCTAAGACAAAATGTTTTTTCTTTGCAATTTTGGCGTAAAATCAAAGATAAAAAAAATCCTTTTGTAAATTCAATCCGGGGATATACTGTATATTCATTGCTGATCTTGTATTAGTTGATATGGGAATGCTTTTATTTTTCTAAACAAGTTTTAATTGTTGCAGACAAAGCAGTTGAACCCACTAAGGTGGATTCAAAAGAAGCATCTGAATCGGTTACGCAGTCCGAGGTTGATAATAAAGACAGTGTTGATTCTGCAACGAATGACAGCGCCGAATTTAATGCAGAAAATAATTCTGAATCTGAATTTACTGATACGACACATATATCGTCCACACATCCAAAACCTAACGCTACAGAAGATTCATCAATTCTTGAAAGTAAACCAGGAGAAGAAAAACAAGAAAATTTAGACCTCGAGGATAAAGTTTCTCAGGTTAACAATGCATCGAAAAATGTGGAAGATAATGAAGATAGGGAGAATATTTCTTCAAAATCTGATGAAGAAGTTACAGAAAAATCGAACGTGAATCAGGTGGACGATCAACAAGGTATATCTGTTTTGGCAGACCATAAAACAGTAGATTCTGAAGATAGTGTAAAACACATAGATGGAGGTCAAGGTATATCTGTTTTGGAAGACCATAAAACAGTAGATTCTGAAGATAGTGTAAAACACATAGATGAAGGTCATATTAACGTCAGTATATTAGAACAACGATTGGATACTAATGAAACAACGGACCTGAAAGAAGTCCAACCTATTGAGGAGATAAAAGAGACTGAGTCAGAATCTAAAGACTGCATAAACGTGACAATTGACAAAGATGATCAAATTACTGATGTATCTGAAGAAACAATGGGAAACGTTGAGAAAAAAGAAAGCTGCAATGAACAAGAGAACACGGAAGTTAAAATTCAAGATTCGGAAGTTATTACTGAAGATATTCAAACTGTTCAAGATTCGGAAGTTATTACTGAAGATATTAAAACTGTTCAAGATTCAGAAGTTAATAATTTAGCAGAAAATAAAGTAGACGTCAGCGAGTTTGTTGTTCTTCCTCCAGGTAAATCTCACGAACCTAAAAATGAAAGGGAAGACTGTGATTATCAGATGACTGAAACACCTGACAATGAAAACAAGATCGGAGACAAAACATTACCATTATCTACAGGGGATGTTACAAATCTTGAAGTGTTAGAAGGTTTGGGTGATGAGCCTTCAGTTGATGAACCTGTTTCTGATTTTGTGCCCGAAACTGTAACATCTAACCAGAATATGTCTCAACCTGTATACTTGGATTCAGAAGTTGTAACATCCGAGAATACATTAAATATGGTTGAATCGGAGGCAATGACATTAGACAACATGGTTGATGAAACTAAATCAATGAAAATTTTATCCGAAACTACACTACCGGATAATCCTTCCGAAATTACACCAACGGAAATTTTACCTGAAACTACACCGTCGGAAATTTTGTCCGAGACTACACCACTGGAAAAAACAAATGATACACCAAGTGATTCTATTACTGAGCCAATGGAAATTCCTTCTAATGCATTAACTGAAGAAATTGATATTTTAGTTCAAAATACAGTCGCTGATGAACCACCAAGTAAGGAAGAATCTCAGGTTCCATCTTCATCTGTTGAAGAAGGGGCTGTTTCACATCTCGATGTATTAAAAGTTATATCTACTTTACATGATAATAAATCGAATGTTTTACCCGAAGAAAATATAGAAAGCAGCGGTGCATTACTTGCTTCTAGTACAATTGAACAATCGTCAGAATCGAATATGGAAACAGTTTTACCAACAGTAGATGAGATTTTTACGGAATCAAGCCAGCCACAGCCTGAAATACAGGATGATAATTTGGAGACGTTATTAGCTGTGGCAAGTTTGCAAAATGTTGATTATAATATGCCTCCTGAAGATTATAAACCCAAATTTGTTCCGGAAGTGACACCAGAATTTACTCCGTTTGCTACGAAAGAACAAGACGAGCGAATTGAATCTTTATTTATTGAAAAAGGTTTGTCTGAGCAGCAAAACACGGAAACTGCACGTCAAGAAGACAAACTAAAGGAGCCTCTAATTATTAATGTTGATGAAACTGATAAACATCGAGTATACAGTCCTAAAATTACAATCAAAGCTATTAAATCACCCGAAGAGACGGAAGAAGCGAGTGTTTCCGCCGGTGAACTTGTTGAAGGAAGTAAAGGATCATTAAAAATGACCATTACGAAACAGTCTGATAATACACATTCGATTCTTAAAATATATAATCCAGATGACGAATCACAGAATCATGAAGAGCCAACTGTACCGAAGCTTATAATAAAACCAATAGTTCAACCCAACGAACAACCTCAGAGTCCAAAAACTTCTAAAACTTCTAAACAAGTATTTAGTCCAAGTAGTAACCAAAGATCGGCTAGTCCAAGGATTACTATTAAGCCGATTCCTAAACCTGAGACTCCAGAACCTTTGGCACCATTAAAAATTACCATAAAACCGGTTTTGAAACCTGACGACATTCACAGACAGAAACACAGTCCAAAATTAACTATTAAACCGATCCCTAAACCGGATGAAGAGTGTATTTCTGAACCAAGAGTTCACAGCCCGAGAGTGACTATTAAACCTATTGTCAAACCACCTGAAGAACTAGAACAACTTTCCAGTCCCAGAATTACCATTAAGCCTATTACCGAACCAATTCCGAGAGTGACGATAAAACCTGTATTAAAACCGCAAGAGAAGGAAGAACAAGTTGAAAAATCGAGCCCAAAAATAACTATCAAACCAATTGTGAAACCACAAGAAGTGGAAGCGTCTGATGATTATGAAGAGTCGGTTAAGGAAAGAATAGTTTTAAAGATTAACAAGGGTACGTTACCTGGTAGTAGTAAGGATTCAAAGAGAAGAGATGCTTCTCAGGAGGAAGAAAAATTAGAAAAGTTGACTAAAATTAAATTGAAGTTTTCAAAAGAAGGTGGTCATCCACATATCGTCCAAGATGAATCTCACAACAAACGTGTGGCAGAACAGGTCGATTATGAGAAGTCTAAAAGACAAAAGATTGACACTGAAATGCTGCCAGGTCTTACGATAACACCTATAACATCTCAACACTCGAAATTGAAAGAGATGCTTAGCCGAGGTGGATTATCAAGTGATAAAGTGGTGACTATTGACGATGACGATGATGAAGTTTCGATTGTTGAAGAGACAAGTAAACCATCGCCGATTGTGATCAGTGAAGAATCGAATCAAGATAGTAATAATACTATGATGGAAGTGCGCGATCCAATGGCTGATATTCCAGTGTTCGAGATTACGCCAGATAGTGTTAAGACGCTGAATCCACAGCCACTTTTGGAAGGGACTGCCACATTGCCGACTCCGCGGAAAAGGGGAAGACCGCGAAAGGTAATAATATCAAGATTAAAAGGATATAATTTAAATTTTGCTTGTTTAGAATATAATTAATACATATTGACGTTTACACTATGCATTCAATTATACAGCGTGTTTTAAATGTTTTTATCTAGTCGCCTATAGAATTTCTTTACATGTAAATTTTTCTGTGTCGACCTACTCGCGCCCCAGAGAAAAATTTTAAGTAAGATAAGATGTCAGGAACATGGAAAAAATGTTTAAAAAATTTCATGTGTTTGATATTTTTTTTTTTATATTTGACATTTTTTATGTCTATTTAATGATACTGATGATTTTTATAATTATTTAGTAAAGGTACAAAACTTTTGCCAATAAAAGCCACAAATAACATTAAACAGAGTTACAGTTTAGGATACAGCTTCCTTGTTTCCTCTTCTAATATCCTGTAGCAAAAAAACATGGGAACTTATTTTTCTAACAGAAATAAATAGAGTCAAAGTGCAAAATTTAAACTCTCATAACTTCGAAATTTTTATAGATAGAATTTTTTAACATTTTTTCCATGTTCTTGGTATCTAACCTTATATGGCATTTTTCTCTGGGGCGCGAGTTCTGGCGCACCCTGTATATTTAGTTATATACCACTTCACACCTTATGTATCTAAAGGAACGATTATGAAAAATACTTTGGCGACTATTTTGAATGCAACATTTTGACTTAGCAACAATAAACAACATACTTACCAACGAGTTTGGGATAGCAACAAGTAAATACAACTTACCGTCTTGGAAACAGATGTAGTAAACAATCGAATAGAGTCTAATGAATGGTAAAGTACTAAGAGTATAAAAATGTGATATTTTATCAAGAATAACATTTTTCGTGATTTTATTTTTGTTATTGAGTTCTACCGAATTTTTATTTTTTTTAAGTGACAACCTACTATAAAACCTTTTTTTTTCTATTTCGATGTCACAATGAGCATCTTGTGTGTAACTGTAAACAGTTGATCAAAATGCAACTTTGTAACATTGTTTTTTTGGCAACATTTTATGCAATACTTTTGCCATCACATACTGTCGTTTTTAAGTGAGAAATTGTTGTAGATCAACGTATTTTCTCAAAACTAATGAAATTTGAGCTATTTTCAATCAATAAGAGTTTTCTTATAAAATAATGAAATTTGAGCTATTTTCAATCAATAAGAGTTTTCTTATAAAATAATGAAATTTGAGCTATTTTCAATCAATAATATCAATATTAATTGTCAAATACATATAAAAATTAATTTAATTAAAAATGCTTTATAAAAAAATAGATTAAAAAACACGTGTTACAACCTCTCACAATGGAGTGTTTGTAACACTTGTTTTTTAATAAATTACTTCTTTAAAGGGTTTGATCTAAGGATTACAGCTATCTACATTTTACTTAATTTTTCTCGAAAATAAATTTATTTAAGTTTCCATATTGACAAAAACAAATCGTATAACTCAAAAACAATATAAAATTACATTCTGAAAACACGATCACATTTTTTATGGCACTTCAATTTTTATTAATTAATTATTATTTTCTGAAAACAAATGATTTTAAAAAAACGCTTGGTTTCATACTGTTTATTCACCTTGTATGTTTTCGACATTGACATCAGTTTTTTGGCCCAGAAAAATAGATTCTCAAATTACAAGAAATGCCAAAAAATGCTAATATTTGAAACGTTTAATGTCAATGTTATTTGTTAGCGGAAATGTGTTGATACGAAAATCAAAGATAACTTAAAATATCTCAAGAATAAAATCTTTTAGTTTTTGAGTTTTGCAATTTTTTTATTGGCAACTCACTTTTGGTAAAAGACTATGATCTAGAACTTTCAGCAATTTAAATAACATACAGGGGGCGCCAGAACTCGCGCTTCAGAGAAAAATAAGGTAAGTTTCCAGGAACATGGAAACAATGTTAAAAAAATATTATTATAAAAATTTCGAAGTTATGAGAGTTTAAAGTTTGTACTTTGATTCAATAGAGAAATAAATGTATTTCTGTTTGAAAAACAATCTTACAAGTTTTTTTGCTACATTCTATTAGAAGAGGAAACAAAGAAGCTATATCCTAAATTGTAACTCTGTTCAATGTTATTTGTGGCTTTTATTGGCAAAATTTTTGTACCCTTACTAAGTAATAGTAAAAAAACCATATACAATATCATCAGTATCACTAAATAGACAAAAAAATGTCAAATGTCAAAACATAAATGTCAAAATTTTTTGACAGATAGAATTTTTGAAACATTTTTTTCATGTTCCTCGTATCTTATCTTACTTAAAATTTTTCTCTGGCCCGAGTTCTGGCGCACCCTGTATAGATCTTAAAATTAAAAAAAATATATAGGAAATTGATAGATACTAATTTACTGCATTGTCTGAAAATATTTTCAACTATACAACGAGTTTAAAAAATAAATACCTATACGAACTTAAGTAAGTTGGGTTTTTTGGAAAAACTTTTTTTTTTTAAATTTATTACACAAAAACCAAGACACCTACAAAAAAAATTCTTACTGCAAGGAAGAAAGTACAAATTTTAAAGGTTTTGTGTATTGAATTTGTAAAGATAGATTTGTTGAATTTTATTAATAGTTAAATAACTTAAAAAGTCCAAATAGAACACCACAAAGTGAATATCACCAACATAATAAATAATACGCTGCCATATAAAATAGTTTTGGTGATTTTAATGTTGTTAGTGTATTTAAAAAAAAATATAATCTACTGCTGGAAAATTGCTGCTGCTATACAGTTGCAGACAAAATCTTTGGTCGTCAATGTCACTTGAGTGACATTAAATTGTAAAGCATGCTTTAGGACTGTTATCCTTATTTTTAGCTACTGTCAATCATAGTTGACAAGTTGTATGTACATATTTTTGATAGGAAAATATAATAGCTGTCATTAATTTGAAATTGTCATTTATTTTGAATTACATTAAAGTGTCAGAAAAGTGACGACCAAAATATTTTGTCTCCAACTGTACATTTGACCAGACCCATCTATCTACAGCGTGATCATTTAGGTCTGTTTAAGTTGACAACAGGTTTGAAAGTATTTTTGTTAATAATTTGTAACACTGCAACCGGATACCATTTTGCTTGACAAATACTTGACATACAACCCTTCAAGATTGTTAAATTGTTGCTAATCAGAAGCATACTATAGTGGTTTCCTTTAAAAAAGTCAGTATTACCAACAGATTAATTTATTCTTCATCACTTTGTATGTATTTTGATGCGCTGAATTCAAATTTGAAGTTCGTTTGGCCCTCAAAATTTTGTGTAAATTGGCTAAAAATTGCGAAAAATTGCAGTTATGAAAATGAAGAAATTTTTTTAATGAACAAATCCGAAGTTTTTTAGGGTTTAGACAGCTAGCTAATAAGTAATTACAATTTCAGGTGCCGTTGCAAGTGCGAGAAGACTTTAAAGATCCGAAAGAAGACGAACCCAAACCCGTGATTGAGTCCACTCGTCCAAAACGTAGTTGCAGGGGACAATCAGTAAGAACGACACTTGGTATTAAGCCTCGAAAACCAAGGGGTCCTGGTCGGGGCAGGGGAAGCAAACGAGGAATGGGGACGAGAAGTACCCCAACACCTCCTGAAATGTCGCCAAAAGCCGCCAAGGTGAGTTTTAATACACTCTTGAAGGTTTGTAGCTGAATTTGATTTTTCTTTTTAGTTTTCGAAATAATTGCAACTGGAATGTGAACATAACATTATAATTAATAAATTACAATGTTCAAGTATTTACTAGCTTTAAAAAGAAGACAAAATAATTTTAAACAAAAATCAGATCTGTGCAAGCTTTATGTTTATAAAATGTTACTTTAAAAAAGTTGTGATATTGAATGTGGTAAAGAATGAATGAATAATTTAGGGATATTATATTTGAGATTAATTATTATTTAAGCTTCTTTTGTAAAGGACTATGCAAATGATTATTAAAATGTTTTCAAAGTTGAAATGAATTTCATTTATTTGGAATAATAAACGTTACATAAGTTACATATGGATTTTGTGGCAATAGAAAAGAAATTTAATATTAAATGATTGAACTTTTATAACATTTACCGAGATACACTCATGTGAACAACAAACTTTACAAATCTGTTATCAGTATTTCAATTAGCATTTTTTATTAAAGGCGTTTCTCAATGTAAGTTGTTTTTTAACTAATTAAATCGAACACCGTATATCGTTAATGTCGCGTCGGTTGGTTGACAACTTAATTTTAAAGTCACAGACCACTTTGAGCAGACATTTAATAGGACTTTCGACAAATGGTGACAGTACAAATTTTAACTACATAGTTAGCTGGTTATACCATTCTGAAATTGAAGTTTTACGGATATTTGTGCGTAAAAAGGTAAGCCTATGTCGAATTTTATAGATACAGAGTGTGCCTGTTAAAAGTTTTTTGTTAATATCTTTGCTATTAATAAACAAAAATTAAGCGAATAGGAAAGACTTGATTGATAAAAAATTAAATTTAAAATAGGTTTTTTTCTTCTTTTTGTACGCAGAATGATGTAGCTTAAAATTAATCGTTAAAGGTTTTATAACTATAACAATTACCTATTTTTTTTACTTTTTTCACAGTTTTGGATTAATTATAGACAGCAAAAATTGAAATATGCTAGTTAAGAATAACTGTTTTTCTCCATATATTTGCACCGAATACATTCTCTTAGCACGATTTATTTATAAACTTTTCCAGCAATAGTTATACTTAGTAAATGTAGAAGATAGAACGCAGATGAAACAAGTTTTTTAAAGTACTTTAGTATGCGTAATAATAACGTTAATATTTCATTGTTTGCAAACTCAGATATTGCTATAACATTTTTTTTTTGAGTCGTAAGTGATTTAAGAAAGCTCGATTGTAAATTTTACTTAACGTGTCAACGGTATTAAGGGCAAATATTGTTATAATAAATACTGATTTTATTAAATTGGTACAAAAAATTGTTACTTCTTATCGGAGAAGATGTCAGAAAATACGAGTTTACCCACATGGATCAAATATAATCTCGCGATGATCTATTTTTAGTATGTTCACCTGCTGTGCTCAGTAAATGTTATTTTGGTCAAGTTTAGAACATCTCAGACACGATAATTCCAGTTTTTTCATAACAATTATGACATTAGGAGGCAAAATTCTATACATTTCTAAAGTGTGTGCTTATCTAGGAACCGAAATTGGCCTGTGCTAAAGAAGATTTGTTACTGTTGAGTGATAAAACTGAAGTCAAACCGATCGAAATCGATGATGGATTTTACAAGTCGCCATCACAGTCACTGTTAGCACCACCACAAGATATTTCGACCACCGATAGGGCTGATATTGTGATGTATGAAGAAGAGACGCGCATGAGTGCGGAAACTAGTAGTAGAGCTCAAACGCCGGCCAAACAAGTAAGCAATTGTTCGAGAATGTTGAATGTAATCATTTAATTGGTGAAGGTTATGAAAAATAAACAGATAAAAGTCTTACCTAGAAAAATTACCTAAGCCTTCTCTGATTTAAGAATACGATTTTTGATTGGTATTAGGTTTTTATTGAGAAGTACTACAATATACAGAGTGCGCCAGAGAAAAATGTCGTATTAGGTAAGATTCCAGGAACATGGAAAAAAATAAATAGACATAAAAAGTGTCAAATATCAAAATTTTTAGACAGATAAAAATTTTTAAATACTTTTTCCATGTTCCTGGTATCTTCTTATTTAAAATTTTTTTCTGGGGCGCGAGTTTTGACACACCCTGTATTTACAGAGGTGCGTGCAAGCTCCATAACTTTTTTCTATTCAAGCTATCGCCTTGATTTTTATTTTTAGACGATAGGTCCTATGATGAAACACATTTCAAAAATATTTGTATTTAATACAGGATGTCCCAAAATAAGATACACAACTAAGTTTTGTTTTTTTAAATAAATACCCCCAATTTTTGTTACATTTTTGAATTTGCTACTAAATTGTCGATATATCGCACTCAGTTTTTTAGAATTATCTGCAAAAGTTGTGTCAAAAACAGAGCGTCGTACATAGACCCAGAGAAAAAGTCATAACTTCAGAACAATTTAAGATAACGTAACCAACTTTTTTTCAGTCGATTCCCCAAGTTTTGAGATAAAGGCAAACTCTTAGTCGATATTCAATCGCCTACTACGATTTTTTTTAATCACAAATTACAAAAGGCATTAACTCGACTTTTTTAGATACAGCATTCTATATTTTATTGCATCAATACATATAGGGTTTGTGGGGTCTATTTTGTAAAACTTGTAAGATTTCTGCAAAATGAGAAATGTTTTTTTTTTGAAAAAAAAAAGAATAAAGTAAATCGATGTCGTAAAATTTGACACATCCATAAAATTCTGAAAAGAATGTTTCAACAAAATGAAATTGTAATAGAAACAGGAGAAAATGACAAAAGAAACAATTTTAGTAATCTTTACAAGAACAGGAAAGGATGATTGATAGGAAATGTAAAAATTTTGAGAAAAGTCTACTTTTAGAAAATGCTCAATGCTCAAATAAGTCACCATCACGTTCTACACAAGCTGCTACTCTTCTAGTAAATGACTTCTGAACTCTAGCAAGCGTTGCTTTTCATCAGTTAAATGGAAGGCTTATGTCAAATTTTACGACAGCGCCTTACTAGATTCCATTTTTTTTCGTACATTTCTTTATTTTGCAAAAATATCACGAATTTTACCAAGTAGATGCCACAAATTCTATATTCGCAAAAAAGCTTATAAAAATGCTACGCAACGATGCAATGAAATGTTGTATTTAAAAAATGAAAAATGAAAAAAATGTATTTAAAAAAGTCGGGTTACTGCCATTTATTTTTTCAAAAAATCGTAGTAGGCGATGGAACATCAACTCCAAATTTGCCTTTATCTCAGAAATTGCGCCAAAGCTTAAGGAATTGACTAGAAAAAGTTAGTTAAGTTATCTTGAATGATTCTGAAGTTATAAATTTTTCTGTGGGTTTAAGCACGACGCCATTTTGACACATAAATTGACATAAGTTAAAAACTATTGTAGATAATTTTAAGAAAGTGCGTACGGTTATATCGATAATTTAGTGGAGAATTCAAAAATGTAACACAAAATGGGGGTTTTTATTTTAAAAAACAGATTTTAGTTGTGTATCTTATTTTAGGACATTCTATATTAAGTAAACATATTTTTTAAATGTGCTTCATTTTCGGACCTACCATTTAAAAAAAAAATCAAGTTGACAGCTTGTATAAGTTATAGAGGTTGCACGCACCTCTGAGTCACCCTGTATGTAATATTTTGTACTTTTTTTTCAATCATGCWATATACAGGCTGTTCAAAAGTTCGCGCACTTCCTTGAAAAGGAGTAATTGGATAGTCCTCCAGAGTACTGAAAAAATGTTAAAAAAATTTTGACATATATTTTTTGACGTATGACATATTTTTATGTCTTTTTCATCAGTATTATTATACTGATAATCTTGTATATGTTTTTTTTTTATAATTATTTAGTAAAAGTGCCAATAAAAGCTACAAATAACACTAAACAGAATTACAATTTAAGATACAGCTTCCTTGTTTCTTCTTCTAATAACTTGTAGCAAAAAAAAATATTTTTCCAACAGAAATAAAAAAAGTGTAAAATGTAAACACTTATTATAACTTCGAAATTTTTATAGACAGAATTTTTTCAGTACTCTGGGGGACTACCCAATTACTTCTTTTTAAGGAAGTACGCGAATTTTGAGACACCTGTAGATTATTCTTAGAGAAAACTTCTCTGTATATTCTGTTTTAAGGAACCAAATTTACACAAATGGTCTATAAGTATGTAGTTGAAACATTTGATTATGGAGGATAAGACCAGTAAATTCGCTTGAAAGAGAATTACAAATAAGATAAACTTAGCTATATCTTAAGTTATAAATATATTTTTAATTGAAAAATAAGTAATTTGTAACATAATTTTAAGATTTTCTTATACAGGGTGCACCAGAACTCGCGCCAGAACTCGCGCCATGTAAGATACGATACTGGGAATATGGAAAAAATGTTAAAAAATTTTATCTATAAAAATTTCGAAGTTATGAGAGTTTAAATTTTGCACTTTGACTCTATTTATTTCTGTTGGAAAAATAATTTTTGTTACAGGCTATTCGGAGAACAAACAAGGAAGCTGTATCCTAAACGCTGTTTAATGTTATATATAGGCTTTTAGTAAATAATTATTTAAAAAATATACAGGATCATCAGTATCATTAAATAGACATACAGGGTGCGCCAGAACTCGCGCCCCAGAGAAAAATCCCATATAAGGTAAGATACCAGGAACATGGAAAAAATGTTAAAAAAATTTTATCTATAAAAATTTCGAAGTTATGACGGTTTAAAGTTTGCACTTTGACTCTATTTATTTTTGTTGGAAAAATAATTTTCCAAGTTTTTTTGCTATAGTCTATTAAAAGAGGAAACAAGGAAGCTGTATCCTAAATTGTAACTCTGTTCAATGTTATTTGTGGCTTTTATTGGCAAAATTTTTGTCCCTTTACTAAATAATTGTAAAAAAACATATACAAGATCATCAGTATCATTAGATATAAAAAAATGTCAGCTGTCAAAAAATAAATGTCACAATTTTTTGACAGATAGAATTTTTTAAACATTTTTATCATGTTCCTGGTATCTTACCTTACTTGAAAATTTTCTCTGGGGCGCGAGTTCTGGCGCACCCTGTATAAAAATGTCAAATGTCAAAAATGTTTGACAGATTTTTTTTCATGTTTCTGGTATTTTATCTTACTTGAAATTTTTATCTGGGGCGCAAGTGTTGACACATCCTGTATACTGCCTTTTTGACAGTGTATTTCTCGCCTAATTTAAAAAAAAAATTAGTTGTTCATTGTTGTTATACCATGGCTAACTAAATTATAGAAGTTAATTATTTGATAGTAACCCAGAATAACGCCTTGAAAGAACAACTTAAGTAAATCCAACGTTTTGACAAGCTGTAACTATTAAATATTGTCATTAATCTGTAATGTTTTTTTTTAAACTAACATTTGTGGCTATAAAAATAAGCTGCAACCAATTATTTTTAAAAATGTTCTTTGAAACCTCATTTTTATTTAGGTCGTTACGTCAATCCCAAGCGTGGACCTTATCGAGGAATCCCAGAGCTCAGTCCAAAGCACAGCCACCACTGAAAGTGTCAAAGTACGTAGAGGTCCTCGTTTAGAGGTTCACCAAGAACCGGAAGGTGCTGTTATTTCGGCCGATCAACTAGCCGAGTATTATTGGAGCGGTGGTGGCCCCTACATGCTACAAGAACAAGTCGCCCAATTTCTGGGCATCAAATCATTTAAAAGAAAATATCCCAATATTCAAAGAAGAGTAGTGGACATGCAAGAAAGAGATTTTATTCGCGAAAGTGGACTAGCAAGCGAAGCTATGTGCGATCTTGGACTTACAGCTGTCAATACAGCCGATATTTTGGATATTATGTATTCGGACTTTCAAGATAAATACGAGGAATATTGCAAACATCAACGCGATAGACAAGCCAAGGATTTGACCAATAAGCAAAGAGCATTGAGTTTGGCTGCAAGTCAGGAGAAGACTAAGATAGATATCACGCAGCAGGCCGTGCAATCAGCGGCTAATTGGAATTCTACTTTTAACAAGGTATTTTTTGATATTTCTTCAAAGTGTTAGTTGTAACTGAAAAAATTAATAAATTAAAACTTTGGAAGTTTGTAGTATACTCCGGTCAAAATAGACATTTCAAATAACTAAAATTCCGACAGCTAAATTTTGGTGGAGATCTTGAGTACACCATTAGGAATAAAGTGTCAAAAGTTCCCATCGATCCCATGAGTGCTAAAAAAGTTATTCGGGGTTAAAAGTTTTTTAGATTTTTTTTGAAAACGGTAAGTTTTATCAAAAAAGTAGCCTAAACAAAAATTATAGATCTTAAAATTATCTACAACAATGATTCTTATACTTTTTTTTAAGAATCACGAGTCTTGAGATATCGCGATTCTAAAAGTTGCACATACAGAGTGCGCCAGAACTCCCGCTCCAAAGACAAATTAAAAAAATTAAAAAAAAATCTATCTATGAAAATTTCAAAGTTATGAAAGTTTAAATTTTGCACTTTGACTCTTATTTATTTCTGTAGGAAAAATAATTTTCCAAGTTTTTTTGCTACAGGCTATATCAGAAGCGGAAACAAGGAAGCTGTCCTGAACTGTAACTCTGTTTAATGTTATTTATGGCTTTTATTGGCAAAAGTTTTGTACCTTTACTAAATACTTCTAAAAAAAACATATTCCAAATCATCAGTATCATTAAATAGACAAAAAATGTCAAATGTCAAAAAATAAATGTCAAAATTTTTTGACAGATAGAATTTTTGAAACATTTTTTCCATGTTCCTGGTATCTTATCTTACTTGAAATTTTTCTTCTACTTCATGAAATTTATAAATATCTCGATTCCATTAGAATTTAAAAGAATTTATTTGGTAATACATACAGAGTGTTCAAAAAATCGCCCACTTCTTTGAAAGGGAGTAATTGGGCAGTCCCCAGAGTACTGAAAAAATGTTTAAAAAATTTTGACATTTGACATTTTTTTATGTCTATTTAATAATACTGATGACCTTGTATATGTTTTTTTTATTATTATTTAGTAAAGGTACAAAAATTTTGTCGATAAAAGCCACAAATAACATTAAACAGAGTTACAATTGAGGATACAGCTTCCTTGTATTCTCTTTTAATGGCCTGTAGCAAAAAAACTTTGACAATTATTTTTCCAACAGAAATAAATAGAGTCAAAGTGCAAAATCTAAACTCTCATAACTTTGAAATTTTTATAGGTCGAAGTTTTTTAACATTTTTTCCATGTTTCTGGTATCTTACCCTACATGGCATTTGTCTTTGGGGCGCGAGTTCTGGCCCACTCTGTATGTGCATATGATGTAGAACGTTACTCCTTCAACTTTTAGAATCGCGATATCTCAGGAATGGCGATTCTTAGAAAAAAAGTATAAAGACCATTTTGGTAGATAATTTTCTATATCTATCTATAATTTTTGTCTGGGCTACTTTTTTGATAAAAATTACCGTTTTCGAAAAAATCTAAAAAACCTCAAATTTTGACCTTTGACCCCGAATAAGTTTTTTAGCACACATGGTATCGATGGGGACTTTTGACACTTTATTTCTAAAGGTGTACCCAAGGTCTCCTCCAAAATTTAGCTCTGTCGGAATTTTCGTTATTTGACCACTATTTTTATGACTAATTTGACCGTACTTGTAGTAAAATAATATAATTTTAGACACGGAGGGAACAGAGGAAGGCTTGTATGGATCTACAAACACTGACTGTTCATTTTCCTAAAGGAAAAATGAAGCAAATCAACAAACCCAAGATTGGGCATTATCCAGTAGCTTTAGTTCCAGGACAATTTACGGATTATTATAGGGTACAAGCAATTGTTTTACTTGTTTTCAATTTTGTGCTGAACTTTTTTTTTAGGAATTCACACCAACCGAAATAAATAATTTCCCATTGAATACAGTCTGCTATAATGCTGTAATAAGAGGAAGACATCATGAAATGGAATGCGATAGTCAGACTGACGGATCAGGATCTGAATCTGACACGAGCACATCTGATTCAGATAGTTCTTATAGTGGTTCGTCTGATGCAGAAGATTGCACACTTTGTAAACCAACACCGAAAAGACTTGCTGCTGCAATGTAGTGACATTTAGTTGTGTTTTAAACACTTTATTGGATTAGCTTATATGATTTTGTACATACATGATTGTCTAAAAATGAAATAGATTTTATTATGGAAAATTTTAGTTTTCAGTGATTCTTAAGATTTGTCTACCAATGCTACTCTGAATTGACGGTGAATTAGTTTTCAAAAATATACATTTAAAAAATACGAAGTAAGGAATCTTCTACGCCAACTATTGATTAACATTGCAGCATTCTCTGTGAAATAGGGTGCAATTAATAGTGACTTTCTAGATTTTTAGGAATGAAAACATTCTTTTACTAGATTATTCTTAGAAAAAACTACTTCTATACTGGTTGTTTCAATGAAAACGAGCCACCCAGAATATATCAGAAACTAAAAAGACTGCAAAAACGCCGAAACAGGTCAATGTTGTTTCCGAGGGGGACATTTTTTGACGTAATTTTTAAAGCACCCTTAGTAACAACTTAACCCCGACGCACCCCAACTTTAAAAATTAAAATGGCACTACCCTACTTGCGGCACATCAAATGAAAGCTATTTTAGCAGGGTTTTCAAAACTTTTTACCAAAATTGAATCAGACCATCCATTCATGAGATACAGGGTGTTTTAATATAAACGAACCATCTTAGAAAAAATTTGCAAAAAAAAACCCGAAACAAGTTAATTGTGTTTTTAAAAGGGACATTTTTTGACGCAATTTTAAAAGCACCTTCACTAACCTTTAAACCTCTATGCCACTTAACTCTAAAATGTCAAATAGCACCAACCACCAGTGATACAAAAAATGAAAACACTTTTAAAATGCTCTTTATAGAAGAAACTAATCTTTCAGCAGTCAATATGTACAGGATGCTGCGTTTTGGATGTCCGAATAGAGTCTCCGAAACTAAGATGTTTAGCCAAAAACGAGTGATGCATTCTGGGGATCATTTTTTGAGAAAATAATATTGGTTAAAACCGCATCCCGCTATCGTCTTTTGTTTTCGACCTATAGACAAAAATTGTCATTTGAGCGAAATCTAAAAAAATTCATATATTCGTTATTATAGAAGACACAGATTTGAAAAAAGACATTATTCAGGTACTTTTTTACGAGGAATTTAATAATGTAGTTAACAATTTTATTCAGTTATTGGTTTATCCATAATAAGATAAACTTGTATTTCTTTAAATGGAAATCATAGGCGGCTATGGCAATTTTGAAAAGCTTATTTTTTTCTGATGTAAAAAATATATGCTCGTAACAGAATATTTTTTTTATAATTGTACTTAAAAAATGAAATACATATTTTGTTTGATAATAGTTGGCCATGGAAAAACTATTTCACTCCAAATGTGTAAATAATAATCAATAAGAGTTTTGTGAACTGTAAAATAGATGAAAAAATTGATAAAATTATAAAAATAAATAAAAATTTAAAAAATACAAATATGCAAGCGCCTAAGAACAAAATTATTACATCTTTTTAAAAAATCCAAAAATAGGAAAAACTAATGTGTCAACAGTCAACACAATTAGAAAAAACATTTTTTTGATGATCTAATGGAGGTAGGATAACGTTCCACATAGACGGAATTTGGGTATTTAAATAACCATATCGTCATTTTTGTGTCATATAAAATATAATATTTTATTGAAGAATTAAAGTGGCTTTTTTACAACACTATGTATCACTAGAAGTTACAATGGTAATGTTAGCTTGTTTAAAAACAAAGAAATGGTATTAGTCGCCAATAAGTTGATTTACGATTTATTTTCCATTTTTCTCATTACTTAGTGCTTAGAAAACTCTTTCATTAGTGACACTTGTTGAATAATATAGTTTAAATCCTTTTAGTTGAAGATGCAACATTTTTTCATGGCTAACTGCGAACAAAAATCAAAGATATTTTTTTGCTAAAAATGTATTATAATAATTTGTTACAAATATATATTTTTTAGATGAGAAAAAAAACAAGCTTTTTAAAAATGACATAGCCATCTATGATTCTCATTTAAAAAAATACAAGTTTATTTTATTACGGCTAAACAAACAACTGAAAAAAATTGCTAACTACAATATTAAATTCTCCGTAAAAAAGTGCCTTTATAATGTTTTTATTTCAAATCTGTGTTTTCTATAATAACGAAGATATGAATTTTTTTAGATTTCGCTAAAATATCAATTTTTGTCTATAAGTCGAAAACAAAAGACGATAGCGGGATGCGGTTTTAACCAATATTATTTTCTCAAAAAATGAGCCCCAGAATATTACTCGTTTTTGGCTAAACCTCTTAGTTTCGGAGATTCCCTATTCGGACATCTAAAATGCAGTACCCTGTACAAAAGAACTTAAGAACTACATTGCTATTTTTTAAATACTTACATTAAATTATAAGAAACGTTATTACCCCCTGTCCTGTAGTCCGATTATTTTGACAATAAAATAAAGAAATAAAAATAAGTTTGTTACAGCTTCAATAATACTTTTAACAATATTAGTATGTTTCTTCTAATTTATTTTAATAGTTTTTATTAGAAGTAATTACTAATTAGAAACATTATTTTTTGCGAATACCTTATGAATAGATAATCCCATTCAACGTTAGAAAAAAGTTTCAAAAAACATTTTAAAAACACTTTTATTTGATCTGTCGCAAGTGAGTCGGTATCATTTGAAATTTCAAAATTGAGGTAGGAAAAGTTAAAGGGTTAGTGGGGGTGCTTTTAAAATTGTGGCAAAAAATGTTTTTTTTTTTAACAAAATTAATTTGTTTCGTTTTTTTTTGCAAATTCTTTCTAGTTCGTTTTTATTAGAACACCGTATCTCATGAATGGATGGTCTGATTTAATTTTGGTGCTTAATAAGTTTTGGAAAGCTTGTAAAAATAGCTTTCATTTGATGTTCCACAAGTAGGGTAGTGCTGTTTAAATTTTTAAAGTTGGGGTGCGTGGGGAAAAGGGTTACTGGGGGTGATTCAAAAATTTCGCCGAAAATTGTTCCCCTCAAAAACAAAATCGACCTGTTTTGGCGTTTTTGTAAAGTCTTTTTAGTTTCTAAGATATTCGGGGTGGCTTGTTTTCATTGGAACATCCTGTATATTCTATATTCTGTTTTACGCAAAGGAACCAAAGTTTTCACTAATGATCTATAAGTAGTTGAAACATTTGTTTATGGAGGATAAGACCAGTAAATTCTCTTGAAAGAGAATTACAAATACGATAAACTTAGTTATATTTTTTATTTATTTGAATTCTACTAATAAATATAAAAAAAACAGTTTACTGAGACGCCATCTTTACTTTGAAATAAAACTAACTTTTTTTTTGGTAGAATTTATTAATAACATGCCACATATAAGTAGACGATTAATTGCAATTTATTCTGCATCTTTAATGGTCTATAAGGGTGGAATGCGAGACACGTTTTGAACAAAGTAATAATGCAGACGGCCATTATAAGATGCAGTCGAAAAACACTTTACAAAAATAACAATTTTTTTCATTTTTATGCTCCTTGTATAATTTAAGGCACATTTGTATAATGCATATTTTAATTGAACAAAATAAAAGAGAAAAAAAATGAACACTTTACAGAAACGCTTGTCTACAATGAAGAAACAAACGTTTCAAAAGCTTTTTGTTCAGTCAGTCGCATTCTTCTGAAATTTGCGATGTGGGATGGTGACTCCAATTTAGCTTTCCTTAGTAAACAGCAGCTAGAAAAACAATTCAAATTAGTATTCATTTTTCAAATACACAATTTAAATCAAATAAACTATTATACCCTTGTATAAGTTTATTTTATTTAAATTTGTTGAGGCAAAGCATTGAGACGCCTTAGATTATGTCGTGTGACTGTGTTTAATAGCAGCATTTTGCAAAGTGTTAGTACAAAATGTGACCCACTTTACAAAATAAAAAATTGTGTTGGACAGCAAAAAAGATTTGTGTATGCACGTATAAAAGTGTTTTTGAGATCTTTATACAAAGAGTCAGAAGTTCATTGTGTTTCATAATTTCATAAACCACAAACGTAATTAAAAATTATGGTTTTGGAGCATTTAACATGCCAAAAAGAAAAAACTTTTCTAAAACAAAAAATGATAATACATAATAATAATTATTATTATTATGAAAATAATTTTTAAAAACTTTTTTCTCGCGTCCACATGTGTTTTGGTATTATACCTACAATTAAATTTTTGATTAAGTGGGCTATAATTCTGAAATTAAAATGAGTAAAAGTCTAAAGATAAGAAAATTGGCAAAAAATGTTTTTTGTCTTTTTTAGTGTTGCCATCTTAATTTCACAATCACAGCCCACTTAGCTACGTTTCACACAATCACAGAAATAATAGATCGAGATAAGAGAAAAAGACAAGAAAGATTTACCAAAAACTTTGGCTGTCCTGTATCAAAAAGGGGACAATGGTCGTCTGGGTCAGAACTCGGGGCCTTTTGGGGTGGGGTTAGTTTGGGGACTTACCGAACGGCCTGATGGGGTGTTTGTCCCACAGGTACGTCCTCTTGACGGGAGAGAGGTACGAGTCGCGGAGGTAGAACGGGGACTTGCCCCAAGGGTTGTAAGGGGAGTAGGGCCGCAACAAAGGGGAATCCCACCAAAATGGATCACTAATAATCGAAGAGATTGGAAGGAAGGGAGAGGGATTCAATAGATCGCCGAACAGTCTCTTACTTGGGAATAGCCCACCACGGTTGTAAATCGGTTGGCCGGCGTAGTTGAAAGCCACTTCAGACGGGCGGGGAGCCCATTCTCCAGCCTGAAACAAATTATTATTTAAAAAAAAATCTAGATAATACACGGTGTGTCAGAAATTGCGCTCTAGAGAAAAATTTCAAGCAAGATTAGATAGAGCTCATTCCGTATCTGGTGGCGAACTGACAGTGACAGAAAAGACACTTGGAGTGCACCCACTTGGTTAAAATAAAAAAATACATGGGCGTACTTTTTTTCTCTAAAAATTTTGAAGACAAGGATTGTTAGGAATATCATTTTTGAAAATTCTTTCCATGCATTAAAAGTTTAATAATTTGTTCATCATTCTTCATCTTATGTACGAGTACCTACTTATTATAATTTTTTAAAGAATAACAGTGGTTTTGAAATATTATTTCATACGACGCATATGAACAATATTTTTTTTAATAGTAAACACATGTTTAGTGTCAAAATTCAGTCATTTTTGACAACGTCAGTTTGCTACCAAATTTGGAACAAGCTATAGAACTTGTTCCATATCTGGTGGCGAACTGACTGTGACAGAAAAGACACTTGAAATGCGCACACTTGCTTATACTAATATCATTTTGCTAAGACCTACTAAAAATTTTATTACTTTTAAGTTAAATGCGGTATTGTTAAGAGTAAACCAGAAGGTAAACAAATCATAAATTAGTGGAACCCACCCGGACCCTGAAACAGGTCAGTTTTTAACAGGGCCGGATTATTTACTTTCTTTTTGTCTAAAATACTTGAAATATTTTAATAGTTTTTGATGTAGTCAAGTATTTTAAGAAATTAAAAAAAAACAGGTGGTTATTAACAAATTATTATTAAATAAAGCAGATTTTTTTTTAATAATAACTTGGTAAAACTCTACCACTACTTTGGTTTTAAATACGACCCTATTTTATTCTGGTGGGTGCAGCAACACTTGCAAAGGAACGTGCCATTTATGGAGGGTTACTAATTCAAGCCATTGTTTGGTTAATCTCTTATAATGTGTCATAAAATTTTTAGTAGGTCTTACGAAAATGATTTTTCTTTAAGATAATGAAATGCATGGGCGTGTATTGTTTTCTCTAAAATTTATTTAGTTGTCATTTTGAGAGTATTAATAAACACAATGCTGAAATCGACCGTAGGAAATGTAAAACCTCTCAACAACGGACACCGGTGGGGAATCTTAAATTGTCCGTTGTGGAGAGGTGTGCAAAATTAATAAAAAAATTGAAAAGCTTTTTATTCCAAATTACAAAATAAAATTACAAAAATTGAGAAATTAAAAGCATTACAAAAAAATTAGAGAAAAACATTTTATTTGAAAAAAATTGTTAATTTATGTTTGTTTAGACCAAAAGTTCTTTTGATTATGTTTTTGAAGTTCATTACGTTAACTAACAACTTTTTCTTGGGGTTATTCTGTATTCTGCAACTCCTTGATGTAAGCATTGAATCTTATATAAAACGTTCATTTATTAACAGTTTACATTTACTGATGAAATTATTATGATTTTATTTATATTACTTATTATTGAAGTGAGTAAGTAGGTGATAATGCAACAAAAACATTTAACTGTACACTACTGGTTGCATTTTTGAAGACCAAATGGCAGCCCCATTTAATTTTAAATTCTATGGTCGTAACCCTGAGATTGGCACCAGTGGCGGAGTGTTTTTGTTCGTACCTTCTTTAAAGTAGACTTTAGTACCTGTTATAGAGTAAACCCCTCTGTAGGTCTTAGGTTGTAAGAAGTAAATTTATATTACATTTATGGTAAATGGGGAAAATTTCACTGTCCGCGTCCGCTAATCAGAGGGTCCGTTGTAGATAGGATTTTTTATATTACATTCCTATGTATTAGTTACGCTCCTACAAAAATGTTCGTTATCAAGAGGTGTCCGCTATGTAGAGTAACTGAGGGGTGCCGAGTTACGATTTCAAATTTATTTCAGAAATTAAAAAACGAATTTGATTTTAAAGGAAAGAAAACATTTCTTTTTCGCATTGTAAAAAAAAAACTTGGTTTTAAATGGGTAACTGTTAAAGATAATCAAAAAATTTTAGTTGAAAGAAAAAACATTCGTGCTAAACACTTAAAGTATCTTAGGGCACTTAAAAAATTTCGAGAGCAAGGGCGACCCATAATATTTCTAGACTGGCCACACCACATCAAAAGGTTGGTTCGATTCGTCGCTACAAGGATTACTTTCAAATATATCCAAGGGTAAACGTTTGATTATAGTCCACGCAGGAGGAGCAATGGGATTTATTCCAAATGCCCTTTTGATTTTTAAATCTGGTTGCAAAAGCGGGGACTATCATGATGATAGTCAAATTCAGTTATTGTTTGTGACAATGCATCGTATCATAACGTGCAATTAAACCGGGCTCCAACATCTAACTTAACAAAAAAGAAATGGCTTTTGAACAGAGAGATAAATTTTAGTACAGATRTATTAATTGAAGCTAATAAAGAACAACATATACAGTACAAGTTTGATATTTTGCTCTCTGAATATGGACACACGGTTTTGAGATTACCACCATACCACTCGGACCTTTATTCCATCGAAAGTATTTGGGGAATTGTGAAAAATAATGTATCAAAAAGAAATGTGACCTTTAAACTGAATACTGCTAAAGCTTTAGTCGAAGAAGAATTTGCTGCTGTAAAACAACAGACTTGGGAAAAAAGTTTGAAATCGGGTGATCGCAAATGATGAGTATTTAAGAAGGGAAAATCACTTAGATTTAATCGTTAATGAACTTGTTATAACCCACAATAGCAGCGATGAAAGCGATTTTTCTTTTAGTGGTTTGGAGGATGAAAATTGTTAGAAATTTCACTGTTAAAAATTATTTTTATTTCTTAATAAATTAATAATTTGTTCATTATTCTTCATCTTACGTATGAATACTTAGTTATTATAATTTTAAAGCCTAACAGTGGTTATGAAAAACATTTTATTACGACGCCCATGAACATTTTTTTTTAATAGTAAACAAATGCTTAATGTCAAAATTCAATCATTTTTGACAACGTCAGTTCACCACCAGATTTTGAACAAGCTCTATCAGGAACATGGAAAAATGTTTAAAAAATTCTATCTGTAAAAAATTTTTGACATTTAATATTTTTATGTCTATTTAATAATACTGATAATCTTGTATATGTTTTTTTATAATTATGTAGTAAAGGTACAAAAATTTTGCTAATAAAAGCCACAAATAGCATTAAATATTGTCGGATCAACAAGAAATTACTCCCTAGGAATTAGGAATATTTGTGAATAGGTTGCCATAAATTTGGTTAGGTTGGTTTCTGGTTAAGATATCTGTCAGCCTGTATGGATAATTTAATTGATAGTTGACAGCAGGTTGACAGAAAACGTAACCGACAACAACAAGGGGTAACCAACCTTGGGCATACAAAACTACTACTGAAAATTCTAGTTACCAATAACATGAAAAACGTAATTTTCCTAGAAGTTCAAATCCTAGGTGGTAATTTCTTATTGACAAATCTGTAGAGTTACAATTTAGAATACAGCTTCCTTGTTTCCTCTTCTTGCAAAAAAAACTTGGAAAATTATTGTTTCCACAGAAATAAATAGAGTCAAGGTGACTCTCATAACTTCGAAATTTTTATAAATAGAAGTTTTTAACATTTTTTCCATGTTTCTGTAATCTTATTTTACGTGGCATTTTTATCTGAAGCGCGAGTTCTGGCGCAGCCTGTATAATTAAGGCGATCAAAACAATAATGTTGATAAAAAAAATAATGGTCAAAATTTCGACGAAATGGGCAGTCAGTACTTACTTTGATCGGTGTTGGAGAGAGACTTCTTCCCCATCGTGGCCAAAGAGATGGGTAAAGTTTATCGAGTTCAGCGAGACGGTCCAAGTGGTCTAACCAAGCGCGATGAGGGTCGTACTTTTCAGCAGCTGGTGAAGGTCTCTTGCTGTACACCAAATAGAGTGGATAACGGCTGAAGGGGTATGTAGTGTGGAAAATGCTGGGCCATTGGTAAGGATCACGGCCTTTGACACGGTCGATATGGTCCTGCCAAGCCTTGTCAGCGTCAAATGGTCGTGGTTTTGTTACATGGAACACTATTATCGAATACATCCATTAAGAAAAGTCGTCTTCGGTTGAAACCATTCAAACTTCATGTGTATCACTTTCAAAAATTATCTAATATTATTTAGCCAGCATCTCCTTTTTTTCGGTTTTACTATAGAGATTTTTATTAGGCAAAACAACTGTTTACCCGGTTTACCTACCGTAAACCAAAACTCACTTTGCTAGTAGGTAGCAACGTAAGTTTACCCACTGTTATATCTAGTCACCCACGGTCAGTAAAGTCAAAATACAATTATGAAATGTTAATTTCTGTGCAGTGTGGAGATGCTGGATAAAACGTTATATGGCACTCAAGGGTTGTTACATAGTATAACTCACTTGTATAAATATATCACTATTATACAGGCTGTCTCGTAAACGTCGAACTAATTGTTCAAAACATTATACAGAGTGGTTTTGATAAGCAGAAGCAGATTTTAATAAGCAAAATTAGATCATAATATTCAGAACAAAAGAAGTATTAAAAAACTTTTTCGTAACTCGCACCGCAACAGAGAAAAGTACTACGTTCAGGTAACTTGTTGTGTATATACATTCAGATAATTAGGATTTGCAAGTTGAATCCAAGTTATCATCTTATGTCACTCTGACATCAGCGCAGAGAACGATCATTAGTGCCATTCAGTTCTCGCAGAATGATGTAGAAATTAGAAAAGTCTTTTCGGTGTAAACCCAATACAAAATGTATGAAAAAATGAAACATTAAAAGTAGGCAAACAGTTTTTTTTTTTATAAATCATAAATTGCTTGTCAAAGCACTGTTAGAGCAACATACGATAACTTGGATTGCAAATGCAAATCGTAATTAAAATTAGATCAAGACGTAAATGAAATTTGTTTTTTCGGTTTTTTGGGTTTTTTGGCTGTAATTCAATTTCGACGTTGCATAGTAATGTTTGATTAAAAAAAAACATTTACACTTGAGTGCAAAAAAAACGCAAATTGTTTTTTTTTTAGTAAACGCCAGTTATTTGACGTTGTCTTTGTCACAATTTATAATTTCATAATTGTCAGGTATCTTCCAAACTTCTATCAAGTTTTCCATGTTTTTCCATTTCGTTTTGAACGCTGACTATGACACTGCATGGAAGACCACCAAATAAGACATTTCTTTTGATAGTTTTCTAACCTTTTTGGGAACAACCTTTTTCACACTATGTAAATCTTTGAAAAATTTGACAGTTGTGTTTTTGACAATTTGCATTTTTTACACTCAAGTATACATTGAAAAAAAATGCTTGAATTTAATCACATCAATAACGACAAAAATCTTTATGTTTGCTATCCTATATTGATTATGTTGTTAATTTTAACTATTTTTTGCTACAGGGGGTGCACATTTATTTGAAAAATATTTTTTAGGGAAGATTGAGTTTAGGATTGTTTGAATTTTCGCATGGTTGTCATCTTAAAATGATCCCTTTCAACAAAGACTTCGATGCACATTTATATGAAAACGAGTATACCTAAATGTTTTTTCATAATTATTCAGTAAAGGTACAAAAACTTTGGCAATAAAAGTCACAAATAACGTTAAAACTCATATACAACGTAGAAAAATGGAATTGTTTTTTTGAAGCTGTTCGCAGCGAAAGAGATTCTGTAGACATCTACGATGTGCACACAGCGATTTTTCGGAACGTTGTATTTTTTTTCTCAGTTATGTTGCGAGCTACGAAATAGTTATTTATGTAACATTAGTAAAGTGTATCTTTTTTACGAGCGAAGCCTATAGTAAAAAAAAAGATACTTTACTAACGAGTTGCATACAAAAAAAAATTCACGTCCATAAGAAAAATCAAGAACCATCTACAGCTTTTTATTTTGAAACATTGATATTAAATGTACAATTAACTAATACAAAGAACTCAAATAAGAACTAAACTGCAAAATTAATGCGTTTTAATTTCTGACTAATGTTAAGTGTTATAGCTTTCTATGTTTTGTGTAGATAATCTGCGTTAAAAATGACATTCAAATGTGTGAAAAAATGGAAAAAATTAAACACTATGGCACTTTTTTTACGCTTTGAGCGCCATAAAACAAACGTATCTTTTATGAACAAGAATTAATGAAAAATCTTACATTTTTTTTGACGGACGTGAAAACACGTTTATTAAGATTGCAAAATTTTGAATGTTATTTCATAACCATCTTGTTTTTAAACTTTTTGAACAATAGTTGATTTGTATCATGCGTTTAATTAAATTTCTGATTAAAGCAGCCTATAACTTTGAACTTAAATTGGTATTATTGAATAAGGTAGAGAGAGAGAGACAGAGAGAGAGAGAGAGAGTAATTGAATAATATTGAATAATGTATTGTCGTAAACAAGAAATTATTCCCTAGGATTTAGGAATATTTTTTGTGAATAGGTTGCCATAAAT
>NW_025400985.1:13647531-13704368 GCF_015345945.1 Tribolium madens | reverse complement strand
ATATGGTACTCTGGTCTAAAACAAAAATGAATGTATTAAGATGAGACTTCAAATTTGATATCTTCTGACATCACATTTTTAAATGCTGCCAAATTAATTTCAACGGCTCATGCCGTTGTAATCAGAAATTAATGAAATGCGTACACCAAAATAACCAGTTTTTTCCCTAGGTAAATACATAAAAGTTGATAGTTTTCGAATAAAAAAAACTCTTCGTTTGAGAACTTCTGAAAGTTTTAGCATTTGCATTTGGTACACAGATCTGCCAAATGACAGTGGTTTTAATTTAATCTTAATAAAAATGAAATTTTTTATGAACTTTTTTTTACATTATTTAAAGTCAAATATCGAAATGCCAGTGGTTCTCAACCTTTTAAAAAACGTTTAGCTGTTTTTTTAACTAATGACATTTGTATATTGTATAAGATATAAATAAATAAATACTTATGTTCAACAGTGACTAGTTAAACTTTCTCTATAACTTTTAAAATCACCCAGTAGGATTTTAGCTTCTGGTATTCCTACCAAGCGTCAATAATTTTTATGAAAAGCTTGAGCACATGATTATATTATAATAAAATTCCTTTGTATACACTATGAGTTTATAAACATCTATTAAAATTTACAAACTACGATAGAATAGGGCAAAAAGAAAATAAGATCAACGCGTGAAAAATATGATAATACGAAATGAAAAAATATATGTCACACGTATATTAAAAGCTAAAATTAAATCAAAATTAAAATTAGTGTGACTACTATAAAGTGTTCAAATAAATGACTTAACAAACTGTATCCACTAGTTTTGTTTTAGATTTAATTTTGCAAACATAAAAACAATGTTAATGCTGGCTAAGGCATCTAATAAGCATCAATCTGTTCTTACCTCCAAGGCGACCGAACCATCGCGTCTCCCTCAAAAAAAAAACTTCAAGTGACAGACAAACTTCTTGTCGCACAAAAATGACTTGTGTGTAAAGAGGGAAGGTTACGAAAAAAAAAACGTGGATCGCCCTGGCAAATGCTGGAGCAGCAGGAACGTTAAAAAGCCTTCAGCCTTGCTAAGGTGATAAATAAAGCTACAATTAAATATTACAATAAAGTTTAGTTAATAATCCTGAAAATAAATGATAAAAGAAAAATACGCGAGCTCAAGCGTTTGCGGGGCGGTTGAAATTTACGTTTTTTGATATAGTTTATTAATGTATCTTGTACACATAGCAGAAACAGATTATCAAATAATTAAATAAAATATTGTGTTTTCACTTTACATTGTACTGTATTGTGTGTTGTACAAAAAGATCTAGATAACTAAGTGAAAAGCAACAATAAAAGTGTTTATGTGTTTACTTTTTGAAATGTGATAAAATAATAATTGTGTTAATTCACAAATTGATTTAATAGTGGCGAAGCTACTATTCATATAAGTTCATTGAAGGGCACTTAGTATGAAACACAGACGATTGCAGAGTGGGCCCTGATGGTGAGGAACGGCCTAGTGCTTTGACTTACCGGGCCGGTATCTGTCGAGGGAGCCGTAATTGTGGGGGTAAATGGCACGAGGAGAGTAGCCGTATGTGTCCCGATGCAATGGGTCGTATCGGTATCCAGGGACATGGATGCGTTCACCGGCATGGATTGGGTCGTCGTAGATCGATTTGCCGAATGGCCAACCTGAACCCAATTCCGGAAGATCGCTGATTGGCCGGAAGATGCCTTTTGGACGAGTATGGATGGGATCGGTGGCCCTTATGTCTTGTGATCCTAAAAAAAAATAACTTTGTAAAACATCACCAGCAATTTGAAGAATTCGTACCAAAAAAGAGAAGAATTTTAAGAAAATAATTTTGGTCAAAAGTATACAAGGTATCAATTTTAAAACTTGCAATTGGCAATATCTCTCGAACTGAAAAAGTTATTGAGAATCACTCAAAACAGTTTCGGTGGTTCCTAGGGGGAATCAAAATGGCATAGTAAATGACCTTTGAAGCCACAGCCTATTTGGTACAAATCTTAATTTTTTTATTATATTCAAGGATGGGTGGAGGTGCGTCACTTACCATGTCATTTTGATTCCCCCTAAGAAACACCAAAACGGTTTTTAGTGATTCTCAAAAATTTTTTCAGTTGAGAGATATTGCCGATTGCAAGTTTTAAAATTGACACAGTGTATACCCCAAAAAGTTTTATAAACAGTTATTATTATAGTGCAAAATTTGTAAATTATAAAAATTTTCAAAAATATACTCATTTTCAATTGACGATGCCTTCAAAAGCGAAAATAAAATGTCAACACATAATAAACAACAACAAAATAATACTGCTAATATTTTCTACAAAAATGTTTGGATAGTCATATTTTCATTTTTGTTTCCAATTAAAATTACTAACGTGCAATCACAGAATTGCATAATTAATCTTTCCAACATTCCACGTGTTTTTAGAAAATACAATAGTATGTACCTAATGTAATCTTGCCACTACTAAAAAGAGCCGTAATGTCTTCTTTCCAAATGTCTTATTTGCTATATCAGAAAATATGAATGTTTTTAAAAATTCGCTAAAACGTTAACTTTTGTTTATACCTATGTATACATAAGTAGGAAACATACGACTTTTTAGTTTCTGAGATCCTTTTTACGGACCTCGAAAAGGCACTATACTATACACCATACGGACAAATGATAAAAATCGAATATTATGAGTTCCACAATGTTTACTAAAAGCTTTTTTGGTTTTCATTTAAAAAATTGTATTGCATGTAAATAAACATCTATGAATTTTTTTGAGATAGTTTTAGCAAAACTGCAATAATAGTAGGACCTAATGTGATAAAAATGTTAAAGAGTAAAACTCGTACATCAAGTTCATGATTGTCCAAGTTTGAAAATAAAACTCAAAGCACTCAAAAAACGAGCTAAAGGTGTCAAAAAATTTTTAAAAAACATTAAGAAAAGTTATATGAAAATTAAGAATATAAAAAAATCTAAAATTGAAGTCCTTCTATGACATTATTGGTAGGTAAGTAACTAAGTTCTGAAATTAAACTTTGGTGTACAAAATGTCTATTAATAAACAGAATCTATTCTCTTGTACTATATTACAAATGTTCCAAGTTTATAAAACTAACTTTAATAGCCTTGAGTCGTAACTCACTGTTTGGCGCTCTGGATTTACGTATATTTTGCAATTGCCTCCCACCACGTGTAGCATGAGTCGGCCCAGTGTCGTCCGTAGCGAAAACACGGACCTTGAATTTCACTAAAATCTGTTAAAATAACAATTATCAAATTGTAGTAACAGTCCTTGACAGCTTTACCTTATTATACGACACTCAAAAAATAAACAGTTACATTTCGGAAATTTGCTCGTAGACAAGCGCGCGACGGCACTGCAATGTAGTGGGGGTAAATAAATCCCGATCGCCGAACAGTAACTCATAACAATTCTTTACACCCATAATAATTTAAAGTCATAAGTTACTTCATATTTAAAATGTATGGAAAGAAATTAATAATTCATTGCAAAATTTTACATGTTGAGAACCTATTCAAATACTAATAAGAAATTTGATATTTGTTAAAAACAGTTGATCAAAAGCTTGGCAACAACATTGCTTTCATTCGTGACCTAAATATCCTGACACAAAACTTGACTGACCAGCTTCAAAACAAGATACAGAGTAGGTGTCTATTTTTATGAATTTTGGTTTGAATAAACTTTATTGAAATTCGGAAAAATCACTGTTAATTTTTTTGAATTGAGCAACAACTAATTTCCATTTGTCTACGTGTTTCATTAATTTTTGTTGATAAAAATAAATAAATATATGTTATATTATTTTGGTTACCAATGTCACACAATATACCTAATCATGGTCTTAAAAAAATCTGTTTTATTGTTAAGACTTTGTGTCAGACAAAAAATATTTTTGTTCAATCCTCTATGTTAAAATTGAATTTTATCTACTCTTGTCTTCATGTTAGCTTTGCTTTCAAAGATAAAATTTAATTTTATCGTCTTGTATAATAAATAACTATTAATAAAATATTTATGCATATGAAAAGTTATATCGTACGAGTATATTAGATTAAATTTCTGATTAAATTGGCCGATGACTTTCAAAATAAAGTTGGCAACATAAAGTAATACAACATATAAAAATTGACAAGTCTCATATCATCTATTTTTACATTATTCGATGTTGGCAGTATATATTTTTTAATACTTACACTAAAAAAAATRAGATATTTATTGTATTTTCTTTTGATATATCAAACGTTTTGCTTGTAAAAATTTTTATTCACAATTACTATAGCAATATAGCGATTCCTAACGTTTCAGAGATCAAAAAATACGTCATTCCATCTTTTAGTTGGGAAGAAATTTATGTAGGATTGCCAACTTTCTGAAAGGAAATGTCAGAAATGTCAAAAACACAATATGTTTGCATAGTAACTAAGCCAATGCATCAACTTTGTTAGAAAAACAGGTATTGTACTATTTAAACAATATATGATTTTAAATAAAGTACAAAGCATATACAAACAATGGTGGGAATTCCGGGGTTACGAGGCTACGCCTTTCGATCAAATAACCTAAACCAATGAAATATTTCCCACTTCGGTTGCAATATACTATATCCGTATAAAATAAATTACATAAAAAACTGTTTTGAGTTCGTTTACAAGCATTAGAAAATTAAATTATAATTATAAAACTATATGTAACAGATAATTTCTTTAAATAAAAATGCCAGAAATTCAAGGGTACAACCTTTGAAATAATTTATCAAACAATGGAAAAGAACAATGAATAAATCTGATCGTTTATCACTTATCATATACATAGAGAAACATAGTTTAAAAAACAAAATAGATACATTTTGATTCACTTAGACAAAAGGTTATTTGCAAAATCGTAGTACCGTGATTTTTTGTAACTGGAAACAATACATTTTTGGAAATGGAAATATTAATTTTACTTTTTTTGATTATTTTGGGATTTAAAAGAAACTCTATAACAGTTTTATATAAATATAACTGCAATTTAATAATTCTCACAGATGAAAACATTATAAACAAAGAATTTTACCTTTAAGGGATCCGACAAAGGACTGCCAGAATTTAGCTTTTTTGGAAGCCGTTTCGTTACGGCCGATCATTTCGAGATGATTCTTGAACATTTTGCCGGATTTTTAGATTCGCTGCTACTTCTACTATAGATGAAGCCTCGTCGTTCGTCTACTAAAATTCCAAACCATCAGTAGTATCGAATTCGAGTATTTTGTTAATCCATTTAGTAGTGTTAGTAAAATTTTCCTTTCGGGGTATTAAGTAATGACCGCAATGTATACGATCACTATTAGTATCCCACAGAAGCAAGTGAAAAGTTCCACCACTTGGAGAGCTTTCGAGTCCCACGCCATCCCGTACTAATTTGGCGAGAGGCCCAGGCTAGTATCAGTTCTCCTTTACTATCGCTGATTCTATATTTAGGCCGATGCATTCTTAAGCAATGGCCTCATCATTTCGCAAACTATATGTTTCACAAGTTTAATAATAAAATTGCTGTTGGCGCAGGTGGTTCCTTTTGGTCCAAAGCACAACACGTGCACCAAAATTGGCCCGATTTGGAGCCTTGAACCTACCATTTTCCAACTTCTTCTTACGTAATAATGCGTCTCGATTGCTGGTGCGTACCCTTCCTATGTAGGACAAGGCATGCCGATGCCAGGACCAGAATAGAACGCTTAATTTAGCCCCTCGAGAAAATCCAGAAAAATGCAAAAAATATATTTTCTTTGGTGCAAGATTTTAGCCCCCCAAGTGCTGCAAGCGAAACCATACTCACCCTAGGTGTTAGTTTAGGGGTTATAACACTTTGAATGTTAAAAATGGCACTTTACTGACCTAAGTGGCTTTATTTACCGAGTCGTGGTGAGCGACTGCTGGCGTTCGACACTGACTGCAGGCTGGTGGTTTGCGCTCGACGACATGGTCCAGCACCGACGCCGACGTCACGACGCCCCCCTCCATACCATTGAAGAGTATTTTGGAAAATTCGCGCTTTTCGGTGGTCGATTGTTGTCGAGGTGTATTTATTGCGTTGGCCGTGTTTGTTTGGCCATACGCAGGAATGGACAGAAATAGAACAGTCGGCCCACTTACATCCGAAAAATGGCAGGGGGTTTATGGGAAGGTCGCGGATTTAAATGTAACAAAACGAAGACTAGGGTCAAGGGTAGAGTATTGCACGTGATAGGGTTTTTTACCTTAAGAGAGAAGGTTTAGATTTTTGGAAAGGTGTCAAAGTGTAGAAGAGGATTTTCATACTCTGAAACTACTGTTAGTCGACATCATTTAATATAAATTACCTCAAAATTTGTTATTGCAGTGGCAGGCCAAAAATATAGAAAGTTTTGGTAGCCGTACTAAAAATATACAATGTATTTCTCCTTCGGCCACCACAAAATCGTCATAGTGGATAATAATAAACAGAGTTAAATTTCTTGAGTACGGTCCATTATTGGATAATATATAACACCTTGAAACAATCTACTATACAAAATTCTTGAATATTTTCTTATATTCAGTATGAGTTTTCTTTCAGTTTTAAGCTCGATCAAAACCACAGTTAAATCAAATATCAAATACGAATTGACAATTTCGAATGGTTATCAAAGGCGAGTTTTGTAAAGCAAAATATTTTAACCAAAGGGAATGTTTATAATACTATTACCGYGTCTTATGTAAATGGATTAAAATCTTTTGGGTGGTAATTCCTCCGTGTATGAATGATTATTAATATTTTTCAATAATTTTTGTTTTATTTTATCTTGTTGAAAAGAAAAAACTCACTCAAATTACTCAAACAGAGATTTTTTTTAGAATTTGCTTAGATGATGTAACTAGTATTTTGTGAGCAAAAGCATTCTAATAATTTTTTTTGTCAGTGACAAAACAGTGGCTTCTAATCATTACTTATAAAAAAAATAAGCAGATTTGTTGCTGATTTGTGACGAAATGTTTTTAAATGGTTTCGCCGCTGTAAGAATAAAGTGTTAGATCTCAACAATCGTTGGTCATATTCCTGTGGTTTTTGAATTTACAAAAGAAAATAGAGCAATTTACAAGAAACTAAGGTTCGATGGAAATTCTAGTAAACGAATTCAATTTCTAAAGAAACTTTGAACTAGATTAACAATATTAACATTAAGGTACAAGTGACTGTTTAATTTGACTATGAAACTGGCCCTAAATCTATTCGAGCTAACTTTGGTTTAATAATTTTAATGATTTTGTTGTGAAACATTTCAAATCAATGTTTTTTTAAATTATGAGTCGTCTCTGATTACATCTTTCAACATTGATAATTGTTAAAGTTATATAAATTTTTGAGGTAATTTTTTTTGCTTTTCATTGGTCACATTCAAAAAGTGGTAACTTGCAAATTTAAACATTTAAAAAAGAAAATACGTTTTATTGTTAACAGTCTTGCTTGAAGGAAGAATTCCTCAAGATATTTTGTTCTATTTACAGAACACACTGTACATACAGGCAAAACAATACAAATTGTACCATTTTAATACAGGGTGTTTCGTCTAAATCCCACATTAGAAGTATTGGGAGTTGGAATAATCGTATTTATTTGAAAATTGTTACATAGCCATAAACCATTAAGTCCTCCTAAATGAAAATATTTTTAAGATGGCGGCACTTCCGGTTATACCGGTAGTCGGTCTGAACTTTCTTTAAATGAAAAGGTATATTATTTACTGCGTTTTTGGATTAATCGGATTATTTTATGGGAGTTCATCAGCTTTCCCTATACCTAAATTTAGCCGTTTTTTTTTTAATATTTGGAGTTTTTTAAAAATTTTTGGTTCTGTACCTTCCAATTTAAAAAATCGGTAACTCTGCTATTTTTTAAAATTTTGAATTCGTTTTTTTGGCGTTTGAAAGAGAAAGTTTAGATCTTTCTTCCGGTGTTTTCAAATTTTGAAAAAAAATAACAAACCATATAATTTTAAAGTTACTTTGCAATAATTCAAATACCCATAATTCAATTTTTCTAAATAAAATACCCCAATTTTTATTTTACTAAATGGAAGAGAATTTAATTCTGCATCGATCTGTATTAACATTCTTTATCTCGTATTACATACTTATAGTTCGTTTGTGACAATTAATATTGAGAAGCATGTTGAGATCCTTTGAAGTGAGAATATACAGGTGGTCCTGATATAACCAGCCTGTAGACATTCTGAACTAATTTTAAACAGACCCCTGTCCTTTGAAAAATACATATTTACACGGTTGTGGGTAAGTAGCTGGTAAAGTAAGTTTTTACAAAAAAATTATTGCATTTTTGAAAATGTGGTAGGTAAGTGTTAATAAAGTAAAAGTTGTAGCGAAAATAAAATACGCAAATGGTAAAAAATAGAATTTTTTCTAAGTTTTGCAAAATTGAATAAATATTGAAAAGTTTATCTTTGTACGAGGGGCACTAGAAAAGTAATCTACCTAGCAATGAAACAAAAGACGTACAATTTTGTTGATAATTTTATAATCAATATAATCAATAAACTTGCGCCATTTCTCCTCCAGTAAAAAGTTTACTTTTATAAAAAATATTTTCTCTTAACTCTTAAAAAATTCATCGACTACTTTTAGGCCATCATCAGAGTTAAAACGGCGTTTTCGAAAATTCTTCTTTAGTAATCAAAAAGACAAAAGTTAGACGGAACCAAGTCGGGACTATAGGGATGATGGTCTGTCTTAACGAAGCTGCAAAATTGGCTTAATTTTGACTTTTGCACGGTCGCATTGTCATGCAGCGCAAACATTTCTCAATTAGAAAAAATGAGTTTTTTTCCAGTAAATTGCTTTATGTAAATTATCAACGTGTTTGCATAGATGTTCGCATTTATTGTTGTCTTTTTTGGCATACATTCAATGAGAAGGATGCCTCTGATGTCCAGAAAAAACACTTTCACTTCGTGGATCATCTTCGACGGATTCTCGTCCCAATCCTAACTGTTTCGGCTAAAATTTTATTGTGTAATGTCATATTGTACCATCCTTATAGACGGCATTACATTCTCCCATGGATTGTTTTCGATTAATTTCTCTCTTTTGTCAAAAATTTTATGGAACTGCGTTACTCCAAATTTTTTATAAATTGGAAACTAATTATCATTATCATCAAATTTTGCAGATAATGTTAGAATACCTGACACTATTGTGATAAATTATGCTTGTGCGTTTCAATTGTTTTTTCATGGCTAGGTAGATTTTTTTCTAGTACCCCTCGTATACGATAATGAATATTTAAGATTGAAAAACATTTAAAGGAAGCAAGAAATAAATTTGTGTGTTTAATTTATACCATTAAAGAAGAAAAAGCTCACTTTAGACTTTCTTAATTAATACTTTTATTATTGTACTTATTCACGAAACAAAGTGATGAATCATATTTAACAATTAAAAGAGTTTAGAAACTTACAGAGATTGAATAGAGATGTCATCTACAAGTCAAAAGTCGATTTAAACCTAAGTTATCCTTGCAATTTGTCCTATTTAGATGCAAATGGATGTACGTTTAACATTATTTATTTTAAATAAGCAGAACAATTGTTTATACATTGAAAATCAAAAGTTTCGTAGTTGAGAGCAACGTGAGTTTTCTTGGAGTCATTCATTAATGTCAAAATAAAATTATAAAACGTTAATATTTGTGTAATGTGGAGTTACTGGACAAAACGCTATATTGCACTTATAAGTTGCTACATTTAACTCACTTAAGAAAGAATCCCTAACTTGACTGCGTCTCCTGAGCTTTTTGTACCCACTTGTAYATACCAACAATAACTATTAAATGCGCCAAACCGTTTAGTAATATGTTATAATACATATTACAATACAATCTTGTGGTTTAAAATTATTGCAACACATAGTTTGAAAAAAAAAAAACATTCGTATGGATCTATATTTATACTACTTTAATCACTACCTATTTTAGCCAACGTTAAAATATCTTCTTGTATTTTCTGCCCAAAAGGGACATTTTAATTACATCCTAGTATCTTACACATTGCTTTTTAGTTATTACATAACTAAGCTTTATTTCAATCAATTAGAAAATTAAAATAGAAAACGATTAAAAAGCTCCAATTTAAACTTTTCACTTTAAGGTGACCTCATTTATTCAAACTTACAGCTCATATGCCAAATATTCGCCAGTGAATTAAACGTTATTTAGGTCAGACGATGATCTTAATTTTTGTTCTTATGAGACAAAATTCTTCTATATTTCATGATAAAAACTTTGACGTATAAGTACTGTGCAATAAAGTTATTTTTATATATACACCTACACACATTTTATGTTTTCTGTCTTAGTGTTGCCAACTTAATTTCAAAATTCTACTTTTTGTATCACCCCAATTGAATATTTGTAAATACATATTATAAAACAAAATGTATAATACTTTTTAATAAAAGTTTCATAGTTTCAAAGAACGAAAAACACTCGCACTAGTTAAATAATTCAGATATGTTTGAATATTCAGTAGTGACGTAGAGTGCTAAATTTAAAAATTGACTGTTACGAAAACCTTCAGTTATAAGCGATGATTTTGCTTTAATATAACTATAAACATTTTGTTCCAACAAGATTAAAAATAAACCAGAATCTAATAAGTAATAATTGAAACAATGTAGTTCTAATATTTTATTTTCTATTTCTCCTTGTTATAAATACAAGTTCTATTTTCCCCTCGTAGGTCATTTTTTATTACAAATTTAGTTCTGTAAGGGTTTGTCAAGCAACCACCCGGAATTGAATCCGTGTTCCGGATCATGAAAACCCATGCATGCAAACATTCATTCCGACATTCATCTTCGTATAATCAGAGCAGTGGGTTGTGATAGAAATCTAGAAATAAAAGTGCTTTTTTAATCAACACGCGCAAAATTTTTTGAAACGTCTTCCAATTTTTGTGCCAAAACAATTTATTAAAACTGATAAATTGTAAATATTATTCATTGGTAAATTCATTTTATCTTAAACTTGACATTCAACTAAAATAGAAAGTCATACTAATTCGTAATAGTGATGGCTATATTTGGGCACTAAAATAGTATTAGAAATCACCAGGAAAAAACTTGACATATAACTTCCGGACTAGCGTCATGACTAAATATACATATTTTCATTCAATATATTATGAATCAATTTCTAAAATTTCTAAAAATAGTGTAGGTAATAAGTAAATAATAAGATTTTACAACGACAAACGTTAATAAACGATAAATGCACAGAAAAATGTGCAAATAGTTGTTAATCTCATTCTTCTCTTTTACATCTATATTTAAACATGCCGTTAAATGAATTTGGAACAGTCTGAAGGTTTATTTTCTAAAGTTGTTTATCATGAAACGCAACTGAACGAGACAAATTAWTTCGGTGTAGAGATTACTTTCAAGTACAAGTCAAAAATATTGGTTTTTCGTTTTTTGTAAAATTAATTTACTTGCTACATTTTTTATAAAAAATTTATGCACAGCATTTACAATTTTCGGAGTTGTTCGAACAATTTGTGAACACAAAGCAAAACAACTTTTAGAAATGAAGAAAAAGTGAAAACATTATAAGGTAATGTCTTTGAATAAATGTTTTGCTTACGACCCTAACAGAAAGTAAGGTTTTCCACCCTAATTTCAGAAAGGAAAGTGGCCAATTACCTCCCAGAAAGGTAAAGATTTTCCTCCCTTTTCTGTCAAAATTACAATAAAAATAAGCATACGTAACTTTTCAGGGAGGTAAAAATTTTACCTCCCCCATAGAAACGAAGTTTTGAAGTTTTTCTTGCTGGATCGTAGAAAAAGTTATATGTATTATACTGGAGGAAAGTGTCTTCCTCCTTGGGTGATTACTGCTCTCAAATTTTGCGTTACTACTTCCACTTATGGGAAGAAAAGATTTAGTATTTTGAAATGACTTTTTTGTATATTATACAGGTTTTTTTGTATATTATACAGGTTTCCGAAAAAAAACCTTACAAGATTTTGGGAGATGATTCCTTACGTCAATACAGAGTATTTACGGTCTTGAGGTTGAAAGAAATGATATGCACTGTAGATGAAAACTAATACGTTATATAAAATAAAAATCTCGTTATGAAAGTAAATAATTAATTCATTTTACATTATTTGTTTGAGAAGTGCTGCTTTGGCTACAATAATGGCCATTAGTACTATTACCTTGAGTTTCATCGTAAATCATAATATCATATCAATATATACAAGGTGTCTCAAAATTCGCGCACTTCCTTGAAAAAGAGTAATTGGGTAGTCTCCCAGAGTACTGAAAAAATGTTAAAAAAATTCTATCTGTCAAAAAATTTTCACGTTTGACATATTTTTATGTTTATTTAATGATACTGATAATCTTGTATATATTTTTTTATAATTATTTAGTAAAAGTAAAATTTTGCCATTAAAAGCCACAAATAACACTAAACAGAGTTACAATTTAGGATACATAATAGCTTGTAGTAAAAAAACTTGGAAAATTATTTCTCCAACAAAAATAAATAGAGTCATAGTGCAAACTTTAAACTCTCATAACTTCAAAATTTTTTAAGATAAAATTTTTTTAACATTTTTTCCATGTTCCTGGTATCTTACCTTATTATTTTTCTCTGGGGCGCGAGTTCTGGCGTACTCTGTATAAAATAGAAATATGTATACGTGTACACATGCCATATACTTGACGACTAAAAAATGATTCGTATCTTTCGTTGTGACCACGAAAAGCTAACTTTTAACAGCAAAGAAATATTGGAAAATTGACTAATTTTTTAAAAATTCTTTCAATTTTTTTGAACGATTCATTAAATTTATTAATTTTTATTTACGGAGCCGAATCTAGATTTGTGGCTATATTTTATTTACCCTAGAGATGTAATTTGGTACTTATACATTTGTTCTTGATTTTAAGTGTGTCTTTCTATTGTCCTTAGTATTTTTTTTAAGTTGTTATACCTCAATTTTAGAACATGCTTTATTGTCCTTAGTATTTTTTTTAAGTTGTTATACCTCAATTTTAGAACATGCTTTCTCACCATGACTTGAAAATAAAAAACAGGACCAAAAAAAATATATAAAACCTCTTAGGGAGGTAAAAATTTTACCTCCCACGTAGGAACTGAAAAACATGCTGCTAGATTTAATGGCGAAACTAGGATGTTAAAAGAAATTGTTAGTATTGAAGGTTTTCTTGCTGGATCGTAGGAGAAATTATATGTTTATGAAAATTTTTCATTATTCATGATAATTATATGTATACATTGGAGAAAAGTGTCTTTTCCTCTTTGGGTGGTTACTGCCCTCGATAAGTCGTAGTTTATTTATTCGACAAGTCTCGAGCAGTAACTTCCACCTATGGGAAGAAAAAAAAAGATACACTTCCCTCCCTTGTAATACAAATAAATATTACTTAAATCTGGATGAGATGCTCCCAATTCTTTTGCATATAACTTATTGTCGTACGGAAGTCGAGAAAATTTATTTGTTATTAAACTGAACGATACCTAACAGTTTATAATATTTATTTTCTTCATAGACACATCCATACTCAAGACGCACATATTCACTTATTTTAACAACAACCAAACACTACACTAAAAAAACCTACACTCCATTTTGCATTTTTGCAATATTGGATCATTGCAAGCAAAAGACACCGTTGCAAATTTGACAATTGACATTGACAGATTTCAGTATTCCCGGCAAATTGAAAAATAAATTCCCATTGGATTAATAAAAATGGCGTGGCTGCCTCCTGCCTCACTCAAAGTATTCTCCGGCCTAAAAATTTTCTGAATTACGTACTAGCCCTTCTAAAAATCTCAGCTCTTTTCATCGGCATGCCTCGGTAGTTATATTGACCTACGAAATCACCCCCTGTCTCTCCTGACGAACCGCCACTAAGTCTATAGTGTTAGAATTGGGAAATTGTTTTTTTTTATTTGTTGAGGGTTTGTTTGTTCTTTTGTTTATTATTAATAAGATTTGTTATTATTTATGGCAGGATTGGGTAATCCACAATTATTGAATAATGGTTCTAAATTCTAGAAGCGATTACAATTGTCAGGGGGGGGGGCAAGTAGGTCTGAGCCCTACTTTGAATATTCTGAGTCCTACTTTAAAACTTTGCCTTTTTTAACAACTTTCTTTAAAAATAATAACGCATAAAATTTGAACCAAAAGTAACGCACAAAATTCATATCTTTGTTAGGAGTAATTTAAAAAAAATCTTGGAACAGGTCGATTTTATTTTTTTAAATGTTACATTTTGACACTATAGTAACATTTATAACGTCATTCGTTTTCGAGTAATGACGTCATTGTGATTTTTTTTTGTCAACCGAGGTTTTTCTTTACTTTTTTAGATAGTACATCGTTATCTTTCTGATAAGCATAAAAACATTCGAAAAAACAAAGCAAAAAATGCAAAAAAAAAAGAAAAAACAAAATAAAAAACTTAAAAAAGTAATAGAAAGTTTTATACAAAGAGCTTTATCTTCTTGTTCTTGCTTTATTTTATAGGGAGTGATTGTTTTTTGTTTTTATTTTTTGTGTTTAGGGCTTCATATTAAGTGTCTTCATGCCCATTATTTAAAAAAAATACAAAAACAATTGCCCCTTACAAGATAAAACAAGAACATAAAGATAAAGCCTTCTTTTGTCTACATAATTGCCAATATTTTTTTTATTATTTTATTTTTTTTTCTGATTACCAGAAAGATAAAGATGTGTGCTATTTAAAACAGTAAACAAAAATGTCATTTGTCATTAAAAAAAAATATGACGTCACAACTCAACAACGAATGACATCATAAATGTCACTATATTGTCAAAATATAGCATTCAAAAAAATAAAATTGACCTGTTCGACCACTACCAAAAATATGAATTTTGTGTGCTACTTTTGGTTCAGTCTGTATTAGCAATTAGCAAATAAATAAAATTCGGGCTAAAAAAATGTAGGTATCAAATTTATAGGTTTATTACTATTATTATTTAAGGATTAAATCATATTATTTTAATTTGATTAAAAGTGCTTCTTTTGTTTTTTGATATTGAAATTTGGAACCTTTCAGTTACATTAGTTATAATAAAAAAATAAATGTGTACCTACTTTACAAAATTGCAGAACTGTTCTAGGCCCACTAAAAATTTTGAGCTCCCTACCTAAAAATTGTTTCTCCCTACGGGCCTGATTGAGGGCACTGTACATACGTAATGAAAGGTAAATTCTTTAAAAATTTTATATCTAAATAGATTTTTTAGTTGATTCTATAGTTTTGCAGATTAAACTAGGAACACTCTGTATACATACAGCAGCTTTGAAATGGTGATGTTAAAATTTATGAAATCGGCTTACACCCCGTAAATGTACCTATATGAATTACACACCCGCCTTTATTTGGTGTGAAATCAACCAATAAAAGGTACACGAAGTTACCGTGAGGCGGTTAGTTTATTGAATAGAGCGCTGTTAATTGCCGTCACAAACAAATTACCATCCCCAAAGACACACGTGCAGCCACGTGTCAGGCGTACGTCGCGCACCTACAAAGAGCGCACTCTGTGGAAGAGGAGCTTTTTCATTTCGCAGGAGCGTCACTACACTCAAACTCCCACATGCTATCGACATCTACAAACATGCTGAAATACTCAACTGTGTCAATAGCGGCGTTACGTATGTCACGATCTGTTAATGTGTGAAAAGTTAACAGCGGTTAAATAAACCTGACATAGTAATTGATAAAAACTAGCTGACAGTGTGAGAACTCATGAGGTGGCAAAATGTGAAGTACTTAATTGAAACGCAATAGAAGTGTGAGTCAAGGTTTTGGCATTAAAACGAAAATTCGCAGTGGGTGCAGCAAATAAGTTTTATTATTTTAATGATTTAAATGTGGCGCTTTAAAAATGATATGACATTCTACAGAGCGGTTATAAATGATTTTCATCTAGCCAGCTTTGAAATTTTTTTGCATATAACTTATTTGTGCCGCTCTAATTTTTTGAAAGCTCTAGTTTTGTTATTAGTGTCACTTATTAATTAATAATAAATTGTTGTTAATTAAACTTTTATTGTTTCAACTAATTTCCAATAATATTTGTACTTTGGAAGAAAACAAGTTTATAATTGAAGTCTATTTTTGAAGTGGACGCTTAGTAAACGGCGATTTTTTAATTTTGAGTTAAAATAAGTAGGTACCCCTATTTTCGAAAAGCGGCATTTTTTATTTTACAATGAAAATTTACAGCTGGCTAGATGAAAATCATTTATAACCACTTTGTACTATAGTTTTGGTCACATTTTAAATGACGAATGATAAAGTTATTACTCGAGTAATTAATATTAATCAACTTTTAAACTCAAAATAGTAACGTACCTATATTAAATAACGAGTTTCGTAAGGCGAGTTTTATAAAGAACGAGTTCTTACAAATGACTTGAGAAACAAGTTGTTTATGTTATTTTTTTCTATTTTGCGCATTTTACGTACTTTTTAACATAAAAGTCAATTTTTCAAAAGTTAGTAGCTTTTGCCTTAATAAGGTTGTCGTTGGTGATAAATGTTACAAAGTGGGAAAAATTGGATTTTTGAAATGTCAAGTCCCAAATATTTTTCAAAATTTTGTGAATTAACAATCAACACTGCAAATATTTCATGCACACCACCTGAAATAAGAGATATCGCTCTAAACGCTGCTGAAAATCACCATTACCAACCTCTAGAAAGTAAATTGTATGTACTAGTCTATTTCAGCACCTGAATTGGTGTTAAAATGGCTCATTAAAGCATCGGTTTTGGTATCAAAATAAGCTTTCTTTTAGATGCAAAACAGAAAAAAGTCTATTAAATGATTTTTTTACTACTAGGTGTAAAAACTACTACTAAAACTACTAGGTAAAAAGTATTTAAAAATGAAATTAATGGAAAATCGAATTTAATTTTTTTTCTCATCAAATACATTAGAATAACCCCAACTTTAATATTTTTGTATATGTCAAAACTGTCAAAACAACAAATGGGTTTATTTCATGTTAAAATACTATTGAAAGTGAGACCAGTTTTAACACTTTTTCCTTTTTTTTGCAGTTTCTTTGTTATTTTAAGAAATATTTCACATTATATAGTTAGAAAATTCTTTTAATAGTTGCAGAAGTACAAAAATGAGATAATCCCATTTATGGTAAGAAGAACATAATACTTCCAAGTTAAGTTAATAACTAAGGTAAGTAATTAATTACTGTAGGTAATAGTGAATTAACAAAAATTGTAGTTGTGAATTACGACATCTTACGTGTGAGGCAACATGTCCATTAAAAGTAGAGTTATATTTTTCACCGTTGTATTTCTGGGTAATAAATACGCTAGTAGTGAAAAAAATGGTTTACAGGGCAATTCAGATAAGATAATGAGCCTGACGATCTACCGATGCAACCCAAAAAAACAAATTTCATTTACGCCTTGGATCCAATTTAAATTACGATTTGCAAGTTGAATCATCAGCGCAGAGAACGATTATTAGTGCCACTCAGTACTTGCGGAATGATAGAGAAATTAGAGAAGTAAACCCAATACACAATGTATGAAAGAATGAAACATTAAAGGTAGGCAAACAGTTTTTTTTAAAATAAATCATAAATTTCTTGTCAAAGCACTGTCACAGCAACATAAGATAACTTGAATTGCAAATGGAAATCGTAGTTAAAATTAAATCAAAACGTAAATGAAATTTGGTTTTTGGATTGCATAGCCAGATCGTCAGGCTCATTATCTTATCTGAATTGCCCTGTATAAAACACGATGAGAAGATTTTTATAGCTTCGCATTTATTATTTCCCGGAAAATTGGTTAATTGGAACATTTTATTTGTTCGACATCAAAAGATAATAAAAAAGAAATTTCCATGTTGTTCATTTAGTTTTAGAATATGTACCTAATTTTTAGTTTTGTTTTTATTTTCAAACACTAAAGTTTGTTTTTTTTATACAAAGTGATTTAAAAGTATCGGACCATCTCTTGACTGGTGACATCCAACTGAGTTAAAACTTTCTATGACAAAAAATTGTTTGAGCTACGAGATATAGCTCTTTAAAAACTAGATTTTTTGGGTTAAATTTTTGGACGTTTAGATCATACATATACCGAAATTGCAGATCTTACAACATTAAACCTTTTGAAAAAAATCATCAATTTGTGTCTTATTTGTGTCAGTTCTGTTTTTTCTCAGAAATCAAAATTTGCAAAAAATTGCATTTATTTTATGCTTAACTGAAAATCTTTTATCATCATTTGAAAGGTGATCCTACATTTTTTAACCACTTTGTTTTTTAGGAACTATAAATTAAATCTAAGACTGACGTATAACAGTTTTCATTAAAATTAGTTTTTTAAAAAATGAAACCAGAAATCAATCCGTCTACAGGGTGTTGGTTTTTCGAGCCCCACTATGGGGATCTCAGTTATTATAAGAGATACGAGGTCGGTTAAATTATGGAAAACTTGCGGATTTTTATGCTGAACAATTATCTGAAAGAAAAATGGTTTATGAATTATTGGAAGAAAACGGAAATTTGTAATTTTCGGTTTTTTTTTCAAGCGAAAACTAAAACCCCTAGACGTTTTTAACTAGGACGTTCTTAAAGCACTTTTTTACAAGGAATCTAAATATGTCATCGTATTTTCCAATGCGCTCTTGATATCAGAGTTACAACACTCAACTTTGGATTTTCTTATGGACGCCATATTTAATTTCTATATTTTTGAAAAGTCTTTTTGTTCCTGATTACAACGATGTATTACACGATATGATCAAATCAAAAAGCATGTAAATGCTGATCAAAATTAATAAAAAGCGTTTTTGAGAAGAGTGCTTTAGAAAAACTAAAAAACAATTTTAATTAACAAACTAGATTTTGACAGTTCAGTTAAATTTGGATCTGGAACTCACATTTCCGTCAAGATTACCTACTTAAAAACTAAGGTTTTCAAATAGGAACAACGTGCTAAACTAGAATTTATTCTTCGCGAAACAAAACAACATAAAGTTATAAAAGATGGTCGAATGCACCACCTTCAAAATTGTTGTTTTTTTTCAAAGAATTCTTTCTAAAATCGCTTTTCCTTAATTTTAAATAGCATGTAAAATTTGATGATATAGTGTGATACATCGTTGTAATCAGAAACAAAAAGACTTTTCAAAAATAGAGAATTCGAATATGGCGTCCATAAGAAAATCTAAAGTTAATTGTTGTAACTCTAAGCGTCTTGGAAAATACGATGATAGAACTAGATTTTTTGTAAAAAAAGTGCCTTAAGAAAGTCCTAGTTAAAAACGTCTAGGTCTTTTAGTTTTTGCTTGAAAAAATAAAAACGAAAATTACAAATTTCCATTTTTTTCATATAATTTAAAAATTTAAAAATGACACATTAAATTTTCTTTCAGATTATTGTTCAGCACAAAAATGCACAGCTTTGCCCTAATTTAACCGACCTCGTATCTCTTATAATAACTAAGATCCCCATGGTGGAGCTCGAAAAACGAACAACCTATAACAGAACATCAAAAATGTACCACTCTGTATAATGACAAACGCAAAACAAAATAAAAACTAACATGTTACTTAAAATTCATCTAAAATTTATTTTTTATACCCATTCAGTGTTTTAGATGAACGTTGATATGAAACACAAAAATTCATTCGGTAATGTTTTGAACTGTCGGAAATAAAATTCCCACATAAAGTTTCATTGAATAAAATTTCCGTTGTCCGTTCTCCCCTTAAACGTAAAAGTTTCAACTTTTCCCATTTAGCTTGAATGCGTCACCCTTTGAAATATTGTCATGTTTGTGTTTGGTCCTCGAGTGAGCTTTGTCATCAAGAAACGCCACAATTTGTATCGAGCAGAACGTCCGGACGCTAATCATTACTTGCAAACTAAAAGATGTTCCATATCCTGTTCTCGAGACGATATAACTTTTCTCCAGCCAACTTACCTTAAAAATTCTAGATTTTTCGATTTTCTCTCCACCTGCATGTAGCGTAATTGAGCTTTTGTCACCTTTAAACGGGTGGAGTCTGAGGGCGGCCGACATTTACTTCCTTCCTTCCGGTAGGCGACCAATCAGAGGAGTTTGTCAGGTATCCATAGAAACGGGGCCGGATATTACGACAACACGTATATATGGATTTCTCCACCCTTGGCTCGAAGGAGCTTCTTGGAAAGGTTCTTATTAAGGCCATGAGCAGAACTTATGGCCGCTCGTAAATTCGGGAGGTAATCAGGCTGATATGGCAAGGCAGACTCTAGACGCCTGCCTGCAACGAAGGAAATTGCTCTTTTTCGTCTCGTTGTTTCAAAGACAATCTCAGAGGATTTTACGAACCTCGATTACAATTGATCAAAGTCAAGCGCGATTGTTACTAAAGAGATGCTAAATTGGAACAGTATTTTTACAAACAATCGTTTTAAACATAAATGAGACATCTTTCCTTAAAATAGAGTCATTATGAATGATTGTAGTTGAAGTTGTTTGGAAAACAATTGAAAAATTACATGTAATTCTTTTTATTGCCGCTTCATATAGAATTGCGTGTTTTGATAATACCCATAAAACTGAAAAACAAACACTGGTTTTAATAAAGACTGATTTTATTTATTAAACACAGAATATTCTGTAATTAACATTTCTAAGAAAGTTCGTTTTGATAAACCGCAAAATTGAATCTACGCAGGCATGGATTCTTTCGGTTGCGGATATTTATAACGTTCTGCAAATATCACACATGTTTTAAAATCAGTGCTAAAGGAATTATCAATTAAGAAAGAAGGATATAAAAAATTAATTTCGATTCTATCAAAAATAATAAAAAATTACAAAGCCTAGATTGACATTTGTGAAGTTTTTCTGACAGACAGCAACCGATTAGATCCTAGTAGAGTAAATCGAGTGTGTAATATTTAAAAACAATTGCAAATAACGAATTTTGAGAGTAAGTTTTACAATTAAATTTAAAAAGATACAACTTTAATCTGAGCTATATTTATTAAACATTTTGTATAGTATATTAAGAAACAATTGTTACAAACACTCCCATTGTGATACACTGGTCATTCGACTGACAAAAAAGTGTAAAATGGGTTTTAGACAACTAACCTCACTTTTGGTTTTTGTAATTTTTATCATGATAGCTAAAGAAAAAATAAATGACAACAAATCAAAATAATTTATTGAATTTATACAAAAACACGTATCGCTGGCATTATTGTTCCGGAAAATCGATGTCAAAAATAAATTTCAACTAAAACTTTCAAATTTTAATTTCAAAAGTAAATCATAATGACAATAAAGCTTGCAATGACATTTTTTGAACTGACATAAATTTGATGTTCAAAATTCCGTGTCCGCCACTGTATGAGTAGTTTGTAACACGAGTCACGCAGTGGCGAGTGTTGCAGGGCACGTGTATCACAGTTGCAAGTTATAAAACACGATTTTTATACAATTTTTTTGAGTGCTTTTTAAATTAAATTTATTATTATATTTGACTGTTCAAATTAACGACATTTGATGTATGCGGTATCCACAAATCGCTTGAAAGTAGCTCAAATTGCATTAGTTTTGATGAAATACGTTGAACTGCAACAATTTCTTACTTAAGAATGGCACTGCCAAAAACATTCTTACAAAGTTGCATTCTGTGCTGTTTTAGTTACACAAAATGCTCATTATTGTGATACCGAAATAAAAAATAGTTATTATGTTTTTTTAATAATAACTTACAGTGTAGCAAAATTCTATGTTGCTGCAACAGTTTTGTGTTATTTTCTTAAATGAAAAAATGCGATAATATTCAAGTTGATTTTTTAAATTATCTACAAGAGTTTACACTTATAATCCTGTGCCTAACTAAAACACTTAAATCAACTTTTTATCAGTCTATTACAAGTTAAAGCAACAAAAATTATCGGGGCGTTTCTAAGTAATATTCTTTTTTAATTTGTATTAATTAATTTTCAAAAAAAACGTATAATGTAATAACAAATGTTTTTGGGTTATTTGTAATTTCAGACCTGGATTAAACCGAATTTATCCCGGCGCATCCACCATTGTTATTGGTAAATAAAATAAAATTTGTTTCATTTGACACATTTTGTGTAATCAATACAAAACTAACGAAAATCATTTTTTTATAACTATTAAGACAACAAGAGTTTTATAAACAGTTTAAAAATTAGGGTCGTAGTTTATATACAGTGTGATCAGATCATAGCAGTGTGATTTAGTACTATTTAAGTTGGCAACAGATTTGAAAGTATTTTTGTTAATAATTTATATCATTGCAACCAGATAAGGTTTTGCTTGACAAATACTTGACGTACAACCCCTCAAGATTGTTAAATTGTTGTTAATCAGAAGCAAACTCCAGTGGCTTCCTTTAAAAATTGGAGTCAGGATTGCCAACATATTAATTCATTCTTGATCACTTTGTATTTAAGCGACCGTTATAGGGAGCGAGAATTTAATAGACCGAAATTTTTAGAATATAAAACTTGTGTTGTTTTTAAAAAATTTTTTACACTAGTATTGACTCCGAAATGTTACTGAGTTCAGAAATTGTTCTAAAGAAATTTGTCAAAATTGACAAAATGCCAAGATAAGTTTTTTTTTATATACTTATAAAATACGTTGTGATTAACGACGGATTTGATAGAAAAGCAACATAAGGGGTAATCTTAAATGACAAGATATTAGTATTGGAAAAATAAATATTTTTATTTTTTAATGAAAATTGCACGACACTGAAAAATAGCCAGAAAAACAGAATTTGGTGGCGTTTCTATAACAATATAGATATTTCTTGGAATATTTTGCACCTAGCTAACCCAACATGAAATTAATAAGTGGATTTTTTTTCATCTAATCACAATCATGTTTTTATTAAAAATTTCAAATTACAAAATTAATATTAATTAGAAGACTTACTGTTAAAATTGAACTGGAGCTGCTGAATTCAATGTCGGTAAATGGATCAAACTTCATATTAAACATTCTATAATACATTTCTTATAATTGTTTGTAAGTGGAGTTCCACATAATTATTACCACCTTATATTCATTTACAATCTTCTTCCTCATGTTAAAAGCCTAGTCTTTCAATACAGGGTGCGCCAGAACTCGCGCCCCAGAGAAAAATGCCATATAAGGTAAGATACCGGGAACATGGAAAAAATTTTATCTATAAAAATTTCGAAGTTATGAGGGCTTAAATTTTGCACTTTGATTCTATTTATTTCTGTTGAAAAAATAATTTTCTAAGTTTTTTTCCTCTAAGCTATTAAAAGAGGAAACAAGGAAGTTGTATCCTAAATTGTAATTCTGTTCAATGTTATTTGTGGCTTTTATTAGCAAAATTTTTGTGCCTTTACTAAATAATTGTAAAAAAACATATACAAGATCAGTATCATTAAATAGACATAAGAAATGTCAAATGTCAAAAAGTAAAGGTCAAATTTTTTTGACAGATAAAATTAAAAAATTTTTTTTTATGTTTCTAGTATCTTACCTTACATGAAAATTTTTTTTGGGGTGTGAGTTCTGGCGCAGCCTGTATAATTGCGAATTTTTCTTTCGATACGCAATTTTCAAAGTTATACCTTTTTTTACAAAAACTTGTAAATTGGGTTCACACACATGTTTTGCTGCGTTTTGTGTTCACTGGTACTGTATTTTTTACCTCTTCATAAATATTTAGCAAAGACATAGAATCAAAACGTGACATTTTTTGAAATAAAACATTTTTTTTCGTTATCAGGAATAATTCTGTTATACAACTTGATTTTTTTGTCAGAAATTTATAATTTAAGAATTTAAGGAGCGTAATGTCCGTGTCGTTGCGATTTTCTTACTGAATATGCTCTCGTGCATTGATTAATATCCGGAAATGCATTCGAAAAAATTTCCGGAAATAATCATTGCACTTGGAATATTACAAGTGAAAATTTCTATGATTTTTGGAGAATTGGCTTATTTTTTAATAATAATAAAACATGATTTATTGTCAATAAGTATCTATGATAGGACTGTCTGTGTAAATATTATTTGAAATAAAAGCCACTGCAGTATTTTGTAATAAAATGAAATAACAGAAAATGGTTATATCGATTTGACATGATTTTACAGCAACTTTTGTGTCGTGCATTAAATCAGTTTTAGTATTTTGTGACAACTACAATCTTGGCTCTGAGTATAAACCGAGTAGTTTTATCGGGTATGCAGGCACATCCATTATTACAATATATGAAGATTGATTGTGTTGTCTGCAGATTGAATTTTAGACCGTTTGCGTGTCTCGGTTATTTCGGGCGGAAGTGGAAGTGCCGGATTTTATGAGCCAATCCAGCATGAGCTTACGTGATGTGCTACCACATTACCGCTTTTTATCATATCGATATCACTTTATATGGACGTTAATGGAAGCTACTGAAAGTGCTATCGACACGTGACCATCGGCCTTTTTGTGTCATATCCGATGTATTCATTGTTCGTCACAGTGGGCGAGGATATTGAACCGGAAAATATTCTTATGCCATAAATATCTACTTTTTTAGTTTACACAGAACTGGAAATACATCATACATAGTGATTAACTCTACAGTGAGCGGCAAAATTATGGAATAATCTTATTAAAACTGAAAATATTTTGTTTTGGTATAAAAATGCTCGAAGAGGTCAATTTTCTTTTTAAAACATACACAATTTTCAACTTTTGAGTAATGACGTCATCGATATTTTTATTAAATGGAAACCCCTAATTTTTTTAGCCAATTCGATAGATCTTTTAATTGTCGAAATAACAACACTAAAATATTACATAAAGTTTTTGAAAAAAAAATATCCAAAATGTGAAATAATATCAACAAAAAACAAACAAACAATTTTAAATTAAGTTATTGAGAATTTTGTATTTTTTAAATACAATTGAGCTGTTCGAGCATTTTTGTCAAAACAAAATACATATTTTCAGTTTTAATATTATTCCATAATTTTGCCGCTCACTATATTTTCCATTTCGTATAAAAGAATCTAATTCTTGCAGACTTATTTGTTTGTTTACTACAGGAACTAAATAAAATTAGACTCTAATGGTCGATATACTAACAAAAAAAACTATAATAATTATAATATTTATTATAGTAAATATTTAAATGAGCTCACTCCCTGGAGTGACTCTTCATGTCGCTCAATTGTAATAATACGCTTATTGTCCATTGGGCAGATTGCAGATCTCTCTAGAAGTTAAATAAAAAATTGTTTTGTTTGTGTGGGTTTTTATTAAGTACACATACAGAATGTTTCAGAACTTGCACCCTAGAGAAAAATGCCAAGTAAGTTAAGATATCAGGAATATGGAAAAAATATTAAAAAAATTCTACCTAACTTCAATGGAAACGAACTTTACAATTGATGGGTTAGGGCTTCTTAATCGCTAAAGGCCCAAAAAGTTAATTGCCTTTCTTGCCACTATAAAATTCAAATAAATGTAGACAGACTATTCATAAATATGAAGCAATATTTGAAACTTAAAAATGATCTATAAAATGGTGTTAATTTAAAAAATAACTTGTGTTCTATCTCTACTGAAAAGAATTTTACAGCCCTCGGAATGTGGATATGGAAATTGTTTTTTTTCTTTCTTCAAATGTTTTTGGAATAGTTACTTGCGAGAACATACCTTTAAACTGCCACTACCAAACTCACTGATTGGTCCATCACAGCGTGTTCCAAAAATAAGTTATAATACAAAAATGGTGTTTTTTAAATGAAACGCCATATATTTCTTGGCATTCCTGGATGTAGCTTGCTATCAAAAAAAAATAAATAAATTAGAGTAGACGGTGATTAAAGTTCTTCAGATGGCAATCCTGATTTTAAACATCAAACTTTGACAAGTTTGCGTTTTATTCATTTTGAGTGAAACAATGTTTTTATTGTTGCAAGTTATTACAAAAATGCTGAACAAGACGAAAACGGTGAATGGTCACTTTCAGTTTGTGTGGATTTCCAGCCGAGATTCCCAGCCAATGTGTTGCCAACTGTAACATTTAATCGACGCCTACTCTAATTTTTTTTTGATCCAGGGTACAATGATTTAAAACTAAACTAAATCATACTCTTTTTAAAAATTTACACATTTACACAAAACTAACAGTTTTTTAAATTTTTCTATTACTGCAAAGAAGAAAGTACAAATTTAAAGGGTATATCAGTTTGTTTTAAAAGTTGTTTTTTTTAATTTTAAAATTTAAATTTGATTGTTTATTATTAATTAATTTTACAAACTCACTGGAACACCTTGTATAGCTCAAAATTTGTCAGTGGGGTTTAGCTGTAACACATCTTCTTCTTTTTTATTTTACCCTAAAATGTATACAGTTGCGACGTTGCCAGTGAGGGGATAGATGTGTCACAAGGTTTACCACACTGTTATCTCGGTTTCCACACTCTGTTTGAAGCGCTTGGACAAAACAATGATAATTTGTTTTACATACATAAATGCTTTTTTTTTACTTTTATTCATAAACGCTTCTTTGCAGACTATTCACCATTAATTTTTAGTAATTTAATAAATTTTAAATTAAAATTATAGTCACTGTGCCGTTAGTTAAGAATGGACAGAGAATTCTCACTGACAACTAGTGGACTAAAAAATGCCAAGATTTTAAGGTACAAAAATTTTGCCAATAAAAGCCATAAATAACATTGAACAGAATTACAATTTAGGATATAGCTACCCTGTTTCCTCTTCTAATAGCCTGTAGCAAAAGAACTTGGAAAATGATTTTTTCAACAGAAATAAATAGAGTCAAATTGCAAAATTTAAACACTCATAACTGTAGATAAAAATAACATTGAACAGAGTTACAATTTAGGATACAGCTTCCTTGTTTTCCTCTTCTTATAGCTTGTAACAAAATAACTTATAAAATTATTATTTCAACAGAATTAAATAGAGTCAAAGTGCAAAATTTAAACTCTCATAACTTTGAAATTTTTATAGATAAAATTTTTTTAACATTTTTTCCATGTTCCTGGTATCTTACCTTATACGGCATTTTTCTCTGGGGCGCGAATTCTGGCGCAGCCTGTATGTATCTACGTTTCTAAATACAGTAAGACCTCTCAACAACGGACACTAATGGGGAATCTTTAATTGTCCGTTGTGAAGAGGTGTCCCTTAATGGGAGGTGAGCAAAATTAATAAAAAAATTGAAACGCCTTTTATTAAAAATAACAAAATAACAAAAACAAAATTATTCTGAACTTATAGTTCTTAAAATATAACTTGATTAATGCCTCGCCTTTACGTGGTTACCTACCAATAAAAAACTGTAATCAAAGGGAGTGTAAGTCACACTGTTACATAKTTCAAATATGTTAGGTAGAATATTACTTGAAATTAAAGTTTTAATCTAAATACGCTCTATTAGTGTGACGTCAGCAAGGTACGTGACTGTACCTTTGAAGCTAAACAAATAAAAGTTTATTTCTTGAATCCTGGACGTGTAGGGAGATTGTTTCTAAGGAAATAGTTGCTATGAAAAATGTGTGTCGTTTCGTAATGGTTTTAACAATTGTAGTCAACATTTCTGTAATTTAATCTGTTCTAACCTCACTTTCTGTGTACTTCAAAAATATGTGTACAGCGTTGTCAGAATGTTGCAAACGACAGGAGTGGATAGGTCGTACCAAAACAAAACAAAATAAAATATATTTACATGCACATAATGTGTATTTGGCTGAGAATATAAATTATTATTTGTTTACAAGTAAATATAAATATCTAGTAAAAAAAATCTAGTATCAATTTGGTACTCTAGTATCACAACTGGCAACACTGTATGTTTAGCTTCAGGACAGTCGCGTCTGTGACGTCACCTCTAATAGCCCGTATTTGGTGTTTTACTGTACTCAAGTTAAAGTAAAAGTAAGTACTGCGTATCAGAACTCTATGCAAAACATGCATTATAATTTATTAGCTAAATTTGAAAAAAATTGTTTAGTGTAATTTTTACTCTGATAAAATAGGTCTGCTGTTGATGGGCGAAGCATTCATCTTCTTACACTTTATGGACTATAAAAGCATTACAAAAAAATAGAAAAAAACATTTCTACTTAAAAATATCGTTAATTTTTGTTTGTTTATACCAAAAGTTATTTTTTAATACGTTTTAGGAGTTGTTCTTTTATTCTGTATTCTGCAATTTATTAATTTGATCATTGAATCTTATATTACCTGTTTTAGAGTAAACCGCTCTGTCGGTCTGTCCGTTGTAGGAGGTAAATTTATATGACATTATGATAATTGGGGCAAATTTCACTGTCCGCGTCCGCTAATCAGAGGGTCCGTTGTAGAGAGGATTTTTTACATTACATTTCTATGTATTAGTTACGTTCCTTTAAAAATGTCCGTTATTAAGAGGTGTCCGCTATCTAGAAGTGCCGGCTAATGGAGGTTTTACTGTACTAACAAATTTTTGTAATCATAAAACTCTGTTACCTTTATTAAAGTACATTATTTTTATATATACTTTTTATTTAATAAATTCATAACTACTAAAAATAAGAATGATTTTTCATGTTCATATTAACTAGTTTATAGAAGTAACTCTCTTTAATTAATAAAGTTATCATAAAGGTCTAGGTAGTTTATAAAACGAGGTCATCAGATAAACTTATACCAAAACGTTAAGTATAAGAGTTGTTACTCTAAATGTCGCAGTAAAATTGTAAAATTTCGTCGCTTCAAAAGTCAAAAATCTCATTTCCACGCAACTCTTCAAGGTAGAGGACTATCAGTTTGATGTGATGGGGTGTTTTCGTGGTGATTAGTGGATAGGCAAGGCAGGTGGTGCTGGTCGTCTAGTTCTCATAATAATTTAATATTATAATATTCGTGCCGGTGTTTGTTCGATAGGCGGTGCAAGCTGCTGGATGCCCCCGCGTATCACATTATAATTCTCCCCATTAGACTGGTAACCGGAGTCGCTGTTCTGCACGACAGCCGATTTGTGTGCATCCACAAACTGCTCCGGAAATACGACTGCAACTTGCTTCCATGTCCGGACCAACTTCGACGAATATTTTACCATTATTTACGACCACTAAGCTGAACGGATTGCTTGGCTTTGTTTGAGGGCCGTGACAGGAGGACTTGGAATGATTCCTTTTGTAAGAATTTTCTCTTCAAATAAATAAATGTATTTGATATTAAAAGTAAAACATTTCGATTATGTGGTTGCACAAAATTATGATTTTGTTTTGTTTAACAAATGTTTACTTAATAATTGAATTTGAAGAATAAACAACCGTTACTTGAAAACTGAGTTTTTGCAAAAAATGAAAAAAGAACTTTGAAAATTTCTTACCGAATTAAGTTCAAACAAACGCTACTTACTAAAAATGTTTAAACTTGAACACACCTGACGTACAAGGTGACTCTTTCAAAGCCTACATTAGAAACTTTTTAACTTCTAATGCAGATAGGAACTTGAAATTTTGTATACAACCCAAATCAACCAGTCTAATTTTAATTAAATTATTTTCAAAATGACTGAACTTGCGGAACTGCGAGAAATTGGTGCCAACTTTGAAATTTTAATGGTAACCACTTGTTTTTATTGAATTTTTGAATACTCCCCTTCAAACTGAGTAAAATTTACCTAGTTGTTAGTACTTATCTGTCATAGTTTTTGACATACGTAAATTTTTTCGTCAAAATTTTTATTTGCAGAGATTTATTCAAAACATCACAGCTCTTAAATTCTTTGCGATAAGTGAATATATTTTTTGCATTTGATAACCAAAGGTTCGAAGAGTTTTCTGGAATTTTCAATATTGTCAACTGCTAAACTGCAAGACTGGTATGATTTTTTGAAATTGATGATTAACAAACAGCTATAATTCAATTTTTTAAAATGAAATGACTCTATTTTCTCAACGGCAATCGAAAGCACATTAATTTGTAGAAGGACATTTATCAACATGTCCTATGCCCATCTCTTACAATTTTTGAAATAATCACAAAAAACATGTTTTTGTTTTTTATTTTTATAGTTAATCACTTAGGCTTTAGAAAAAAACAATAAAGCTATGCCATAATTAATACAAATGTTCGATATGTTTACCAGTTTCAAACAATCTAAAACTCGATGGTGAACTGATTGAGTGGCTTACATTATTTCATTTGGATAAAAATTATTATAATTAAATGCCGCCTCAATCCTTTGCCTCAATTCTTCGTAATTCCCGATGGGTGTTGTGTAGACTAAATCTTTAATATATACTTATTATTTTCCAAAGCCTACGTGATTAACTTTAAAAATAAAAAACAAAAACACGTTTTTTTGTGATTATTTTAAAAACTGTAAGAGATGGGTATAGGACATGTTGATAAAAATCCTTCTACAAATCGATGTATTTTCAATTGTAGTTGAGAAAAAAAGGTCATTTTATTTTAAAAAACTTGAGTTATAGCTGTTTATTAATCACTATATTCAAAAAATCATATTAGCTTTGCAATTTGACAGTTGACAATTTTGAAAATTTTAGAAAACTTTTCCAAACATTGGTTATCAAATGCAAAAAAAATATTCACTTATCGCAAAGGGTTCAAGAGCTGTAATATTTTAAATGAACCCCTGCAAATAAAAATTGTGACCAAAAAATTGACATATGTCAAAAACTATGACAAATAAGTACTAACAACTAAAGTCTGTTTTTTTTTTTTAATAGAAATGCCAAACAGTCTTAACGTTGGCATCACTAGTAAATTCATTCATGGTAATTTTAATAAAGGAAGTTGGCAGTTCCGGTTTTTTGAATTAATTTGAAAACAATGTCATTGAACGTCAATACAAAAAATCGTCTAAGAAAATTTAGAGACAAAACACCAAAAAAAGAAACAAATTCGGTACACTAACAGTTTTTCGAAATTTGGAAACGAATAGTTCGCAAGCAGGAAGTTAGAAAAAGGGCCCGTTAAAATGTAGACGCAATTTGTAATGCAGGCAGGACCGTACCCAAGGGGGGGGTTTAGGGGGTTCAAACCCCCCCCCCGAAATGCTGAGCACTTTGTTATAAGTATTAAAAATTTAATTTTTTGTTATTTTAATGAGTTGAATTTTTGTGAATTAATTTTTCATGTGTTAATTATACAGTGTTTCATTTTTATTGTTAGGTACAAATTTAAATAGTTAATAGAATATTAAATTTTAAGATAAAAGTGTTTTGAAAAATGCTATGAAAAGGAGCTCACTCCCTAAAAGAGGTACGTTTTTTAAAGGGTTTTTCCTAATATTTCAGAATAGATAAAATTACAAAATTTGGTACCTTTATATGTACACCCAAACAAATGCCAAATAACAAAATTTTTAATCAGGGGCGTCCTAAATGGTAAAACAAATTTAATTTTTAATTTTTATGCTGTTTATGGTCTGTAACATAAATTTTTAAACCGATTTTTACAAAAAATCTGTAAATTGTATCGGAAAAACACAAAAGACCTTTTTTTATGAAACTATGAAATTTTGTTGCTGAAAGTGGCAAGAAACCACAGGCAAAATAGTTAGAGTAAATTTTTACCCTAATCCCATCTAGTTTAGGAATCACCTAATTAAAAAAATTTACATTTTATTTTTGTACTTGTTTAGGTGCATAAAAGTTATCATCTGAAATTTTTTTCTAAAATGATTTCGGAAATATTGAAAAATAAACTATTAAAAGACGCACCCCTTGCGTAGCATTTTTCGATATATGTTCATAAAAAAATTTTGTTCTAAAAATGAATATTCATCTCCTGTTTAAATTTGTAACAATAAAAAGTATTAAAAATTTATTTTATTTTTTGTTACTTTTGTGAGTTAATTTGAATTTTTTTATGTTTAATTAGGATCTCTTATTTTAATTTAAAATAAAAACGTGTACTTAGAGATTTTTGATTTTTAATCCGCCTTCTTTCATTTCATTTTCATGGGCCAACATAAACACCCCCCCCCCAAATAAAATCCTGCTTACGGCCCTAGTAAAGATTCTTAATTTTTAGCAAAAAAATTGACAAGAATACAAAAATAAACATGAACGAGAAAGAACCTCAGAAAAAAGTGTCTTGTGCATCGTTTTTGAGAAAGAGTTGAAAAAGTAACAATTTTGAAACTAAAGCTGAAGAAGAATTTATAAAATGCATCAACTTTGAGCTCATATCAATCAATTACACAAAATTTATTGCTAATTATCATAATACCTACTTGTATCTTTTGCTAAATAACTTCTTTTTCCTTTTTTCTCAAAGTTTTTATAGCAAGAATCTCATTTTTGTCCACAACATTGTACTTACTTGCGGTGTCTTTCTGTCAAAATTATTAGCACTGAATTCTGTCTTTAGACCTTAGGTAATGATGCCTGTCCTCAGGTATTCTATTATACCGCTTTCAAAGAGCAAACAGGCACACAAGATTCATAAAAGKCAAAATTTTGACAAACAACGTCTCAATTTGAACACATAACCATAATTTTTTAATAAAATTTCTAGGGACAAAAACAAAGAGCAAACAAAATTTGTGAAATTTGTGGCTATGGGGACAAGCTCCTACCAATTTTTTCACCAAAATTTTGACTTGGTAATTTCCATTAAAAAAAAACAGACTTTAGGTACATTTTACTGTTTGGAAAGGAGAATCCAAAAATGCAATAAAAATAAGTGGTTACCATTTAAAATTTCAAAGTTGGCGCGTAGTTTCGGAAGTTCAGCCATGTTGAAAATAATTTAGTTGAACTCAGACTGGTTGATTTGGGTTGTGTACAAAATTTCAAATTCCTATCTGCATTACAAGTTAAAAAGTTTCTAATGTAGGCTTTAAAAGAATCACTCTGTATAGCTTTAGCTAAAGTAATATGTATTACGCTGGAGAAATATCTAATATAAAAATTGATCATTTTAGAACTCTTTGCTGACGACTTTTCTTTGAGAAACTAAGATAAAAAATCGCAAAAAGTCGAAAAATCGAGTGCAAAAACGCGAAAAACTTTAATTTTTTAAATGTATTTAAACAGGTTTGTTGTACCTATTTTTAAAATGTCTATTAAAAATAATAGTTATTTACATTATACGTGCGGTAGGTATAATTTTACGGCGTGAAGTTTTAATATTGAAGCTCGAAGCGAAGCTGAGAGCTTTAATAAAACTGAACACTGTAATATATCTAACTCACAAATGATATATAGAACTTTTTGCTCGAAGACCGTTCTTCAATTAATTCAAACAAAAAAATTATTTCTAACTCATATCACTAAATTCAACACACTTCTAAAATCTTATAAGAAATTACCGTTTTATGGTTTTTGCTTAGGTATATGTTGAAATTTTTACACAATTATTTATTTTGTCCCACGCATCCTTTTTTGAAATGAGACAGAATGAGTTATTTACAAGAGGTTTGTTGTATTTTAAACAAATTGTTTATTTCATAGAAGCTATTACAATTATCTTAATCTTCACTTGAATTCAAGAATCTGTTCTAAGTGAATTTATTACTTTATCTGTGGAAGATGAGCAACACTTGAAGTTTTTATTATTATTTTACTAGGAAAAATAAGGACAAGCTAAGATTATAATTCGTGACATAATAATTAATAACACTAGAAGCTTTATCAATAACTTTTAAGATTTAAGATCACTTTCTAAAAACTAGAGTGTTTTTTTTAAAAACATCATATTTACTTATTACGCTCTACACATACATATTCAGGTAGATTTTTAATATTTACTTAAAAATAACACAAATAGGTATTATGATAAAACAATTTTTTGTAAAATTAATGTACTTCTGTTTTACGTGCACGATCTTGATTTCAATTATCTTCAGATATTCGAATTTTGATATTTACCGAAAAATGTCTACTTAAGATAACAATAACATAACTTGTTATATATGATTGTTTATCGATTTGGTATATAAATTGAAATGATATTATTTAGCAAAAAATCAGATGAATAGTATCTATCTACTTATCGTATATTGAGATCTTTTTTTATCAAAAGTTTTAAAGAGGAACCGATAAATTTTGATCCATTTAAATAGAGTTGTAACTTATGTTATGTGTATACCTGTTTATAGCCTCGTAAGCGTATTAATCATTTCGAAAAATTATATTTTTAAGAAATACATATTAGAAATCAGCCAAAGCAAGAGAAGCCAATTTTAAAGTGTAGATTAGCTATGTCGAGTGGCTAGGAAAAAACGAATCCTAAACGTTGTGTGATAGAAATTTCAATTTTTGCATTCTAAGAGACAATAGATCAAAAGTTATTCTTGCCAAATTACAAACATTTATTTTAAAAAACAAAGGAATAGTGAATTTTTTAACATCAAGTAAAAAAAATCACTCGCTTACAAAGTAAAAGAAGCAGCATATCCAGTATGTCCACGGATTGAGTTTACAAGAGGAAAAAAAGTTATCTTTGATTTTACGCCAAAACTGCAAAGGAAAAACAGTTTTTGCTTACCTGAAATGAGAAAATTTAATAAATAGCAACTTAAAGAATCAGCTTTAAGATAAAATCCAAAGTTATTTTTAACAAGAATTATCATTATTTAATTAATAAATTAATTGTCATTTGTCAAAGTGACAATAAATAAAACCGTTCTAAGTCGAAAATCTTTTCTTTTCACTAAATTAGAATAATGAAGTTCTAAGTACAGATTTACTGGTTTTAGGTGAAGCCAAAACTGTTTTTCTTTTGCAATTTTGGCGTAAAATCAAAGATAAAAAATTATTTCTTTTTGCAAACTCAATCCGGGGACATACTGTATGTACAAATTATATATGCACAAAAATTTTCGAACACTCTGTATCATTTAAAAAAGTTTTAACTGAGACACCTTGTACTTTTAGTAAGATTATACAAATCTCTTCTACCAAATGTATTATGTATGTTTTTTTTTACTTATTCATATAAAACATTGTGTCAAGAAATCAGAGTTGGGAATATAATTACAGAACAGAAAATGTGAGATTTTTCAACTTCAGCATTTTTTGTTTCTACATTGTCCAGTGTTGTCAATTTAATTTCAAAAGTCACTTTGATTAGAAATTGAATTGAACTGTCTGTGAAAGAACAAATATCACTCCTCGCATTTGTCTTTTAGATTAAAAAACAAACAACTGTTACATGAAATAAACCCATTTATTTAAATTTAAATCTCTTGATATTTGTATGATTCAGGAAATCCGTGTGTATATGTCATGTTCCAATCGCATGCTCGTCCTCTTTTTCTCCAAAGAGTTCTGAGGTGGTTTGTAATTGAAAATCAATGATGCGCAGTTCTCTAATTGACTGAGTTAGGGTGCAGTGCATCATAAATGTTAGAGTGTAAAGTCTTGTTCCGACAGACGACCGACCGGAAACCGGAAATTCAGACCGACGTCCGAATAAAGAGCGTCCACGAAAAGGGGGCGGTGAAATTTTGCGCAACCGATCATCTTTCAGGCGGCTAATTGGCGCCGAATACGCTGAAATTTTGTTTTTCGAATACGATTTCCTGTTTCCGTTTTTCTTATGATTTGTGTGGTTTAGGGTAATCAGGGGATGAAAATTCAAGCTATCTCAATTGGGGTGAATCACTGGCATTAAAAACGAATATTCGTAATGAAGGACAGGTGGAACAAGAACTGCAGTTGAATGGCAATTTATTCAAAATCAGCTGGCGTTTATCATAAGCTGATAGGTGGGTGATTGCTCAACAAGCGATTATCGGCTATTAAAGGGTGGATGGTTCACTGGTTAATAAATCGCGAGGCATCTGGTTTTTCACATTGTTTCAACGAGGGTAGGGCCCCTCTTCAAATTCTACATTATCATTCGCGTTTTACCCTATCTAGAATAAATATTGATTACTAAATAACAAAAATTTAGTTTTTTCATTTTTCTTTTGTTTGTTTTGTTATACAGGAAGACACTGAATATATTTTTTGAAAAAATATACAGGATGTTCCGTTTTTATTGTCACATATTTAAACAGGTTATAGAATATTTAATTTTAAGATAAAAGTTTCCTATGAACATGTGTTGAAAAATTTTACCCCTGGAAGGGGTGCATCTTTTAATGGATTTTTTCCAGTATTTCCAAAACCATTGTAGATAAAGTTGCAAAATTTGGCACAACTTATAACCTTTATATAATCAAATGAGATTCGAAATTCTTACTTAGGGGTGTCCTAAATTTGGGGGGTTTAGGGTAAAAAGTAGGTATACTGACTATTTTGGCTGTTGGTTTTTGCTACTGTGCGATCAAATAAAAAATAAATTAGAGTTGGCGTTGAATAAATTCTACAGTTGGCAACACATTGGCTGGGAAACTTCCACATAAACTGAAAGTGAAAATGACCATCCACTGTTTTCCTCTTTTACAGCAATAAAAATTTTCTACTCTAAAGTGAAAATTATTTCACTTAAAAGGAATAAAACTCAAACTTGTCAAAGTTTCCTCTGACATTTGATGTCAAAAATCAGGATTGCCATCTGAAGGACTTGAATCACCGCCTACTCTAATTTATTTATTTTTTTGATCGCACGGTACTTTAAGCCACGAAATTTTAAATTCCATAGTTTTTCACAAAAAAAAGGTCTCTTGCGTTTTTTCGATACAACTTACCGTTTTTGAGTTTACAATTTGTCGTATAGACCATAAAAAGGGTAAAAATTAAATTTGTTTTAAGGCCCCGTGAGTAAAAATTTTGACAACTGATCTTTGAATTCGTTTAGGTGGTGAAAGATTTTTGTAATTTTATCTGTTTTGCAATAGTGGGAAATCTCCATTAAAAAACGCTGGATGTAGCTTGCTTACATAACATTTTTGATACATGTTTATAGGAAACTTTTGTCTTAAAATAGAATATTCTATGACCTGTTTAAATTTGTAACAATAAAAACAGAACACCCTGTTTATTTTGTTTATTTTTTTTTTAATATTGAGACTTTGAAAGAAATAAAAAACAAATTAATAAATATAACAAATGGCATCTAGTTTTAAGTTAACATAGAAACAGTTAATTTTTTTAAAAGAAGAATTTGTATTATTGCTGGGCTTTTTAGATAAATTTTGGACAAATTACATAAAATAAGTTAGTGCATGTTATAGGTTTGGTGATGTTGCTTTGAAAACAAAGACACAACGGACATTACAAACAAATCTGTATTCTTTGTAACTTGCCACGCTTGTACTGAGTCAGAAAGTTGAATTGTGTAGACCGTGGTTTTTCGTATAATGCGATCAAAGGAAAGACTCTATCAAGTAGGCGTACTAGTTGAGGATGTACAGTCAAATTAAAAAAAAATAGTCGTCAATGTTACATTTTGGCATAAAATTAAKTACTCTTTTGTAACTGAGCGTACTTAAATTTACAAAAATAAATTACTTGACATCATAAAATTTGCTAATTTATCATATCAAATCAATTTTGTTATGAAATTGTAAATTATTTATTATTTGTTTATTTTTGTTTATTATTTGACGACTACTTTTTTTTGAATCTGACTTACGCCTATTACAGTGCGTATGTTAACTAGATGTCAAAAAATTATTTTATTAAAATTAAAATATTGATCTAAGCAATTTGAGTTATTCTATGAAACATCTCAAAACATCCCAAAATGAGATATTGTTGGTATTTATTCATACAAATCATTCACCATGCTTTCTTGGCGTAATTTTCATAAAAATTATTTTGACATTTTTTATTTGTCATGTTGATCACTGCGACATTCTATCTGCCGTAGACACACGTTCTAAATTTCAACGCTTGCTTGACAGAAAGACTGCCAATGCTGCTTAATCGCTATTAACATACTTTAGTGGTTTATCATAATTACTAAATGGAAACAATAGATTTAACTGATTAATGTCTTTACAAAATTTAAACCACTCCATTAATAGCATTATTTAAAATTTAACCAATCAGGTAAGAGAATATCATCGAGTATCCTACAGATGCAGAAATGCATCATCTAGGTAACAATTTTTTATAAGACTACATTAATTGCAATAGCAAAATGAAGTGGCAATAACAAGGTGACGAAGAATAAGAAGAAAAAATCTGGTGTAAACATCACACTACTTTCCTTATCCCATTTATTAGAAAAAAAATGCGTTAGTGCTAACTAACACACACGACCCAATGGCCCAAACAAACTTTTTTGGTATCTTGAAGCTATAATTCGTCCAGAAATGTAAAAATCTGGGTAGGTCGAATTTCAACCGATTACAATACTTTCCCTATAGGATAAGGAATGAGAAATTTTCTTTGAGCAATAATCTTCTCGTACATCCCTTGTGCACCCAGAATACAAATCTGAATATTTCGCTCATTCACTATGTGCACTCGCAAAATATTTAGGTATTTGACGTACACTTGAGATATAATTATAAACATCGTCATTGTCAGCATATTTTACTATTAGTTATACTAAAATCAAAGGTATACAGGATGTTCAGTCTCATAATATGTTGAATGTGATTTTTAAGTATTTTGACAATTTTTTTATAAGAAAATAAACAGGTATTTAGGTAATCAAGAATTTGATTGGTTTCTTCAAATTGTAATAAAACCTTGACGTTTTTGACTCTATTACATAACTACAAAACCAGTTCAAAACCTTTTTTTTTACTTTACGATGTATTGTAGTTTTGATAGTAATAATTAATAATTTTTAAAAAGATTTATTTTGATAAAGCAGTTTGTTGAGGTTTATCTAGAGGGTGTTAGAACTTCGCACCTCAGAGAAAAATTTCAAGTAAGATATGATACCAGGAACATATCTGTCTATCTGTCAAAAAATTTTGACATTTATTTTTTGACATTTGACATTTTTTGTCTATTTAATGATATACTGATGATGTATATGTTTTTTTATAATTATTTAGCAAAGGTACACAACTTTTACCAACAAAAGTCTCAAATAACATTAAACAGAGTCACAAGCTTTCTTGTTTCCTCTTCTAATAGCAAAAAAACTTGAAAAATTATTCTTCCAACAGAAATAAATAGAGTTAAAATGCAAAATTTAAATTCTTATACTTTTGAAATTTTTATAAGTAAAAATTTTTTAACATTTTTTCCATGTTACTGGTATCTTACTTTACATGGCATTTTTTCCAGGGGTGCGACTGTTAGCACACCCTATATAATAGTACCGGGTGTATTAATGTTTGTGACAAAAAAAATCTAATGGCAACACTGTATTATTTGTAATTCTTCTTATTTGTTATATTAGAATGTTTCATGTGACGGCTAAATCAGCAGACGTTTGAATTTGAAAGTTAAAGTAGTCAAACTATAATTTTATATTTGACATCAATTTGCGATAAAAAATCACAATCATTTACACTAATTGTAATATTTTTCGTAAACAATAAACGGTTTAAGAAAAATGCTTCCTTTAGCAAATTTGAGCGATTCAAAACACGAACGTGCCTTATAAATTATGAAAGCAATATACCTATAATCTGGCTTCCTAATTTGTTGTTTGATGGACGTTCGACTAAGTGGATCACGGCCAAGCTCGCTCCGTTTCGGGATCATCAACTTTCCCAAATCCCTCCTTACATCTATAGGATTTTCTGTTTCAATATCGCACCACCCACTGAATTAATTATCTCTTCCAAACAAAACGACAGAGAAGTCAATTGTTTCATTTATTTGTTTAGTGCACAAGTCATAATTTATTTAGGGCTTGTGTATTACACGATCTACAGCCATCGTGATTGCTAGTTGATCCCAGMAGATCGTGTCCCTCGCTTGTCGAGCAATAAAGTCGAGGTGGTGAGATCTAATAAAGGGCATGTAATGCCTCTGTGCGAGCGTTATTACACGACTTTACTGACTAAATAAGTCATTTAATAATGGTGAGAACTTTAGGGAGGAAATATTAGGGTGGGTGATATATATCTCTGTAACTCCGTCACTAATTTGGGTGGTTTTTTGCATTATTTTGTATATTAGGTAGGTAGGTATAACAAAATTATTATGAAATAACTTACAAACCATATTTTAATATTTTGCTAATTTGAAGTAGAAAAAGTGTTGCAAATAGTTAGAAGAATGCTTTTAAATTATGTTAACTTTTTATGGTTATAATAATTTTTAGATAATTTGCAGACTATGGAATTAAATGTAATACAATAGTATATTCCTACATCAAAGGTAGAGAAGAATTTTTTTATAGCCGAACTTTGAGAGAAATAATAAATGGGAGGCTATGAAAATCTTCTCTATCGTATTTTATACAGAGTGGAATTTTTAAGTGGAATAAAATTTATAATTTGAATATAAGCGATTTTTGTGAAACATCCTAAAACAAATCGATTTTTATTTTTCCTTGAGCACTATTTGACACATATGGTTTTTGTTTATCTGCTTTCTGAAAAGCACAGCCACCTATAACTTTTTTTTCCATTACCATGTAATGGTACCAAGTGACACCTCTTTTAAAAGGTCCTCTTGTACGGAATACAATGTACTATTTATTTTCTGATTATTTTCAAAACCTACTTAATAAAAAAAACTAATCTTATACGATAAATTCTATTTAATGCAACAAATATTTAAAATGGATATCGTTCCTTTCCTGACAAACTGCAAAATGATGTATTCCTTACGTTTTACAACATTTCGAGTGTGATTTTATTTATTTTTGATTTGCAATTTACCCGGAAAAGAACGGTGTCTATTTTGAACATTTATTGCATTAAATAGTATTCAAGTTAGGAATTTGTTATTATTTTCTTTATTACGTAGGCTTTTAAAATATTCCGAAAACAAATAGTGCGTTGTATTGCTTGTGACGTGGGCTTTCAAATGAGGTGTCACTTGTCATACCATTACATTTGAACAAAAACTATACAGGTGCGCCAGAAGTCGCACCCCAGAGAAAAATTTCAATTATGATAAGATACCAGGAGCATCTGTCATTTATTTTTTGACATTTGACATTTTTTTTATGTCTATTTAATGATAGTGATGATTTTGTATATGCTTTTGATAATTATTTAGTAAAGATACAAAAATTTTGCCAATAAAAGTCACAAATAGCATAGAACAGAGTTATAATTAAAGATACAGCTTCCTTGTTTCCTCTTCTAATAGTCTGTAGCAAAAAAACTTGGAAAATTATTTTTCCAACAGAAATAAATAAGAGTCAAAGTGCAAAATTTACATAACTTCGAAATTTTAATAGATAGAATTTTTTTAAGATTTTTGCATGTTCCTGGTACCTTATATGGCATTTTTCTCTGGGGCGCGAGTTTTGGCGCAGCCTGTATGTATCCAATGATGCGCAAGGAAAAATGAAAATTGACCAGTTTCAGGATTTTATACAAAAATCTTTTATAATCAAATTATGAATTATATTCCAATAAAAAATTCCTCTCTGTATAACATTTTTTTCACTATTAGCACATTTATTACCTAGAAATACAACGGTGAAAAATATAGGTAACCTTACTTTAATAGACTTGTCTCAGACGTAACATGTCGTAATTCACGACTACAATTTTTGTTAATTTACTATTACCTACAGACATTAATTACTTACCTGAGTTATTAACTTAAGTTGGAAGTATTTTCTTTTTATCATAAATGAGGTTATGTCAATTTTCTAACTTTATAATACGAAATATTTGTTAAAATAACAGAGAAACTACAAAGACAAGGGAAAAAGTGTTACCTATAGTATTTTGTTGGTCCATAATGAAAATAATTATTGACTACTAGGAGAGAAAAACAACTTCAGAACCTCACAAACTAAATAATGATGCAAAGTGGAAGTATTGGTCAATCATTCTTTTTAATTTAATGATGTACAGTATTTTTTTATACTTATTATAGAGACAAAATTTCATTGGAAATAGCAAATACTAAACCAAACGTTTTTATAGTAGCAGAAACAATTTTTATGAAATTTCATCACGCTGGAGTTATTTTTGCTTCCCCAGTGTGGGACTAAAGTTTATTATCAGATGAAAATAGAAGTATACGAACGTTAGCCAAAATTAGCTGCATTCTGTATTGTGTTAATACACATATAAAAAATAAAATCCATAAATTTGCCAATTTATGTAGTGCAGATGTCAAGATAAATTTTGTAAATGTAGGAATTAGTGGCTGTCCGAAAATAATCGATTATCGAACCCAAAATTTTCCCTTTCTTACGATGGTTACAATGGCGGATTTTTGCTTTAGGACATCCTGTCTCAAACAAAGCTTTACACGTGTTCAAGTTCCAGGTGTCCAAGACCGCAAATATTGATTTTTCGGCTGACTTTTGCACGTTAAACGCCCATCCATTCAACAGCATGACATCAAATTTTTACATAATGTTAGGTAATATATCGTGTAATGGGGTGTAACTTGGACGTTATTCCTTACAGGACGGTACGGAAGTAAACAAGAAAGGTTTTGAAGGTTCACGGGTTTACAGCTTTTGAATTAGATTCTTATAAAGCTGCATTTATAGATTTTTGAATGGACTGAAATTTAAAAGAAACATGAAATATATATATAAAACGGTCTTACACAATATCATTCTGGCAAGGTCTATACCGCTAGTTTGTAGTTAGTGTTTTTGCGTAAATTAAAAATAGATTATAGAGAATGTACTCTTATGCCAAGATTTTAGAAATGACTTTATTAAGCCAAATCCATTTAAATATTCGTAAACTGGGAGTTAATTATAACTTCTGACATGATCTATTATAATTAGACTATAACATTTATTTTATTTTAAGTTATATTGTTGAGTAGAAACATCATTCGAAATTGCAAGTGTTCTTGTTAAATGTTCTGAACAAAAAACGATTTTTTTAATTTTTATATTGAAGATCAATATTTTTTTGTTTGTTACAAATAATTAATTAATTTTTGTAATAGAATTATTTTTGCAGCATATGTTATAAACCTTTTTGTATTGACGATTATAATGCTAATAATTTGAGGCAATTGAAACTTTAAAAAGCGTAAAGTAAAAAAATAACGGGAAAGTTCCTTAAATAAATTTCAACATTCCTGCAAGATGTTTTATGTCGTCTACATTGTTCACAAAAATTAATTCATTATTTTTTGGGCCGGTTAGCAGAATGTTTAACACTAATTGCCAACAAATTTTTAATTACCAAAAAATTTCGCATTTGGCAATCTAAATAACGTTTTGATTCACTTTCTGTAAACTGGAGTTAAGTTTTGTATTTTTAAAAAGTGGGGAACCAAATGTTTTTTGCTTAAACTAATTATTTTTTGGAAGAACTAATTGTTGTATGATACATTCGGGAAATGTGAGCTTTGCAATTTTTTTTAAATGGCAACCTACTATCAAACATTTTTTTTAATAAAAGTTATTATTAAAGGATTAGAACTATTTACATTTTATTCAATTTTTATTGAAAAACATTTTCATCTACCTAAGTTGCAATTTTGATAAAAAAAATCGCAAACTCAAAATCACAACAAACTTTCATTCAAAAACATGATCATATAGTTTTACAGCACTTTACTTTTTATTGATTATTATTTTTTAAAGGCAAATGATTAAAAAAAACGCTTGGGTTCATGCGTTTTATTCACCCTTTACATTTTTAATAATTTGGTCAATTTTTTTTTCAAAAACACTTGAATAAAAATTGTGTGGTAATCTTCATCTGCAAACATAATATCATCGATAATATGATTTTATGAGAATAATATAGCCGAAGGTATGACATTTTCTTATGAAGTAAGATTAGGGTTAGTCCTCACATTAAATTAAAATATCTTTAAAACAGTCCATTTTAGTGGTATAAAAGGTTATGCGTTTTTTATTTGAAATTGATTACTCTTTTATATCGATTTAAGCAATAAAAAATTAATGTTAAGAAGCCAAAAAAAAACGGAAAAACACAGAACATATTTCCTGCAACTGCTGGAACCGGAAATTGAGAAGATGTATCTGGTTTTCGTAATTACCAGTTTTCTCGCAAGTAACTATTCTAAATTTTATAATATTTGGTCAAATGGATCCGAAGTTATTACAAAGAAAAAACAAATTTCCATACCCACATTTCGAGGGCTGTAGAATTCTCATCAGTAGAGATAGGACACGAGTTTTTATTTAAATTAACATCATTTTGTAGAAATTCTCCATTTTGTGTTTCACATGGTTTACAGGACAAAGGGAAATAAAAACCATTAAATTGGTCGCGACGTTTCGATACTTTTATTGTATCTTCTTCAGACGAAGAATTCTTGTTGGTTGAACGTGGGAAGCATGGCACAGTCAAGTTCTTCCTTCTTGCTATGCTGCTATACGTGTAAAAATATCGAAACGTCGCGACGAATTTAATGGTTTTTATTTTCCTTTGTCTTGTAAACCATCTTCTAAGAAATCATTTTGTAGGTCATTTTTGAGGTTCAAATATTGTTTCATATTTATGAATAACCCTGTATTTGCTCTTCAATAAAATACGTCGTCAATCACAACGTATTTTATAAGTACATAAAATACATTTATCATGGCATTTTCTCAAAAATATTGTTAAAATAACAATTGTTAAAATGACAATACTTTTTAGTAAAATTTCCGAAAATTGTATAATTTTTCAAATTATGATATTAGTTCTTTCTATTTAATATTTCATACTTTTTTTACTTTAGATTCGTATTTTATGAAGTTATTAAATACATGAAATACTGGTTCATACCTACGCTTTAATGGTAACCTATGTAATAATAATTGTTTTAGGTGCTTTTTGTTTCTATCTACTATAATTAGCAATTTCCTTCATATTAAATTTAAAAATCCAAATTAAACATTACATAAGTTAAAAAAAAAAATTTGTTGCATTTGTTACGACTAAATCAACAAAAATGCTTTGAAAATTGTATCTGTTAAGCTAAGAAAATTAAAATATATACTAGGTGAAAAAAAATAACAAAATTTTACAGGGTGTTAAATGACATTCAGAATAAAAAAGTCGTAATAAACTTTTTCGTAACATGCACCGTAACTGATAAATATATCAAAAGATCAAGATAATTTGCAATCTTTGGATTCGAAAATGTATATCTGTTTTTGAACTAACTGCATGTGAAACGTCAAATAAAATGACAAGTTGAAAGGTAAAACAGCAAAATGGGTTGGAATTAATCGCCGATGGATAATAATAGGACCGTTATGCAATTTTACCTTTTAACTTGTCATTTTATTTGACATTTCAGACATACGTTTTTGGATCCAACGATGACACGATTACAAATTATCTTGATCTCTCGATATTTAAATTGTATATCTTGCTGTGCACATCGTAGAGCATATCTGGGTGATTGCGTATAGTTTCCGCTGCTCCAAAAAAATTCTGCAACAAAATATCGAGCGATCAAGGTAATTTGTAATCGAGTAATCCTTGGATCCAAAAACGTATGTCTGTAAAATGTCAAGTAAAATGACAAGTCAAAAGATAAAATGACATGACCAAAAAGGTGATGATTATAATAACTAAATTTATAATTTACCTTCAAAAAGGAACGGCTCTACTCGTATTATTATACGTCAGCCACTGATTCCAGCCGTTTCACATGCAGTTAGTTTAAAAACAGACATACGTTCTCGGATGCAAAGATGACTCGATTACAAATTATCTTGATCGCTCGATACAAGTGTTTTGATGTTTAATTGTATACTGTAATTTTTCTTGTAATTATACAAAAAAGTGCTTTTTTCAAGACTTATACAGGGTGATGAAAAAAAGGCGCCCACGATTGAAACAGGCGCGTCCTTTATTATTGAAACATTGTGACCATCATTCCAAAAATAGTCTAAATAGATTCTTTTTAAAATTTAAACAGTTTGTCTAACAGCACAAAGCGGCAATATTGCACAATTTTTTTTTACTAAAAAACTATTTCACTCAGGTATTTTTCGTATCTAGGAAACCTTTTTGACTTTAATCGTTCAAATTTCACAGAACAAACAACATTGAAAATTGTTTTTTTTTTTTGTTGCTACCGTTTCCAATAATTGAATATTACTTGGACATTTTCTGTATCCTAGGATATTTGCAATGTTGCAACATTGATAAATTTTCTTTGGAGCCGAGAAATGGTATCCAAACATCTTCAATAAAGTTTATTTCAATAGACTTTTTACAGATTTTTTTTAAGAACACCGTCAACAGTATCAAAATCTAGACTTTAACAATGAAATTATTTTAAAACTGTTAATTATATAGATTTCTCTTTTCTAAAAAGGAAAGTCTATATCTTATCTGATAAGAGCACAAATCCAATTTTGGTCTTCGAATTCGTCTTAAGAGATCACTTATAACGTGTGGGTTAACACGGACGCCTTTTTTTCATCATACTGTATAAAAATCCAAATATTGATCACAAAATGACAAATATCCATCTATGTTTATAGAAATTTTTGATGCTGAGTATCTACAAAGTATTCTTAAATCGTTTTAATCAAAAGAATAAGTGGTAAACATTTTAAAAACGTTCACATTTCCGCAGCTTTTGCGTTTCTTTGATAAAAATCGTCTTTYAAACTGTCAAAACAGAGGCACACAAGGCAAAATTGGCTGTTAATTGATGTCCAAGGCGTGTAATCCTCAGCAAAGCAAAAGTGTGTTAAGTTAGTTATTGAAAGCTTTCGTGCAGTGTACGTATTAATCGTCGGCCACAATGTCACAAAATATTTGGATAAACTCGAATAAAAGCTCACTGATCCTGATCGACAGACGGCATTGCAACGATACGCAGGGGTAGGATTATCTAAATAGATTCCCGTCTATGTATACAGGGTTGGGACAAATTGCCTTATTCAGGATGGTTTACGGTCTCACACCTCTGATCGTTTATAGGCATGTGACCGTTAATGATTGTCTTGTAAGCGAAAAATCACAGTCTATCACCTGGACCAGGTATTGATGTTGGTTCTTTTCAGGGGCAATTGAGCGTGAGCTGTCGGTCCGCCCCACGCATTTCACGCAGATTTGCTGACGTTTAGCTGGTCTTTAACCACCACCGGAAATACCGTTTACTACGACTTTCACGCATTCTTCGGAATTTCACACCATTGGTCTTTCCGCTTTATTCTTTTGCGGAGGATCATTCTTGAGAAATTGTGGTTTACGCAATATTTGTTTCCGTTCAGTTTGTTGTTACTTTTTGCAGTTTTTTGGTTTATTGATTATAAGATGAGGCAATTTAATTTAATATTTAATTTACTTTTGTATACAGTAAGACGTCTAATGTCAATAAGGGTGGATCCAGGTGGGGGGAACAGGGGGCCCCACCAAACATACCACCGAAAGCTTCAATATTTAATTTTTATAATTTAATAAAAAAACGTAAAATGCCCAAAAGTTCTTTAATAGAAACATTAGGATGTTTTTGAAGTCACATTTATTAATATAAAGACTTAYAAAAACGTATACAGGGTGTTTCAGCTAAACCTCATATTAGAAGTATWACAGGAGATCTGACAATGATTTTTATCTAAAAAAATTATAATTTGTATAATMAACATCAAAAGCAGAAAGATCGAACTTTTTTTATTTAAATACCCAAATACGATTTCATAGTACAGTAACGGACACGGAATTTTGGACAGTTCAAAAATGTCAATGTAAATCACATTTATTGATTGACTGATGAAAGTTTTAGTTGAAATTTATTTTTTGCGTCAATTTTCGGAAACAATAATACCAGTAATATGTGTTATTACACCGGGTGTCTCAGGTTGCCTGTCGCACCCTTATAACTTGATTATTTCAAATAATATGCCCCATAAAGTATATATTTTCGTAAATTGCACATTCAACTGTATTAATTGCCGCTGTCAAACTGGCGTAAAAATGACATGTGTTAAAATAACGATAGTCAACTTCTTTTTTTTTAATGGGACGGTGTATTATTATGTTTGGTTACATCTTTTAATAAAACATGTTTTTTGAATACGTATATGCAYAAGTATTTGATTTTTTGATACAAGATTTTTTTTAATAAATAAATATGCTGTGACTTGTAAAAATAAATAATAAGGAAAATTAACTTTTCTTTACTTTTTTTCATGACATAACAAAATTGACATTTAGAGTTTGTGAACGAAAGCCGTTTTTTGAACGCAATTACCTAAAAAAACATAAATCAAAATATGCAAAAAAGTATGTATTTAAGAAGTGCTACACCGAGCACAAATGTGTTTAGAAACAGATGACACTCACTTCTTCGAGCATTTAATAGAAGAAGTTAACTTATTTTCTGTAGTGATTACAAAATAAGCACGTTTTGATTTATGTTTTTTTTTAGGTAATTGCGTTAAGTAAACGAGGCTTTTGTTCATAAATCATTTTTATTTATTTTTTACTTTAGGGAAAAAAGTACTTTATTTATTAATTTTTCTTATTATTTATTTTTACAAGTAACAGCATGTGTATTTATTAAAAAAAAATCTTATTACAAAAAATCAAATATTTGTGCTTTCACGTATTCASAAAAACATGTTTTATTAGGATATACCGTCCTATTTTTTCTCTCGCTCTCAGGATAAAAATTACAAAAAYCGAAAGTGAGGTTAGTTGCCTAATGCCCGTTTTATATTTYTATTTCAGTCGAATAATAAATCGTCCAAAATTCCGTGTCTGCCAGTGTACATAGTCAAAWATGGCAAAGGTGTCGATTTTTGAAGAGGGATCAAATACAAAAATTAAAAAAAAAACTAAAAATCTCAAAAACGCTTCAGGTACAGAAAAGGTCGATAATACCTCTCATAGAATAAATCCCGAAATCAAAAATGCAATGAAAAAACTAGCTTTATATTTAAATAAACAAAGTTGATACTCACTTTACAACCGGAAGTGTCGACAATTTGAAAATATTTTCATTGAGCAAAACCTAACCGATTATGGCCATTTGCAAATATCATTGTGAGAACTCCTAATACGTACTAATAACTAGAARTTTAGCTGGAACACTCTGTATATGTAGCTAATTTTCACTAATTTAAAAAAATCATCAAAATTTGGAACGTATTGAAAAAAAATGTTGAAGCTTTTTAATGGCGAGTGTGAGATCGCAGAACGCAAACAAGTTTATTATTTGTCTCTGCAATGGTAGATCTATGAGTGTAAAAGGGGAGAGATTACCTCCTTACCAAGCCCATAACACAATAAGTAAAGTCTAATTAATATTCGACATTATAGTGAAATTTAATTTTACTATGAAAGAGTGTGTTTTTTGACAAAGAAATCCAATTATTTAAAAAAATAAGCAAAGTATGGTTAAACAAAAAAAAAGGTTGCATTATAACTTTTGGGCCAATTGTAGACTTGAAAATATTTTTTTCTACAATCGACATATAGTGTTAAAGTTGTTATGGTTTCAAAATGACATATTTTTAGGCTCGAATGTAGAAAAAATCATGTATGAACACTTCAGCAAGAAGTACTTAAAAGACTTTCATTTCGAAACTTATTTTATAAATAGCTATTAGATAAGGCGTTCGTACTTACAAATTTATCAAATATCTAAACATTTAATGGACAATAATGAACTTTACCAAATCGCTGAGATACTTTTCATATATTAAATTGAATGAAGGTTTTATTTTATACATTAACCTTTACCATTCTAAAAAATTTTAGAAGGGACTCTCCTAAAATTATTTCCTAAATCCGCCTCTGAATGTTAACTATATTTATCATATTTTTTTATTCTTTAATGCTTTGATTTGCAAAATTGAAAAAGGATGACGATTAAATCAATTTTTGGACAAAAATTAATAATTTTTAAAACAATTTAACTTTTGTGACAAAAATATATTGTTTTGAAAAATAAAATTCAATAAATTTCAATTTAAGCTTTTTATTTAACTTTAACAAACGTTTTAATTTTTTAAACTTTTTGATTACAATACGCCAAAAATATGTATGACATCAAAATTTGTACCGTTTTTAAGATAGTAAAAATAGTATTTTTTATTTTGGTAATTTTTTTGTAATGAATTTCTATAGAGGGTGTGCCTGGTCAAAGAAATCAAAGCATATCAACAATTAAGCAAAATAGTCCAATAAAAGTATAATTTTAAAATATCAAAACTAATTCTACATCCAATAAAAAGTGTTTCTAAAAAAATTATATTWAGTATGTCTGTACTAAATAGTCAGTAAGTCCTAGGTTCAGTAKACTCACATAATCCTTTCTTACACAACAAATATTTTGTCAAAATGTTTAACCAAAATGCATGATTATAACAATTTATTATTTATATAAAACAAGAATAAGAAATAATAATTATACTAAACCCGACCACACTACTCTCGTGTAAACTGCAAGTTAAAACTAAAAATACACACCAATTCCTGCTTAATTTACCTAAAACATAGTTTAATTTAAATATGTAGTCAGGTTTCCTTCTAGCATACATGATGTAATAGCGTGAGCTTATTACTTTTATCGTAGCACCCTTTTTGCTACATTATGCCCGTAAAGTACTAACCGGCAGGGGGCGAACTGGGATTGCCACGACAACGATAATGAAAATAAACGAGCTTTAGGAGAACTTTATAAAGCGAGCGAAAATGAACAACAAACTGAAACTCAACAACACAATATAAACCTTTTTTGAAACAATATATCGGCTTATGTTACACAATAACGCCAATTATAWTTTAGTTTAGAAATATAAAATTAATGTTCTTATATTAAACAACCTAAAGTTTTCTTTAGGGTAGCTTCATGACATTTAATAAAGACATATCCTGTGGCTTAAGCTGGATCAGATTCGAAAGCGTATTTACAATACTTGTTTGATCGTGATTGATAGTGTTGCTAATGAATTTCTGTAGAGAGGGTGATGTGCTTAATTACGTGTAGCTACTGTTAGGATCACTTATTGAATTTATTCATATACACTGTGGCTTATTTCTTAACACATGAAAGCCGATTTTTTAAATTCACAAAAAGCATTTTATGATCTTTGAAATGTTTAAAAGAAATTCACTCTGGTCATTACATGTAAAGAATGTGCTTCAATGAATACTCTTAATTAGGCGGCATTTACAGGATTTAAATTACCAACAAGTTCATTAATGACTAGCTTGTAATTAACATACAGGGTGCRYCAGAACTCGCGCCCCATAGAAAAATTGCAAGTAAGATAAGATACCAGGAACATGGAAAAAATTTTGACATTTATTTTTWGACATTTGAMATTTTTTGATGTCTATTTAATGATACTGATGATCTTGTACGTTTTTTTACAATTATTCAGTAAAGGTACAAAAATTTTGCCAATAAAAGCCACAAATAACATTGAACAGAGTTACAATTTAGGATACAGCTTCCTTGTTTTYCTCTTCTTATAGCTTGTAACAAAATAACTTATAAAAGTATTTTTTCAACAGAATTAAATAGAGTCAAAGTGCAAAATTTAAACTCTCATAACTTCGAAATTTTTATAGATAGAATTTTTTWAACATTTTTTYCATGTTCCTGGTAACTTACCTTATATGGCRTTTTTCTCTGGGGCGCGAGTTCTGGCGCACCCTGTATGTATATTTTTTGTTTTTAAAGTTATGGACTTTCAAACTCAAATTTAATATAATTATGTGYAATACCGTGCGATCGAAAAAATAAATAAATTAGCGTAGGCGACGATACTATTCTACAGTTGGCAACACGAAAWTTTCCACACAAGCTGGAAAGCTTATAAARCATTTTTGTAATAACTTGCAACTCTAAAAAAATTCTGTTCTAAAGTGAACATTATTACACTCAAAATGAATAAAACGCAAACTTGGCAAAGTTTGCGCTGACATTTCAAGTCAAAAATCAGGATTGCCATCTGAAGAATGTTAATCACCGCCTACTCTRATTTACTTATTTTTTTCAATCACACGGTCTTATACATAAACGCATAATCTTAGAGAATGAAAGGTTATGATCAACAATGAGTAAAAAAATGCAAAATAGGCTTTTTATTTATGTTAAATGTACATAAAAGACACCATTTAATCCCCACCTAAATAAAAAAAACGGTTCACTTAGCTTTTGACAGGTGTGCTATCACCAAATGTAATGCTAGCATCAGTTCAAATTATTTAAAATTTAAAAAGTTTAATAGTGTTTTTATTACAGTATATCTGGGTAACTAAGACACATTTACTAGAGTCTTTTCACTATTAGTTATTATTTGGCATAAACTATCATTCATCCTTAAAGTTATGCATATACAGGGTGCGCCAGAACTCGCGTCCCAGAAAAAGAAATTAAATTAGGTAAGATACCAGGAACTTGAAAAAAATGTTTTAGAAATTCCATCTGTCAAAAAATTTTGACATTTATTTTTTGACAATTGACATTTTTTTATGTCTATTTTGATGATCTTATATATGTTTTTTTTTACAATTATTTAGTAAAGGTAGCAAAATTTTGCCAATAAAAGCAAATAACATTGAACAGAGTTACAATTTAGGATATAGCTTCCTTGTTTCTTCTTTTAATAGTCTATATCAAAAAAACAAAAAAACTTGGAAAATTATTTTTTCAACAGAAATAAATAGAATCAAAGTGCAAAATTTAAACCCTCATAACTTCGAAATTTTTATAGATAATTTTTTTTTAACATTTTTTCCATATTCCTGGTATCTTACCTTATATTATTTCTCTAGAGCGCGAGTTCTGGCGCAGCATGTATTTAGAAATAAGTGGAAGTAAAAAATATTTTACTAAAAATCTTTAGTTTTAGTACCACCAATAGAAGWTAAAAACAATTATTTTTTGAATTAATATTTTGAAATTTTTGTTTTTCATTCTAGCAAGTAGGCTAAAAAGAAGGTGTCAGTATAAATTCAAATAACTAATCGTAGTTGCTATAGAAGTGCACTGAGATATGAATCTAACTAGGTTAGGTATGATAACAAAAATTTATATAAATAAAAATTCTCATACTCACAGTAGGTAACAGAAARTTCAGCTCAGTAGTGGGTGATCATTTTTCGATAAAGCTTTTTATTATTTTTTATTTAAAAATAGCTAGAGCGATTTTGACGTATATGCAGTTAAATAATTCAACTTGTCTTATCCGAATGTTTATAGATTCTGAGATATAGAGGGTACAACCTCCACTTTGGCGTCGGATAGATTGTCAATAAAATGCAATATTAACGAATTTTCAAACTTTAGAGTATTATATTCCGAAGTTTACATTGCTAGTAATCGGTAACATTTAAGGTAATGAAATTGGGTGATATTTTTAACAAAAAAATTGATTCAATTTTTTTTCCGTTTTATAATTTTTTTGTAGATGAAGAGACTTTTTTCTCTGCCTGTTTGTGCTAATTATAAACAATGATATAAATTTTGAACAACTAAGCTCAGAGATCATATTTGTTTACAATAATTTGAGTTGGTAAAGTTCAAGGTTGCGCCGAAAATTTAAATTTATTCGACGAACAAAACTTTCTCTTAAAAAATATAAACGTTCGGATAAGAGAAGTAGAGTTATTTTGACTTCTTTTGTGGTCCACTATCACCTGTTAAAATATTTGCACCTACTTCAAAATCACCTGTATATCTTGCAAAAACTTTTTATTTTTTCATAAAAATATTTAAATTAAATATTTTATCAATCCAAAATTTTTAATCGATTATAAGTCTTAGCTGGGACTCAGTCAAAATCAACCGCGTCTAAGTTTGTGATTATTCGGCACTAAAACAGAGTTTTATTAATCAAACATTTTTTTTTCAGATTTTTGTTTTTGAAAAAAACTAGAATGATAATGATAATATACATCTAAAACACTATTTGTTGACGTTTAGTGACTTGCAGAAATAATGGTTTTTATAATTTTTAGAAAAAAATAAATAGTATATTATTACAACTTAGTAGGAAACATGTCATTACCTCAAGAGTTCAGATATTATAATCCAAGACGCAATCTTGGTTAGTTAAAGCGCGAAGGTGTAGTGAATTCCCACCAAGGTTTGTRTGGTAGTTTATTCACAATTACATTTAGTTTAAATACTATTCCTCTCAAGAKATTAAATTAATGGTAACATAAGAAGATGATAATTTTATCAAATAATTTGAATGATTTATCAAAATATTCAGTTCATTTAATCGCAATTTTAAGAGTATAAATCGATATGAAGCTGTTTGTTTATGTCTAAAARCAGTCAAAAGATTCAATTTATTCAATTCCAGTTTATAATTCCAGTTTGTAAAAGTAAAAATTGGTATTTTATTTATTTCATTTCAGAGGGAATAAAGTACCAGATTATTATTAGTCAAAAACAAAGGAATAAAGCGTCATTTTATTCCCTCCTAGAAGGAAATAATAAATTATTTGTTTTTTATTGAAGTTGATGTATTGACGTAGTTACTACATATTCAAAAAAAATGTGTTTTTGACTTTTTATGAGCTTGTAACTTTASTAATTCTATACGTAAATTACTTTCAAACCAAGGGATGCAATGACATATTTCCCGATCTCCAAAAGGTTAAGAAGCGGCACATTACTACAGTGATTATGATTTTGTAAATAGAAATTGTATATTACAACCGAGCGGGAAAATATGGAATTCCTTCGAGCACTAGGATTTCTGAAGTTTGTATACAAAATTACATTTTTTATATTTAGTAGTGATTACAAACATATAAAATTGTGCTAATAAATYTGGTTTTCGATATTTGATGTTTTTTATTGATGACATATTAGTGACTTAAGTTACTGACCAAGGAATGCAATGACGTGTTTTTCAACCCATAAAAAGTTAAGAATCGACATATTGTAATAGTGATTGTGAATAAAAGATAATTATGTCAATAGTCACATGCTAGGTTTGACATGTGGCAATGTTTTAAAAAAAAACAAATAATTTTGATAACAACTTAAACTTTCAGTTATTAAAAATTTGAAAAATAGATACCTACTAGGTAAATTAATTAATGAACAATCTCTAACTTTTTGGCTAGTTGAGTATTATGGGTATTTAAAAAAGACCATTGCACAATATTTTACAATACACATACCAAATTTTCTTTTTTCTTTTATATTTTACTCATATTGTACACAGTTATCTAGAACGATCCACCCCTTACTAAAACTTACGAGCAAACCCAAAATCCACTATTATTCGGTCGTGGGTGGGCACGCCGAGTCGGCACCTTGAAAAAGTGCATGTGCCCTCAAGTGTCTCGATTCATGAATGAAACCTCAGCGGTTAGTTTTCTCAATGACTTTAAACTRARTTCACAATAGTGTTTAAAAGCCTACACGAGAAATGACTTTCTGAAAATAAAAATATTCAACGAATTTCATTGATCGCCTTTTACAATAAATCTGTYACTTGACCAACACAACCAAAATTAATAGGATTATATTATAATAAAAGAAACTCTTATGTGCTTTCTGTCTTTGTTGAACAAACTCAGTCATTCATTCCAGGTGCGAGTTGGAAGGCTTCAGCTGACCAATTTGCTGAAGTGTCAGCAACAATTGCACCCCCGCTAACTTCCGCAGATTGTTCATCTGCCCATTGTGTGTGGTGATTGATTCCAGATCCGAATCTGCCAAATGCAGAGCTGCTAAACACAAGCACAATTTTMAWTGTTTATCACACTAAATACTAGAGGAAAAAACTGTGCTTTTCTAAAACACAGGGCGACAAAAAAAAAGTCATGTCGTGACAACTTGACAAATTTTATAGCATTTCGTTTGTCTCAGTGAGATAAATCAAATGCACTAAAAAAATTTCAAAAAGTCCACACACTTTGAACTAATTAATTTTTTTCTAATTTAAATGAATTTAAAATACTTTAACTTTAAAAAATCATTACTCAATAACTATTAGGCCTATTTTCTTTAAATAAAGACCATTTTAAAGGGATGGACTTTTACTTTAGAATGATATGAAATTTGAAATTGAATATTGGCAAACTTTTTTTCGAAAAGTGTTCTAAGAAAAACCCTAGGAGTAAATTTTTTTCTTTGTCACCATCGTGTAGAGCATCTTTTTATTAGTNCATCGTGTAGAGCATCTTTTTGTTAGTAAGAATCTATAATTTTTTAAAATAATATACCGAGTGGTTATTAAAATATGATATTTTGAAGTTAAGGTTTGCTGTTCAGGTATTGCGCCATATAAAAGAAATGCATGTTAATCTTACTTAAAATTACATTTTTATAAAAGTATTTGTTTTAAAACTCTTCTTTTGCTTAAAAATGGTCAATTGCACCTTCTTTGTTCTAATTAAAATAAACAAAAAACTGTTTCTTTACTTAAAACAAACGTACTAATTAAAGCAAATAAAGAGTTTTTTGTTCTAAAAATGATCACTGATCAATGAGCAAAAAGGATCTAGAAGTTTAAAGCAGTAGCTTTAAATATAAGAACAAATCTTTTTCAAAATGACTTTCCATTCAGATTAAAACTTGTTTACTTTGTTCTAGCTTTCTGAACTTTTTTTTGAAAATGTTCACAGCAAATGCTTTTTCATCACTTTCTACTGATGTTGAATGCAATAAGTCAGTTGCTTCAAGCTAACTGAAGCTAATCGTAGAATGTACCAACAAAATAAATCAGGTGACTTATAGCATTTAACATAACTCGAAAGTGATGAGAAAGCATTTGCTCAGAACATTTTCAAAAAA
>NW_025400985.1:13642400-13645681 GCF_015345945.1 Tribolium madens | reverse complement strand
TGTATAAGGAAATTTAAAGACGAAATTTTGGAAACGAATAGTTCGCAAGCAGGAAGTTAGAAAAAGTGCCTGTTAAAATGTAGACGAAATTTGTAATGCAGGTTTAATAAACATTATCAATTTTTAGCAAGAAATTGACAAAAATACAAAATAAATATGAATGAGAAAGAACCTCAAAAAGAATGCAATTAAATTAGGGTTTTGTGCATCGTTTTTGAGGAACGAGTTGAAAAAGTAACAATTTTGAAACTAAAGCTGAAGAAAAATTTATAAAATGCATCAACTTTGAGCTCATTTCAATAAATTACACAAAATTTATTGCCAATCATCATAATACTTAYTTGTATCTTTTGCTAAATAACTTTTTTCTAAATAGACACTCTTTTTTATTAAAAGTTTTTGTAGCAAGATTTTCATTTTTGTCCACAACATTGTACTTACTTGCGGTGTGTTTCTTTCAAAATTATTAGGACTGAATTCTTTCTTTAGACCTTAAGTAATGATGTCGGTCCTCAGGTATTTAATTATAGCGCTTTCAAAGAGCAAACAGGCACACAAGATTCATAAAAGTCAAAATTTTTTGACAACATCTCAATTTGAAAACGTAACCATAATTTTTTAACAAAATTTCTAGGGACAAAAACAAAGAGCAAACAAAATTTGTGGCTATGGAGACAAGCTGCTACCAATTTTTTCACCAAAATTTTGACTTGGTAATTCCCATTAAAAAAAAAACAGACTTTAGGTACATTTTACTGTTTGGAAAGGAGAATCCAAAAATGCAATAAAAATAAGTGGTTACCATTTAAAATTTCAAAGTTGGCGCGTAGTTTCGGAAGTTCAGCCATGTTGAAAATAATTTAGTTGAACTCAGACTGGTTGATTTGGGTTGTGTACAAAATTTCAAATTCCTATCTGCATTACAAGTTAAAAAGTTTCTAATGTAGGCTTTAAAAGAATCACTCTGTATAGCTTTAGCTAAAGTAATATGTATTACGCTGGAGAAATATCTAATATAAAAATTGATCATTTTAGAACTCTTTGCTGACGACTTTTCTTTGAGAAACTAAGATAAAAAATCGCAAAAAGTCGAAAAATCGAGTGCAAAAACGCGAAAAACTTTAATTTTTTAAATGTATTTAAACAGGTTTGTTGTACCTATTTTTAAAATGTCTATTAAAAATAATAGTTATTTACATTATACGTGCGGTAGGTATAATTTTACGGCGTGAAGTTTTAATATTGAAGCTCGAAGCGAAGCTGAGAGCTTTAATAAAACTGAACACTGTAATATATCTATCTCACAAATGATAAAAAAACAACAGAGTTTATAAGCCACTAGTTTTTAGGTTGGCAACGTAAAATGTCAATTGTATGTCAGCCGTTTTGCTTATGAAGGCGCTTGCGCTACTGATGATGCATTTACTTTTAAATTTAAAATAAAAAGTAGAACGTAAAGGGCSCAGAAAATCGTGAAGGTGGCATTGGTTGTTATTAGAATTATTTCTGTGATGTTGCGAATGGCGGGAATACGCTGCTCCAAACAAAGACCTTTTACATCGGAACTATTACATCGGAATTACATTACATTATATATCGGAAATGTTTTGTTTTGAGGATCTTGCCGTTTTTGAGGAAATTAATACGATAACGAGTCAGTCTTAGCCTAGCTCTTGTACGAGTTAATTGAATTATAATAATTCTTTGAATAAATTATTGTAAAATTGTGTTTTATTTCAAGAAGAGTCGTTTACAAAAATAAGTTTAAAAATGCAAGGATTTGGACCCTAATATAACAAGAAAAATAGCTATAATTAGATTTTGTGAAAATTTGCAGACACAAAAACTAACCATGTTAAAATTCTTTATAAATTTGACAATTTTTGTTGTAAAAAAAACTCCTAAAAAAGAACACCATCCAATAAATTCCCAGACTGATCTAGCATTTCATTATATTTCTCGAATAATGATTCATCTTTCCACAGAATCAGATTCGGAAAACGATTGGTGGTCTGAAAATTTTTAATCAGATTCTGAATATGAGTAAAAATTTATATTACCCATTAACTAAATTTTTCCCGTCTAGCAGTATTTTTCCGTGTCCTTATCGGCTTTATTTCTTGTCTTTTGGTAAAAAATTTGCTTGAAACATTTCTGACATTTAAAAATTACTAACAGAACCTCAAACCTAATCAAGGGAGATTTTAATGTACACAGATGTTCCGAAAAGAAAGGTTTTAGGGTGGTACAGTCAGGTCTTTAACACCGACAATTGTTTTTAAAACAAATGGACTTTACTCACTGTAGAAACAGAAGTTGTAATCGCCAGAATTTTAGTCAATTATTGTCATTTATTTCCGACGGGCGGGCGCTGGCACAGCCGACACCTGAAACAACCAACCTAATATCACCAATAATTCAATATTTTTTATCACAAACAACGTGGCACAAAAATTCCAAGTCTCTGATACCTATTTTTCGTCTCTAAATTAGTCAATTTTGAAAACTTAATTTCAAAATCACTGACCACTTTGATCAGAAATTTAATTAAACGCCCAGTATTTGTACTTAGTTGATATAAGAAAAGAAAGTTACTGAACATTCATGTTTTGCATTGTCAGGGTAAGTAAATGAAAATGTTCCATTAGTTTATTTAACTAGATCTCCTAATTCAATGATTCAGAAACGCCATCTAACCAGTGTCCGGATCCCATATAACGTACGTAATGTTACGTAAAAAAAAGCATCCTTTAGAGTGATTTATTATCACATTCAATCGGACAGAGCAATGCCACTGACCCTCAGTAATAAAAAACTAACAAAACTCGATTGATGTTGCGTCTCCCGCTGGTCGATTTCACGCCCCGTTTTACTACTGCAATTCACTAGAAAGCATACAAAAAAAAAGAAAAAAAAACGTCATTCCATCCGGACGAAAATTAAGCCGGATTAGCGTCTGTAAAGACCGGGAAACGGAAAAATAAATAAGAATTTCATTGGTAGCAACGGTCAATCTCTCCCCTACTTGTTTGTGCTTCAACTACGAGTAGAATGAAGTTATTTTTTCTAGATCGGTACAAACAGTTTCTCCTAAACTGACACACAATTTTGATTTTATAAATTACCCAAAAAGAAGCCTACAGGGTGATTTAAATTATATAAATCACAATATGTATAAGTGTAATTTGTCTATTTCAGTGTCAGAATAAGTCTATTAAAGCACCCAAATGACGTCATTTAAGTGCTTTAATAAGTCGTTGGCGTTAATTTAATTTTAGTGA
>NW_025400985.1:13639296-13641878 GCF_015345945.1 Tribolium madens | reverse complement strand
TACCTAGACATTTTTTTATTATTCTAATAAATTTTATTTGATTTGAATATAATAATAGTTAGGTATATAGAAATACCAAGAGAGACTTTTTAAAGAATTACTCGCTAAATTGACAATCCGACGTGCAGAACGTGGAGAAATTTTCTTTTTGGGCCTTTCCTTCTTATTTTGTCCATAATGCTCCGGATCTCGCAGGAAAGTTATCACGACCTTATGGGACCGACTAATTTTACAAGCAATGGCTCGAATTCCGACATCTTCTTCTCTTAGAGCCAAAATGTTATCTTTTTCAAGTTCAGTAAGGTAATTACCGCAAGGCATTTTGACAATAATGAATTAATACACAATGTCAGAAACGTCATAAGGTAATGGAGACACAAATATTGAATATGAATTTCATAATTGATTTTCTTCGATTTGAGTTTTATGTGGTGCTATAACTATAGCACTACGGAAAAAAATGTTTTTTTGGAATTAATTCAAAATTAAAGGTTTAAATGTCATTATATTCTGGTACAATAAATATTTAATCATATCCTATTTTTTGAAATTAATATTCTTTAGATAATTATTTTAAAAATAATAAAATTTCAAAAAATTTAGGTGGTGCTATAGTTATGCACCAGAGTTTATTTTAGTCTTCTATGTAATTAATTTATAATAATACTTTTTCTGTGCTGTCTGCTAATAAGATATTATTCTTTTTTTAATAATTGTTTTACTTACTTTGAAGCCAAAAATTTTCTTGGTTTTAAACGTAAAACGAAAAGCGATGGTATTCTTTTACATAAGTTACAAACAAGAATCCGTTGAAATTTATACGAAAGCTAATCAGAAAAAATGCAAACAGAATTAAATAAATTCTATATTGACTTTCTTAGATTTTAAAAACGTTTAATTTTAGACTTTGAAACATTTCTAAAGTTCTACAATGTTTGTGACTTGTTGTAAGTTGCAAACTATTCAGTTACAAAAATGAAATAATAGAATTCAAATTTTAAAGGGTAGCCCAGTCAAATTAGACAAAAATAGGGCGATCAGTAGAAAAAAATCCTAGAGAGTTGGATTTTTTTTTCTTTACACTTGGGTAGACATATATCAAAAGTTCCTAAGGGTGGGGGCCGAGCTCGAGGAAGGGGAGGGGGTTATAGATGTCTTTTTTTATAGTAGTCTTGTTCTTCGCATGGGCTATGTTTATGGATAAATGTTAAATGTTCATTTTCATAAAGTGTTCTCTTAGTACACTTTTGCACTCTCAAAATTCTAAATTTTATGTTTCTAATTTAGTTTTTAAGCGTTTAACACTCTACATTATTTCGCCAAAAATTTAAAAAGTGCACTTCTACACTCTTTAAGGATCATATTTTCAAATTTTATGCTTTTATATCCCTTTAAATGTGTTCATTGTTTCATTTCCTTAAAAACTAATTTTCGAAAAATAATCTGATTTTAGTGCCCCTTTACACCTCTAAGGAATTTTATGTTTATACTTTGTTTAAACGTTTACCTCCATTTAACCCCCTTAGAGATTGATTCTCTCTTTCTTCCAAAATTTTTATTTATATCTCCGTTTAAATGTTTACATTCGAGTCACCTTTCARGCAGACCAGCTTAGATGGGGAACGCTCTTCACATATAAATACTTACCATAAACTAATGAAATGTATTTCAAAGGATTTTTAATGCAATTTTATGTAGACTCCAAACTTGAGAAGTCTACGGTTGGTCCTACAACAAAAATAAATAGAACCATTTTTGTAGGAAATTTTGATGCAGAAATAGACTTCTACAGAAAATTCTGCATAAATTACATAAACGATGAGTTTGTATTCATAGACACCCCCYTTATATTCAGTGACTCCCCCCTTCTTTAATAAAGTATTGGACCCAGTAGATTCAATTTACTGTCAGTTTTTTCAAATTACAAGACTGTAGGAAATTTTGTAAGCTTTAATTTTGATAAGAAGATAAAAACCTATAGGAGTAATAGTTTCCGAGATACGAGCAAAAAACCAAAAAAAGACATTTTTAACCCCCTCCCCCTCTTCGAGCTCGCCCACCACCTTCGGAGACTTGATATACATATGTCTACCCAAGTGTAAAAATAGCGTTTAAAAAAAATTCAACTCTCTAGGATTTTTTTCCACCGATTTGTTTAATTTGACTGGACTAGAGTAAAAAGAAAGAGTAGTAGTGTTCAGTTTTTAAAACTAACGTCTCTGAAATTGTACATAATTCTCAAATTTAGAAAATTAAACAATAGAAATTTATCATTCTTAGCTGAAGTTTCAATTACAGATTTGCTCATTTTAATCGCAAAAAATGTTATTCCTTTGCAGTGTAGGCGAAAAACAAAGATAACAATGTTTTCCCCTTATAAAGACAATCTGGGGACATATTGCAAAATTCTTGATAGAATATTTACTCAAATGAACAAATTCAATTTGTTYACTCTTATTCAATTTGTCAGATTTTTATTGAAAAAAAGAGGAAACATTATTATTAACATTAAACTATAGTGATTAACTAGTACAAGTACTGATCGAGGAAGGTTTAGCTGAAACATTTTGTATTAGAATGTT
>NW_025400985.1:13630560-13637246 GCF_015345945.1 Tribolium madens | reverse complement strand
TGATAAATATAACCCTACTTAATGGACATGTTGCCTCAGACTCACATGTCGTAATTCACAACTATATTATAGTTTTGTTAATTTACTATTACCTACTGTAATTAAATACGTTACTTACTTGAGTTATTACTTAAGTTAGAAGTATTATTTTCTTCTTATCGTAAATGAGGTTATGTCATTGTTGTACTTCTGCAACTGTTAAAGGAATTTTCACCATATGAAATATTTGTTAAAATAAKAAAGAAACTGGTTTACTACCGATGGTATTTTAACATGAAATAAAAACCCATTTGTTGTTTTTTGACAGTTTGGCATAGAGAGAAAATTAGAGTTAGGGTTATTCTGATGTTTTTATTGAGAAAATTCTTTTTATTCAATCCTCTATGTTAAAATTGAATTTTATCTACTCTTTTCTTCATGTTAAAATGAAATTTTATCCTCTAGATGATAAAAAATACATCCACTGTTGTATATCTGCGGTTTTAGTTGCTAACCATCTTTGACATTAGATTTCATTGTTGAAATTTTACTTTGACTTAGTGAGGATTGAATAAAATTTTAAATTGTACACGACGATAAAATTTTCATTATCTTTTCGAGCATATTAGCGTCTAAATTGCTCTCAAAGATAAAATTCAGTTTTATCGTCTTTTATAATACATAACTATTTATTTGATTTTGCATTAATTTTATCTCGAAATACTTCTGTTAGGATTTGTGATGGTAATAATAACAATATTCTAGAAATATTTGTATCAATGTAATACCCTCCAAACTCATCATTTACCCACTCTAATGCATTATAGCTCTTGGTCCATAATGGGAATGATTATTGACTACTAAAWGAGAAAAACAACTTCACGATCTAAATGATGATATCTTTTACACTTAGTAGTGAAAAAAATGCTTTACGAACCCTTTTCTGGTAATGAACTTAAAATAGCATTGAGTTTCAGGAAATCATATGGATCGACAGATAAATCTGACTAGGTAAACCGTTTTGACTTCGTTTGCTTTCAAATTCTGATATTTTTTTCATTTCAGAAACTCTAAAAATTTTAAGCGCATATCTAGTCGAAATGTCTAGAATAGTGAACAGTGAGAATTGCTAACTTTAAGGATCATTTATAATAAAAAACAAAAAAAACATTTGTGACGGCTTTTGCTTGTTAAAAATATGAACAATTAGAATAAGCGAGTAAGTAAGCCTGTTTCCTATTAATCACGACAATTATTTTAATATTTAGCAGTATAAAGTAGTAAATAAAATATTTACTTGTTAGTCATTTGTTTATCACATTTCCAGACACTTAATTTTCTTAATATTAGTTGTTGGTGAATAGCTTTAAAACCTTTTATGAATTATGATTCATCCCAAAATAAAAGCAGACAGRAAGATGCTCTATTATGTTATTCAATGTAAAGTCTACGAAGTGAATAAAATGAATGAAAAAGACCACACATGATGGTCATTAGTGACAAGACTTTGTATAGGAGTGAAGAGCAAATAAATGTAGTAAAATAATTTTTTCTCTTGTATTAAAGTTAAAAGTAAATTTGGTGGAARCTTCTTACAACTTCAATAAAAAATGTATCTTCCTGTTTTCAAACAGATTTAAAAAACTTACAAAACCTGCTATATTATGTAAAGAATTAAAACTCTAATAACAAATTAAAGTAAACTTAACCTAATTAAAAACTAAAAGTGTTTATTCCGTCATTAGTTCCCTGACTCTAGACCAAAAGTCGATTGTTTAGCCAACGAAATAGGCGTGTAATGTTGATTGAGTCGCTTAGGGCTGTGGTAATTGTGGTCGGGCGGTTAAACACAGCCGTTAAACGGCGGTAGTTGGCTATGATTACAATTCCGGGACCCGGAGCCAGCRCTTCGCAGCTCCGGTGAACTAATCGATTGATACGCCCACAATGTTTTCGCATGCGATACAGCCAATTCTAGTATTTGTTTTCGTTCTTTCAATTTTACAGTTTCGTGCAACTTACAACTTGAAATTGAATTGTTTATAAAAAATTACATGAAATCATTTTGTAGTATTTTTCCCAGAAATTGTTGTGGCAGTTATACTATAGTGTTATAGTTATTAAAAWTGTGTGTGATGATGAAACGATTTTTCTACTTTTACGTCTGCCTTCTACTGTATTAAAATAAATAAATAACTACTCGCTTAAGTAGGTATTATTACTATTACTTAAGTAGGTTAGTAGTTTTGTTTATATTCGCAAAAAAATAGAAWATTAATCGCTATTTATCTCTTGCTAGTGTAGTTTCATCATTTAAACAATTATTTCAACATTTATTCAAATATTATGTAATTGAATTATTYTTTAAATACACTGTCTCCAATTATTTTGTTAAAGTCTATTGTGATTTATAAATGAAAACATCAATATTTTGTAGTCATAAATATAAAATTTAACACCATAAGTTTAATAAAAATAAAGAAGAGAAAATAATAAAACTGCTACGTCTACTTCCAATTTTTTTTACATGTTTGTCAATTTATTCAAATGGTAGTTCATATGAGTGGCGGGGAAACATTTTTTAATAGTAACTTGTAAATCTTTATTCACTTATTTTTTATACCTTAAATATAATAATAATATATATCACATTTTTATCTACTTAAAATTATTTCATTAATTTTTGAAAAATGTAGATGTCAAAAAAAATTGTTCGCCGACATACTAAACGTGACAGTTGATGATAAATGACAGTACTTATCATTTGAAGAATATTAATAATGCGGTAAATATTAAAATTATCAAAATTGAATTTTGTTTTATTAATAATGTAATATTTTTCAATTTTAATTTTTTTTTCATTTTTTCACTCTCGAGCTAAAAAACTTCGGTCACTCAATTAAACAGTCTGAATATTGATCAACCGTTTTGAAAATAACAAAGTGGCAATAAGGTTTAAAATATTAAATTGAATTAAATTTGAATTTGCATTTTGAGTTATTTTTTGTCTTATTTCTTTATAATTGATCTATAATGTCTTCTATTATAAAGAAATTATATCCTAGGGCATTAGGGGTTTTCACAATTTAGYTGCCAAAAAACTTTAATTGTTTTTTAGGGCACTGTGCATTTATAAGCTACTTCACTTGATAATTTGTCATACAGGGTGATTCAAAAATGTCGGATCAACTTTCAAATGGTGATAGAAGACTTTCAGTTAAACATAAAAATGAATTCAGATATTGTTTCAAGCATTTTTTTTTTGAAAAAAATAAAACTGTTAATTTTTATATTAATATGTAGGCATCTTAGTTTTTTTATTTTATGTTGTTAGATTTAATTTATTTTTAAATTTGTTAGTTTGATAAATGTTTTTTACACCATAAGACACAAATTGTTGATTTTTTTATCAGGTATTTGATTAGTCTTACAAGATTTGTGGTTTCCGCTAACTAAATTTAAGACTATATAATCGGAACTGACAAAAACTTAATCCGAAATCTAATCTTTGAAGAGCTATATCTTGTGAAAAAAAGTTCAAACAATTTTTTGTCATGGGAACCTTTAACTCAGATGGATGTCACCACCCAAGAGATGGTCCGACACTTTTGAATCACCTTGTATACAGGGTGCGCTAGAACTCGTGCCCCAGAGAAAAATGTCATATAAAGTAAGATACCAAGAACATGGAAAAAATGTTTAAAAAATTACAAGATCATCAGTATCATTAAAAAGACATAATTGTCAAAAAATAAATAACAGAATTTTTTGACAGATAGAATTTAAAAAAAAAAATTTCCATGTTCTTGGTGAGTATCTTATCTTACTTGAAATTTTTCTCTGGGGCGCAAGTTCTGGCGCACCTGTATATTTTGGCATTGTCAAATTATTTCTTTTAGRTGAAACACAAAACGTTGTATGAACCGTGGGCATTATTTTATGTCTATGGCCCTTTCATGACTTACAAGAGTCTCGTGCCTGAGGCCTTCGTCCTGTCGCTCTTGGATGTCATAATGCCCTTGAAACATAAATAATAACTATTAATCTAAATTATTGTTTTTTAATTTATTGAATTTTTGGGTTTTTATAAAGTACCTTATTCGCTATTTCTTTGAATTATGTTTTTAAATATGCTCTTGATGCTTTTATTATGATAACTTTTTTYCACTTAATCCTAGCCATAGCGAGGCGTATTTTAGTGATGAGCTGCTGATCGCAAGTGTTGCGATCAGCTGTAACCATAGGCGGCGATTGTGGGCGTTACATATCGGGGTCCAGWCTTGCAAATTCATACTCACTAATTAATTAAGTAATTAAGGAAAAATAAACCAATAATTTCATATATGTTTATTTAAAAAATAAATACATATAAAAACTTAATATCAAAAATAACAAAAAAATTCAAAAAATTTTATTTTTCAGAAACGTCACATTTTTATAGTTCTTTATATTAAGTAGTGATTGTTTATTAATTTTCAAAATCGATTAGTTTTTTCAAAAAATAAATAGTTTAAGCAAAAAACGTTTGGTTCCATGACTTTCTGTTTACCTGGTATTGGTATGTATAATACAAAGTCAAAAAAATCAAATATTGCAACAATAAATCTATGTTAAAATTTATGGCCAACATACTCTTAGGGTGTAATAAAATTTAAGTGCAAGTTTTATTTTTAAGTGTACACCATGTACTTTATTCCGTTAACTGATTTAGCAATTAATCGATATAGATAAAAATGATATTGTCAGTAGGTACAAGTGAAGGGCAAAAGAGAAACTCACAAACAGGTAGCTGATAAATAAAACAAATATTTTATTTGATAAGAAACACGATCAATTCTCGTGATTTTTACGGCRACATGTATATACGTTTCACGCAAGTACTCAGATCAAAAAGTAACATTTTATCAAAATGATTCGATCTAAAWCTCATACTTTTTAATTTATTCATTTTCATTTTTGTTATCGATATGACATGGCAATAAAATTATCWTTTTAGGTTTTGTTGCTAAGGAGAATTAATTAACTTTTATTTCTTAAAATTTTGACGGAAGGAAATACTGCATTGAAGAGAGAATAAGTGCGGATTAAACATGAAGAGGATAATTATCGAGAGCATAATCTGATGTAGTACCATATACTTTACATGAGTGCCAATAATCAAGTTGAGTAGCAGAATTATATTAACTTGATGAGTATTGTTATCGAGCTTTTTATTGAAAATAAGTGAATTGAGTATTTATTGCTTTAAAAATCAATTGCCRTGATATTTTAAGCCTAATAATACCTACAGGTACTTTCAAAACAAAACATCTAAATGTACTTAATTACTTCTAACCATTTACACGATTTTTTTTACTGTATTATTAAACTGTGTGTTGACTATTAATAAACGTTACTCTGATTTAGTTTTTTCTTTTTCAATATTTTTGTCATAAATTCAAAAAAAGTGGCCTAAAACAAATCTCAAATTTTATGTCTGTAGTTTTACCAAATACATTTTACAGGTTTTTTTGATAAGAACGCATGGAATTTTTTAAGTTGTGATTTTTTTATTAAGAAAGCATTATTTAAAATATGGCTTTATAAAACCTACCTAGCTATTCTAATGTAATTGTTTACAGTCAGATTTTATTCAATTGATCATTTTGTTGAATAATAATCTGTCAATTGTAAATATGATAATTTCAAAATTTGACGGATTTGTGATGTTGATTTTTAAAAAACCAAAAAATCTATTATTTATTGTAGGATCTTAAGAGTTAAAAATATTTTTTATTAATAGATCACAACATTTACTTCAAAAGTTTCAATAACCAATAATTATATAAAATCAACGAAAAAAAAAAAACAAAAAGCAATTTTTTTTGTATGTTCATATATTTTCTACATTTAATTAATTAAGTTTTATTCTCATCTTAGGATGACGACTTTGTGTTTTAAATAAAAGTTTGGTGTGACGGGTTATTCGTGTTTTTGTTCATTTAATTAATTGATAAAAAATAGTAAGAAAAATTGGAAGCAGTTTATGTTCACAGCAAAAAATTTTGTTTGTTTTGTGCCTTCGTCTCTAGAAGTTTTGTAAAAAAATTATGGTAGTTTTTATGTTGAAATGTCAAAATTTTGGCTTTTTAATTTTCATTTGATTACGTAATTGTAGGTATTCTCGTCACTTTCTTGATAAAAATAAAAAATATTTAACAAATGTGCATTACAAATTGGGCCTAAATTTTCACGTTGTTTTTTTTTGTTTTTTGTAAGTAAGATAAAATACCAGAAACGTGGAAAAAATGTTTAAAAAATTTTGTCTGTCAAAAAATTTTGACATTTATTTTTTGATATTTGCCTTTTTTTTTTTATTATACTGATGATCTTCTACAGGGTGCGCCAGAACTCGCGCCCCAGAGAAAAATTTCAAGTAACAGTATCTATCAAAAAATTTTGACATTTAACATTTTTTTGTCTATTTATTGATACTGATGATCTGGTTTTATATTTTTTTACGATTATTTAATAGCTTCCTTGTTTTGTCTTCTAATAGCGTGTAGCAAAAAAACTTGGAAAATTATTTTTCCAACAGAAATAAATAGAGTCTTTGAAATTTTCATAGATAATTTTTTTTAACATTTTTTCCATGTTCCTGGTATCTTATCTTATATGGCATTTTTCTCTGGGGCTTGAGTTCTGGCGCACCTTGTATATGTTTTTTT
>NW_025400985.1:13625621-13629775 GCF_015345945.1 Tribolium madens | reverse complement strand
GCGTGCAAGCTGCATAACTGTTTTTCTATCCAAGCTATCGATTTGATTTTTTTATGTTCTTGGTATCGTACCTTACATAGGGGCGCGAGTTCTGGTGCAYCCTGTATACCTACTATYATTTTTGCTGTTACTGAATTATTTATTACCTGGTATTAACCCATGTTTTTTTGTGTTTTTACGGTTTTAAGAGTATTATTGGTTTGCTTTATGCCGKAATGAATTWTACTTATTTGAAAGTAAAATTTAAATTGTTTTATGTTAAGAAAAAAACAACAGTCAGTGGTGAAATGTCTTTTATTACGCATTAATAAATAAATTTGTACAATTGAGAACGAACGTAAGTATCAGACGTCCACAAAAATGTAGACTAGATTAGACTATGACTTCGGCCACTGAATTTAACCATTCTAACCTACTGTACACAAGTCTACAAGTTCTATTTACACATATACAATCATTTACAGRGTTTTTAAATACATCGAAAAACATAAACTAGTTGCGAGTTTGTCGGCGGCGTTCCCCATTATTTCACCCGTCAAACCGACGCTTGGAAACAACGCCGAGGACAAAAATCACTCTTCGACCTTGACAACGTGCCCGATTCAATCACAATAGTCCATATCTTATCTGATCGCACTGATTTCGTTATAGTTACACTATATTATATTCAAAATTAGAAAAAAAAATGGGTTGAGGAACATTTAAATGGGGAAACGCGATCACCACCAAACTCGGGGCTGGCCATACATGAGAGGCCCATGAGAGCCCATCATCATGGGGCCACCGGGGACTTGCATCGAACCGGGATCGGGGTGCTTGGGACCACCACTGAGACAGGGTTTGCCGTCGCGGACCAAAACTGGGACTGCGACGCGCCGCGGCGATGGCAAAGGGTTGTTGTTTTGTTGATCATGCATGCCTTTTTCGTGTTGGGCTCTTTTCGTCTTGTACCTGAAACAATAAGTTTTCATTTAAAATTTTGTTTATTTTTATGCACACTTGTAGATAAAAAAAATAATATAAAAAATCTTTATACAAACTCGAAGRAATGTGCTTTATTTGTTTWATTTTATTGAATAAAAATAACAACATGCCTTTAATRAAATTTCTGATCAAAGTGGTCTAAGTTGGTAAAAATGGATACTTAGAGATAAAGTTAGCACGTGTTTGTAAAAGATTGTGATTTTTTCCCGTCAAATAGATCACAAATTTGATATTTTATTGTGATTAAAAAGTGACTATCAAAYACAAAAGTCGCAGTTTTATACGGAATTTTCACAGTTGCTAGTAGATTTTTTGTCAATTCACTGAAASAAAACACGATTAGCCCGTCACACCAAAATTTTTTCACTTTCGTTACCCCCAACTAACGAGTAGAGGGGAGAAAAGGGAATGGGGCCGTTGTCTGAATTCGACGAAAGCCGTCAACAAATTTACAATTATTGACTACTCTAATAATTTTTACATTAGTTTCATTGATTTTATGGTCTTTTTCAAAAATATGTTGGGCCACACTTGATTTTTCAAATCTGTTATATCTTAAATTCCGTTTTTATTGTTACAAACTTAAMCAGGTGATAGAATATTCAATTTTAAGACAAAAGTTTCCTACAAACATGTATCAAAAAATGTTACGTAAGCACTCTGCAAGAGATGCGTTTGTAATGGGGTTTTCCCACTATTGCAGAATATATAAAATTACAAGAGTTGGTACAGCTGATTACTTTTAAACACCTGAACGAATTTAAAGATTAGTTGTTGAAATTTTTAATCACATGTCTCTTAAACGGTGAAACAAATTTAATTTTTAATTTTTATCCTCTTTATGGTCTGTAAAATAAATTGTAAACTGATTTAACTCAAAAACGGTAAGTTTTATCGAAAAAATGAAAAATGTGAAAAACTATGAAATTTAGAACTTTGTGGCTGAAAATGGCAAAAACCAACTGCCAAAATAGTTAGAGTATACTTTTTACTCTAAACCCCCAGTTTAGAACGCCCCTGAGTAAAAATTTGACATTTTATCTTTGAATTCATTTGGGTTTATAAAGGTTATCAGTTGTACTAAATTTTGTAATTTTATCCACGATGATTTCTGAAATATTAGAAAAAATCGCTTAAAAGATGCACCCCTTTCAAGGGACGTGGCTCCCTTATATAAAATTTTTCCATATATGTTTATAGGAAGGAAACTTTTATCTTAAAATTGAATATTCTATCATCTGGTTAAATTGTAACAATAAAAATGGAACACCCTGTATTTTTGTTCACAATCTTTACAATTAATTTCATAAATCCCCGATTAATTCACTGTCACCAACTTAATTTCAAAGGCGCAATAAACTGTTGTGTTTACAAAGGTACTATTTATTGAAAAGCTTTCTTTCAAATAAGAATAGATAGGTATTTACATGTGCTTTAAATGGCGATAATTTTTGTTTTCCGAAACTGAGTCATCGCCTTATTTAGAATAGATGTTTGAGTTGGCAATACTTCATTTCATGTTTAAATAGCACTACAAAAGTAAATTTTTGTTGTTTGATTTTATTGACAGCATCACTTGGCGCTTTAAGTTTTAATAAATAGTATTTTTAAGATTCCTACAATCTTGTTTGTCAAATATCTGTCAAGTAACAACATATCTATATTGATAAAAAAGCTCTTAATTCTATAWCCAACTTAACCAGTTATTGCTGATTATTTTGTACAGTTTAGTGATTTTACATTTGTTACTGTATTTGTGGCAAATAATAATTTAGGGTGATGATTTTAATTTCTCCTACTTTTTTGGAATGTAATGTCAAATTGTTAAAAAGTTGGTGATAACAAAAAGACATTTATTTGCTTATTTGTAACTTTAGAAAATCAATCTATAGGTGTTAGAAATGGATTAAAGATTTTTAATTCATTAAGGGGGGAATTAGGGCATTCAAACCCCCCCCCCCCTGAAATGTTGACACTTTGTTATACCTACCTATTATAGTGTTATAAGTATAAAAAATATTTAATTTTTTTGTTATTTTAGTGACTTAATTTTTAATTTTTATGAATTACTTATACAGTGTTCCATTTTTTTTCTTAGGTACAAATTTAAATAGATGATAGAATATTCAATTTTATAACAGTTTTCTATAAACATGTTTCGAAAAATGCTATGTAAGAGAGCTACACCCTTTAAAAAGGGTGCATTTTTTAAAAGGTTTTTTCTAATATTTTAAAATTTTAGTAAATTTGATACAGCTGATAACCTTTATATGTATGTACACCTAAACGAATACCAAGATGTAGTTAAAAAATTTTTAATAAGGGGCGTCCTAAACGGTAAAAATAATTAAATTTTTAATTTCTATGATGTTTATGGTCTGTAACATGAATTTTTAAACCGATTTTACTGAAAATTGGTAAATTGTATCGGAAAAACGCAAAACTTTTTTTATGAAACACTATGAAATTTAGAAATGAAATTTGTTGCTGAAAGTGGCAASAAGCCACAGGCAAAATAGTTAGAATACTTTTTTACCCTAAACCCACCCAGTTTAGGAAGCCCCTAATTAAAAATTTCTACATTTTATCTTTGTACTTGTTTAGGTGTATAAAGGTTATCATCTGTACCAAATTATGAAATTTTTTCTAAAATAGTTTCGGAGATATTGAAAAAAACTATTAAAAGACACACTCCTTGCGTAGCATTTTTCGATACACGTTCATAGGAAATTTTTGTCTTAAAATTGAATATTCTATCTCCTGTTTAAATTTGTAACAATAAAAAGGAACATAAGTAAATACCTAAGTAACAATAAGTACCTATTAAAAATGTATCTTATTTTTTTGTTACTTTTGTGAGTTAATTTGTATTTTGTATGTTTAATTAGGAGCTCTTATTTGAATTTAAAATAAAGTACTTAGAGATGAGCAATCTTCTTCTTTTCTATTCAATCCGCATTCTTTCAGTCCATTTTCATGGACCAACAAGAGCCCCCTTTTACTCTCAATACTATTTTATCTTCAAGCTAATCACAAAGAAACGAAAATTTCGACTCTGTTTACTTTTTAACGTTGAACAGTCATCTTGATATTTTTGATTTTGACATCTGTCATCCATGCTCATGGGCGACTTGTGGTACACCACGGTAATAATTTTGTTATTTGTTTTT
>NW_025400985.1:13611565-13625056 GCF_015345945.1 Tribolium madens | reverse complement strand
AAAAAAAATATTTATAAAAATTTCAAAGTTATGAGAGTTTAAAGTTTGCACTTTGACTCTATTTATTTCTGTTGGAAAAATTATTTTTGATGTTTTTTTGCTATACGCTATTAAAAGAGGAAACAAGGAAGCTGTATTGTAACTCTGTTCAATGTTAGGTATTTGTGGTTTTTATTGGCAAAATTTTTGTACTTTTACTAAATAATTATAAAAAATATATACAAGATAATCAGTATCATTAAATAGACATAAAGAAATGTCAAATGTCAAAAAATAAATGTCAAAATTTTTTAACAGATAGAATTTTTAAACATTTTTTTCATGTTCTTTTTATCGTACCTTACTTGAAAATTTTCTCTGGGACGCGAGTTCTGGCGCCCCTGTATAGTTTTAAATCTTGTAGTCATAGCCAAATCGTTTTTCTATTACCAAAATACGGCCAAAAACATCGCTATCAAGAAAAAAAGAAAAATGGTTCCACCAAGTCTACACACTTTTTTGTTTATCACAAAATTGCATCACACTTATTAAAAAATAAGACAAATCAAACATTGCCAATACTTAAACAATAAATGTACTTTAGTACTATTACCCACTCGCCTCTTATCTTATCRCTATTAGTCAAACCATTAAACATTAAWTTTTTTTGATCAACTAAATCAATAAAAACTCTGCACCCACCTGTGATTTTGRAACCATATTTTCACTTGGGTCGGCGTTAATCTTATAATGGAAGCCAAATGTTCTCTTTCAGGTGCCGATAGGTACCTTTGCTGTCGAAATCGTCTTTCCAGCTCATACGTTTGAGCTTTGGAGAAAAGCACTCGTCGTTTGCGTTTCTTGTGCCCTCCGGATTGTTGGTCGGTTAGGTGAGGATCTTTAGAGTCTTCAGAATTGTCTTCGTCGGGATCGCGTTCGCTGACGGCCGTATTGGAGGCGCTGCCATGGCTCGATGGTAAGTTCTCGACGGGGCCGATGGGGTCGACGCTGGATCTCTCGGATATCGCGGGACTAGTGCTGTCAGGGCTGAGTTGGGCGGGATGGGGTGGAATGTGTTGGTGCGCGTGAAAACCTGCAAAAAAATTAAAACATTCACACCAATTGCTTTCACATTAAGTTAATTTAAAAAAAAATGTTAGAATAAGCAACGAAATACGTTTTTTACATAGAAAAATAATAAATATCTGAAAATAACTATAAAGGGTGCGCCAGAACTCGCTCCCCAGAGAAAATGCTATATAAGGTAAAATACCAGGAACATGAAAAATATGTTAAAAAAATACCATCTATAAAAATTTAGAAGTTATGAGAGTTTAAATTTTGCATTTTGACTCTATTTATTTCTGCTGGAAAAATAATTTTCCAAGTTTTTTTCTTACAGGTTATTAGAAAAGGAAACAAGAAAGCTCTATCCTAAATTGAAACTCTGTTTAATGTTATTTGTGGCTTTTATTGGCAAAATTTTTGTACTTTTACTAAATAATTATAAAAAAAAAAAACATATACAATATCATCAGTGTCATTGGACATGAAAAAATGTCAAATGTCAAAAAATAAATGTCAACATTTTTTGACGGATAGAATTTTTAAACATTTTTTTCATGTTCCTGGTATCTTATCTTACTTGAAATTTTTCTCTGGGGCACGAGTTTTGGAGCACCTGTAGATAGAGTTTCATAATTGTGAGCAAAATTTAGTTGTAGGTTTTTTAATGGAACATCATGTTACTCAATTAGCATTATTGCTTTATACAGAGTATTTTTTTTTTAATTGAATACTCTATGTGATAACTTATTTCAATCGCCTCATGCTTACATTCAATGAGTTTTATTTTAATCGATCTTTTGAAATTTCTACTCAAATTACTAAAAAGTTTAGATAAAGTGTTAGGTAATTGATAGATACTATAATCATCTACTTGATTTGGAATATGTAATACATCACAAATATAACAGTAAATCGTTTGTTTTTATATTTTTTATAAGAGCGTTTTTTCTTAGTTTTGTCAGTTTTTTAATTTCCTCAAGTTTTAAAGTGAGACAGTAAAAATCGTTTCTACGAGTAAAAAATCAACATTTTACGAATTTTATCAAATTCTTTTTCTATTTAGATTAATAATATTCAGTATTTAAGTACAATAATAACTTAAATCATTTCAAATATCACACAAATCAGAGTTTCAAATTTATAAAAACTTTCTTATTTTTATTGTTCCTGAAAACTTTTACGTTTTTCTCTAAAAGTTAATAAAGACCATGATATGTGATTGGTTGTCAGCTGCGAATTAATTTACGGTAATTAGAAATGGTCGCACAACCACCTGTTATGGAGAAAATGTAAAAAAGGGCAGACTTGCTTTTAAAATTTAACCAAAAAATTTTTGTTATGCTGTTGTCGACTTTACCGCTTGAGATAATCTTCGTATTTCATATTTAAAAAGTATTTTTTTTTTAAAAATGTCAATTTGAAATAATTGAGTAGGTATAGCCATGAAAGTTTGAAAGTTGACAGTTCCATTCGTCTGTCAAAAATTCGTAAGTTATTATTATTATTACGCACGGTTGTAACGTAGCGTGACGCTCAAAAGCAAGAAAAGTGTCAAAAATTTTCGGGCACATTGTAAGCTACAAACGGATTTTGATAAGTTTGTCTAACTGTCAAATTAATAATCTGACCATTAATTGTATTGTTTCTAAAAAATAAATATTTTTGTAATAAATGTTTTCTTTTAATGTCGTAGGAAAAATAGCATACAAAATTCGCTGGAAAGTGTCTAACGTACTCATGGAGTTTTTTCACTTATGCGTTATTTCTCACTTTCCGTGTTCGTTATGTAATATACTATTTTCACGTATAACTCATAATTTTTAAGATATGATTTTTAATTTCCTAGATGTTTTAACGTCTAATAATAATAGTTTATTTTATTACTACTAGTAGAAAGCTTTCTGTCCCGAGTGATATAATATACTTATACTATTTTTTTCTTCAAGTGTACAAAATGTATTGTTTGCACACGAACTRGCAATTGTCAAACAATATTTACAAAAAGTCGCTAGTATTATTGTACTAGTATAATGTTGGATTTGCATTTTCATACCGTAATTTAACACTTTCCTTCTACGCTATCAGTGCTGTAAAATAACAACAATATTGATAATAAAAATAAAAAAATATTATAAACATGCATTTTTAAAAAGGATATACCTACAGTATTTTGGTTTGCAGTTTTGAGAGAAATTTAATTGTTCAAAAATCATTAAGTGATTGTATGCGGTTCTTTTGAATTATACTGCATTAAATATTCTAGGCACTGCTTGAAAAAAAAATTAAAACCTATACCTACGAGTATGAAAAAATATTAATTGTTTAATTTATTTTATATTTAATTAATTTTCAAATTATACTGATTTAATATTTTCATATCTTTATCTTAATAGAAGCACATAAACAGGTGCAATTAGGTGTAATTTGAAAATTAAAATTGACAAATACCTACTTAAGTGTTTAGTAAATAGATTGTTATACAATTTATGTAGATATGATGTAATAAGTATTACAAAAATAACAAGTCAAAAATAAGGACAGGAGTTGTAGAATGCAAAAATTCTTTTTTACTCGCTAAAACATTAACAAAAAAAATGAGCTTTGTCCTTCCGCCATGAATCGGTTTTCAGAGGGCGTAGAGATCCTTTGTTCGAGAACAATCTGTGAAGGTAAATTCGCCATAACTGGGGGACTGTGAGGGCAATTTAGATCAGTTTATGTAGAGGTGTTTAACATTAATACATCACGGGGTCCCCCCTTCTTCTGGCAATTACACAACATTCAAAGAAGCGTTAGTGTAACTAAACGGATCCAAGAGGGGCCGGTCTGAAAACGTTCCCCACGTATCGTTGGGTCATGTTAAACCAAGTCACGCCTCCTAGCGAGAAGAGCAGCTGCTAATTTTTGCAGCTGCTATTCTTCTTTTTGTGCACCCTTGCTTTAATTGAGTGAAGATTCATCGATCAGGGTTGTTACTGAAGATTTGACACAAATGTTAATTCTATTGATATATAATCATGTTTTTTTTTAAATGATTTTCTTCACCTTAGCTAACAATAATGGATTTTTCTTTCCTACTATACGGGGTGGTRAAGTCTATTATTAACCTTTTAATGTTAAAATTAAAAATATATATATATATAGGAAATTGATAGATACTAATCTATTAGTACTAATCTAGTGTATCGCTTAAAGTTATTTTCAACTATACAGCGTTCCCAAAAATAAATTACAATACAAACTTGTGTTTCTTTAAATGAAACACCATATATTTCTTAGCATTTTTGGATGTAGATTTTTATGACAATGTTTTTAAGCTCAACTTTTATTGATCGATTTTGCTGAGTTTTTAAAATAAGATGTTTTTTTTGACAAAAACGTGCACTTTTTAAAAATTTAAAAATTTATTGCACAAAAACTAAGAGATCTAGAAATATTTTTTTACTACCGCAAAGAAGAAGGTATTTATTTCATTATTACTCTTGACGCTCCGCGTTTCGAGTATAATTCAGCTTAACTATGAACATTGTTTTCTCTTTCTTGGTATTTCTATATACCTAATTATTATTATATTTCAACCAAATAAAAGTTATTAGAATAATAAAAAAATGTCTACGAGTAGGTACATTGCTAAATAAATAATAATAAATAAATAAATTGTAAAAAATAATCTAATAAATAAATAAATATTTCCGAATAAGATAACAAGCAGTTTCCTAATTTTCACTATATGACATACCTAATCATGTCAAATAAAATATTAAAATATCTATATTAGATTTCAGATTAAAGTGACTTTAAAAATAACTTGGCAACATTGAAAAACAGAGACAGAAAGTATGAAAATTGACAAGTCTTTTCACTCTACATTATTCAATGTTACCAACTTAATTTCAAAGTCAAAAGACATCGAAAGACTAATTAGAATAGTATATTAAAGTACAAGTTTCAACAAATGAGTGCTTGAAGAACCTTCTGCAACAAGTGCTTTATACTAGTTTTTCTATTTTATATAAATTTTATATTTTTTCCAGAGAATTTTGCAATGGTTGGCGACATTTATGTGGAATAATCTTAGACGGCTGTGAAAAATAAAAATAATTCATTTTTTCACATTTGAAAGTCCGTCACTAAAATTAAATTAACGCCAACGACTTATTAAAGCACTYAAATGACRTCATTTAGGTGCTGGAATAGACTTACTCCGACAATGAAATAGAAAAATTTAATTAAACTTATGATATCTATACAGGGTGTTTTACGTAATTTTACSAGGCCTGCGCCTGCAAGATGCAATCAATAATATATTTTCCGATTCGAACACSATTACAAATTTTGAAAAATTGGATAATCGTCTCTAGTTTGTTCACCCTTTCAAAAATTACAACGTTTTTAGTTAATTAGTGATTAAGATAGATAAACTAGAATCATATTCATTTGTTCTTGATAGAACAAATGATAATTGTTTCTGAAAAACTGCAATTTATGACTATTAATGAAACAGTGATTAATAGTTTGACAAATACTGTCATGGGTTTTCAAAAATTAAATAGTTAGAATAGTATTTTTTTGTATCCAGTGTTTTGTGACTTTTATATTCGGGTGCATACATTAGGCGCAAGCCTCGTAAAGTTGTGTGAAACACCCTGTATAAGTGAGTCATAAGTTATGGAAAATACTGGATCCAGTATAGAAAATAAAAATATAAAGCATTTTTATACAAAATTTAATTTAAGTTTAGATGTACAATAAATAAAAAATTATTATTAAATCAATAATTATTGATTATTATAATTATCAATTCTTTGTTTTACAACATGTTCCAAAATATGAAAAATTGAAACAATTTCTTTACAAAAACAAAATAAAAAATACTGTGAGGTAAAGGGCGCTTGCGTCCAATTACTCAACTATGCAGTAAATTATTTTTTATTTTGTCAAAAGTTAAAAATTGTATCTAGCAACTTAATAGAAGCCGAAACACATAGAATAAAAAACAAAATTTGTAAAGACATGTTATGTAACTTAAGTACAAACTAAATAGCAACATAAATAATTTTCCTTAAATGGATTTTGGAAAAGCTACATAAAGGTACACACAATTACCCACTGCGCATAATAACCCCACTCTCTCCTGTTACTATGCGTAAATTGATGTTTTGTTTGAAATTTTTCAAAATATAAACATAGATACCTGCGAGAGCTTTGACAGTTTTTATAAATTAGAATCCTACGGTGTACCTTTGACGGTACATATTCAGCCACAGYATTTTGTGGCATTCTCCATTTGTCAAGATTATGTCAGTTTTTTCGTCGTTTGAGTACATTTTGAATTCAAGGAAAAAAAGTGAAATTGATGAYACTGTCAAATTTAATCAATRACGTATCAACAACTACTTTGATTTAMATTTAATAATCTCAATTTTTCAAACATAAAAAAGCCAAGTTGTCTGTGGTGTGGGATTGTATTTTAGGTTATGTCTTAAAATAGATTAGAGTCTTTATTATAAATGAYTCAGCCTGTCAGTATGACTACTACGGATGTTAAAAGTTTTGGTGTCATACAGCAAAACTCAATGAGATTATTAAAAAACATTTCATTCCAAAAAAGTAAAGAACAAAATTTATTATGCTGTAAAAAACAATGATGAACAATTTGTCTTCATTATTTATATCTGTATGTTCGTTATTTGTAAATATGTATTTATTTTTTTACTTTTAGCTAAATTGAAGCTTAAAACATTGTCTATCAAAATATGAAACTTAAAAATAAATAAATTTAGGTATAAAAGCTACACCGTTYTGCGGTATACCTAAATGCTCTTAGCAAAATTAACAAAATTACTGAAGTTACATTTAAATAAATGAAAATACAATCAACCTCAAAATACAATAAAATAGAAAACATAAGGTACCATTATGAAAAAACAAAATTATGTGATCCYTTGGGAATTAAATCTCTTAAATATGTAGTGAGATCAAAAAGGCATAACGTCCGTTTTATATTTATGCGTGTAGATCAATTAATAATTCGAAAGACATACCAGACAGCTATCTCTTTTCAACATTTGTAAATAGCCTTGTTGCTTTTTCGCTACGTATCTGCGTAAGGTCGGTCACGCTATTTATCTCACTTTAACAAATGTGATTAAAGTAACCCAGAGTTAGTGATTGTATGTATGTACAACATTAAAAGTGTTTCCTACCGTCACGAAGGTCATTTGTAATTTCATTTTTATGGGAAAAACTGTTTTACCCTCTACATCGTCATAATAATTGTAATTCCAGCCCTATAAAAATCCTAATGCCAGGGAGAAGCTTTAATTTTTGACTTTAGTACCAAAATGTCAAAAGCTGTTAAATGTCATAAACAGGCGGAAGTCATGTCGTTTTTTTGGTTCACACTATCTCCACCAGGAAAAAAAAACTGTACAAATTACTAAATTATATGAAAATATATTTGTCAAGGTCAATCTGCTTTTTAATTATTAAAAATAAAGATACTAGGGAAGTTAAAATCAATGCACATTTTTTTAATTTTATACAAGTAAGGAAGGCCACAAATTTTTATTTCAATATAAAACCTTTTTGCCTGAATTAAATAAAGTGGTTTTTTTTTATAAAAATTAAAATGGTTTAGCTATGTCTTACAAAAGTTTAAATTTTGAACATTGTGTTAGAAACCAAGGCTTATTAGATTCTGAAACTCTGAAATTTTTCTTTACGCGTTACATTCTTCAACTACTACAGGGTGTTTCATACAACTTTACGAAGCTTGCGCTTAATGTACCTCACCTAAATATACAAAAGTTTGAAAACAGTGGATACATTTAATTATTTAATTTTTGGAAACCCGTAACACTAGTTGTTATCAAACTAATCACTGTTTCATTAATAGTCATAAACTGCTATTTTTCAGAAACAATTATCATTTGTTCTATCATGAGACGGCATGAATATAATTCTAGTTTATCTATCTTAATCACTAACTAACTAAAAACGGTGTAATTTTTAAAAGGGTGTACAAACTAGAGAAGATTATCCAATTTTTCAAAATTTGTTATCGAGTTCGTATCGTAAAATTATGTGAAACACCCTGTATATTAAAATTAGAGATAGAAACCCCTGGGGCCAAGTTACCCCTGTCCGGCTTTGGTATCTTGTCTAAAACAATAACTAATTACTAATTAGAGTCGTCGCTGCGTTYCTCTCCCAATTGTTTTTGACCGGTTACAAACCCTTATACASGGTGTTCGGTCCAAGTCGCCCCGGMCGATAACACSTAAACTTACTTTTTTTTTTCAAAAACTAAATTTTCAAATAATACTTCCCCGTTTTCTTAATAAATGCATCAAATTTTTTTGGCACATCGGGTGTAGCCGAATATGCTACCAAATTTAGATTTTCAAATGGAACACCTATGTTTTTTTGCTCGAAACAATAATAATTGGCATGAATAATACGATAAACCACTATTTATTACATTTTACTTTACATAATGCACTTAGAAAACAATTAAAATTTTTGMATTKTTTTGCAAATTTTGCAACRTAGRCGGATTTTACTTATCAAGGTATTCATGCAAAAAGCAATATGCTTGGATACCGTTTAATTGTTTTTGTCAATAAAACTTATTGAGATCTTTAATAATGTATGATATTAATTACGACGAATTGGTAGATCAGCTTGAAGTGTTTTTTTAAGTGTAATAAAAATAAAACAGAAGCTGAAAGACAGTTATAGAGAAAAATACTCAAATAGAGTTCACCCAAATCGTTGGAATTTAGTCGAATTGAAAAACAACTAAGGCGAATAGGTTCACTTCTTAAAACTAAAAAACCTCTGGTTGAAGAACAAGAAAATAGGAATCTGAATGTTCTGTTATCAGTCGAAGAAAATCCAAGAGTTTCCATAAGAGAACTCGCTCATCAACAGACAAATTAGATTTAGTTTTTTGATTGCATTGTGTTACGCAAAATGTAATAATTAGTGGTTTACAGTATTTTTCATGYCAATTATTAATGTTTGGAGGAAAAAAACATAGGTGTTCCATTTGAAAAACTAATTTTRATAGCATTTCCGACAACACCGGATGTGCTAAAAAAATGTAATACATTTATCAAGAAAGCCAAGAATGAATATTATTACTTAAATATTGTATATCGTCGCAAAAATAAAACAACCTTCAGTCTTATGCTTATCACATTTTTATACAGACATTTGAAGGGCTCAGAAGCCAATCAGTCTAAATCATAGTTTTTCTCAAAATGATTTATGCAGTTCAGATGACACTGTATTTATTAAATCTTTCATTTGGCAATGCACGTAAGACAATACTTTAAAGTATTTTCAWTTCTCTTTCAATAAAGTTTTTGTTTTCACCTTTGCAAGCTTTTACTATAATTTTTTTTTTAAATGTCTAACTATCTCATTTTTAACATGATTTTGACTCAACTGATTGGTTTCTGTTTTAGGCTTGGATCTTAGAAGAAAAGTGGCAGTGAACAGAATTTGTAACAGAAAGAGAAGAACAGAATAGACTTGACATTTCAGTGTTACTCAGTGCTACCAATATAAAAACTTTCATTTAAAAACCCTGTTTTTATTTTCCTGCCTAGACGATTTGGACGATTGGAAAATCACTAATTTTAGACGAAGGCCGAAAAAAGAGTTTTATCCCTACCTTCCGACGGCGTCGGCCAGTGCCTCGAGATCGGCACATATCCCGAAATGTCATGTGCAGGATGCGTATACAAGGGTGCCTCCGTCGGGGGATGTTCGATTCCCACATTACTGTTTCGGTCCAATTCCAAAATATCACTGATTGCAAAGCCGGCCGATTGTCTGGGATTTCCCATCGGTCCAGTCATCTTCATACTATCCAATAATCTGCAACRAAATACCCATAATAAAATTTACTGCTGTCATCGCAAGGTAAAAATTCTCCATCATTATTCACAGTCGGTATACCTTTCCCTAGTTTCCGACACCTGTTAAATTGCTCAAACGTGACTTTGAATGAATACTCGGGATTTACTTCCAATTGTCACCTGTGCCAAAAAGGCAATAAAGTGGAATACTTTAGACCCTTACCACCCTCACAAAGTCACGCTTAGTTAAACAACAAAATCTAAACTGCCAAATATCCACGAACATTCAAATTGCCCGTTTCCGGTTTGAACGTTTTTCGAGTGGTTACATTGTCAAGAGGGGTTTTTTTATTCAATAGATAAAGTTGAGCCTTTGTGTGGACCGATGGAATGTTGCAGTTTAGAGCATCGAAAGTGTGAAAATGTGAAATAAATAAATAATTTTTTTTCTAGGTACCCACAGCCTGTGGTAATCACATTTTTTTTGATTTTGTTCTTGTTAAAATATGTATAATACTTGGATTTTTTAGATATACCGGTAATACCAAGGAATGCGTTATCTGACCGACAACCGAGACAAWTGATTTTCATTTAAACACAAAAGAAAAATACATAGTTGTCAACAGAACCTTGGACTAATTATTTACACTTAGTAAACTAGGGGAGGGGCCCAGCCCCCCCCCCCCCAACTTGCCACTGAAAGCTTTAATTTTTTATATTTATTTTAATATAAAAACCTTATGACCTAAAGTTTTTTAAATAAAAACWTTAGAATTCTTTTTAAATCACATTTATTAATACAAATCATACATAGGTATACCGACTACCTAGAAAGCAAGATAATTTGTAATCTAGTCATTTTTRGATCTGAAAACGTACGTGTATACATACCTATGTCTGTTCTTGGACTAACTGCACGTGAAACGTCAAAATAAAATGACAAGTCGAAAGGTAAAACGGCAAAATGRCCTGGAATTAGACCGTTCTTTTTTGAAAGTAAATCATAAATTTAGTTACTAAAATTATCATCTTTTTGATCATGGCATTTTACCTTTCTACTTGTCATTTTTTTGACGTTTCACATACGTTTTCGGATGCAAGGACGAGCCAATTACAAATTATCTGGATCTCTCGACACTTACTTAGTTTTACTAATTTAAAAAGAAATCATCAATTGTAATTTTCTTTGGGTCACATCTTATGTATCTAATTAAATTAAATTCACATCTGTTTGAATAATAAACTTTACCAACTCGCAAGAATACCTTATCCAGTGAGTGGCAAAATTATGGAACAATTTTATTAAAACTGAAAATATTTTATTTAGGCAAAAATGCAGGAACAGTTCAATTTTCTTTTTAAAAAATACATAATTTTTAACTTGATTAAAAATTTTACATTCTTTGATTTTTGAGTAATGACGGTAGCGACATTTTTTTTTTAAAGGAAACCCCTAATTTTTTTAACAAGTTTGATAGATGTTTTAATTGTCGAAATGACAACACTAAAATATTATGTACCTATTACATAAGTTTAAAAAAAAAATCATCCAAAAAGAGAAATAAAGTCAATAAAAAACAAAGATACAATTTTAAATCAAGTTGAAAATTTTGTATTGTTCAAAAAGAAAATCGACCTGTTCGAGCCAAAACATATTTTCAGCTTTAATAAATAAGATTATTCTATAATTTTGCCGCTCACTTTCGCCCTCATCATTCTAAAAAATTTTAGAAAGCCCCCCCCCCTAAAATTAATTTCTGGATCCGCCACTGGCTACACCTTTTTCAARTGTAATTCAGAAAGCGTTTCAAAAAGTGTTAATTGTAATTCAGAGTTTGTCATTTATAATTGAGAATTCGTCAATTGTAATTCGGAATTGATTATTTTCATTCAAAAATTACATTATTAAAATCCCTTTGGAAATAAAATATCTTATTTATTTTGTAGAATACCAAGTTTACCTATAATTCGTGTTTATGTGTAAACTTCATTTTGAGATAACAGTATGTTACTCATCTAAATTACAATTGATATTTTCTGCATTACATGTAACATGAAATTGAATTTATTTACTGTTCTGCATTACATGCAACGGTTTCTCAATTACAATTAATACCTTCTGAAAAACTAATCTAAATTTCAATTTACGCTTTCTGAAACTAAATTGATTAATCTGAATTACATGTGATGGTTTCTAAATTACCTACACTTGAAAAAGGTTTAGTAATTTTTTTGAAGTTATTAGAAATATTGATTTTGAGATTTAGCATTAGTGTAAAAAATTATCCTTTTTAATAAAGCGAATTAAGACATTCGTATTTGCACTAATCAAAATACATTAAAAATATTTAAACATTTAACATAATTTAGACAACAAAACAGTTAAAACAAAAGGTCTTATAAATACTATAGTTCGTTCATTTATAAGTGGTTAAGACATTATAAAATGGGTTTAATGAAAATTTGAATTTTATCCACCAAATAGCCAAAGGGCCAAAATTGCCGTTCACGCCCGAAATGCAAATAAAATTTGTTGTAAAATCCACCTTTAAGTTTTGAAAATAAATGGCACGACGTTCTCAAAAATCGAGTTGTTGGTTGCTAATGTGATGCAAATAAATAAAAACAAAATACTGAAAAAATTATTGACGTGTTTTTTCAAGAATTTGTGATAAAAATATGTCCGAAAACGAAAAACAAGAAGAAATAGCTATTTTAGCCGAAGAAGCGAAAACTGTAACACTTAAGTTATTGCCACGAAAATCAAGAGAAATCTATGAAAAAACTTTCAATGAATTTTATTGAATGAAATTCAATGAAATTAATGAAAACGTTTYACTTGTTTATTTCAAAGAAGAGTCGCAGAAATTTTGCCCATCTACCTTATGGTCCCATTATTCTACGATTCGTTCGATTATGGTTTTGAAGCATGGTATCGATATAAAACAATATAAGCTTTTATATGCATTCCTGCATATATGCATTCATTTTGTTATTTTTTTTAGTTTTTAGGTTTTTATTATTGGGTATTAGCTAATTGTTTGTAACTACATATTTCAATAAAAGATATTACAATTGCTGGTTTTTTAAGACTTGACCTAATTTTAAGACGATTCTACAAAAATTCAATTTACGTATTTTGCGCTTGCAGTTGTAAAGAAAGCACACAAATCTTAAAATTCTGTTAAATAATTTGTCAATGTTTTGTTGCCTCTTTTTAAAAAAAATTAAAGATTTCTTTTAACAAGAAAGTAATTCTTGGCTTTTTAGAAAAAAAAATTAGGTACCTAGAAAGTTCAATTTTAACGATTTTGTAATTGGAGATAAAAGTCTTATTAATAACCGAAGGCTTTAAACTTTTTTAAAGCAACCTAAATTTGTTGTAGCATATCATATTTTATGTTTCAACTATTTTTTACTATTCTATAGCGATAGCTTTTCTGTAGCATGTAACGTTAAGAACAAACTGAAAAGTTATACAAGATTTAATTGGGAGATATTTAATTGAAAATTTAGTATCAAAAGTGACAAACCCTGGTAAAGCGGATCTGATTGCTGAAGAGCACCAGGCGCC
>NW_025400985.1:13600441-13611345 GCF_015345945.1 Tribolium madens | reverse complement strand
CTGGTGGCGGCTTGTGCCACCGGCGACGCCGGAGGCATGGCGTCGTCCCGAGGCTTGTCTTCCTCGGCCACCTTTTCCACTGTCACTAACACCGACCGCACTGTTATCGGCTCAAGTGGACCGGCACGCGAGTTGTCGAGAGCTTCTGGAGAGCCACTGAAGAGTGCTGAAGAGGCGCCCTTCACTCGATGGGCTCTTCAGGCCTCTCGACGGCTCTCACGACAACCAATAGCCGTCGGAACTCCAGGGGTGGAGTCTACGACGGCCAATGGCAGTGCGACTGGCGCAAATGTGGGTTCCGGGGCTCGGGGATTTGCTCGAGTGCCGCTCTTTGAGGAGGACACCGTTGCTTAGACGGCTTTTGTCCTATTTAGATTCAAACTCACGACGTTTAACTCTTTGAGGGTAATGACGAACTTGACGACGCTATTATTTGTTACGAATGGAATTCAATCATTAGCATTTTCGATTATGGACAGTGATGTTGCTTAGAAACGGGGTTATAAACAGACATTTATTGGTGGGTTAAATAATTTGAAGCGTCTTATTGTAACAGCATATAGAATTTCAACATCTATATGTGGTGTTTTTACTTTTTTGTCAACATAAAAAGAAAATGTTTTGTTATGAAAAATTATAGCAATATCAAAACTATTTTTTTAAATGCATTAAATATCAACCCTAAAATTACTAGGTAGGTATATCAAATGTCATAAAATTTGTCTCAAATGTGGATTATTATTTTATTTCATACTGTATTTCATTTTTTGATATTCCGGCATTATTTTAGTTCAATTATTGGAATTATTGGAATTATTTTGTTACAAGGACGGTAAAAAAATATTTTTCTTGCTACCGTTATAATAAATGAGGAGGCCAGATTGTCATTGATGATGATGATTAAAAAATACACTTTAGTTAAAAATGCAGCAAAGCATGAACTAAAACGCAATAAAGTTTTACAGTAACCTCATTTCAAAATTCACATTTTTTCGTTGTCTTAAATTCACCAAACTTTTAAATTATTACAATAGGTATTCAATAATAAGGCTTGGATTATATACAAAATGCATATTTGTTATTAAGAGGTATATCAACAAAATTTTAAGTTTTCTAAATGCATATCTAAGGTTTTTTGATTAAATAAAATGAAATGAAAATATGCATATTTTGCATATTTTGGCAACAACTACGATGAACAAAAATACGATTAGCCCGTCACACCAAACTTTTATTTAAAAGATACACGTTTCAACCACAAAGTGGTCATCCTCAGGTGAGAATAAAACTGTGTTTTAAATAAAAGTTTGGTGTGACGCGTTTAGTCGTGTTTTTGTTCATATTTTGGCAACTTAATGCATATTTTAGGAAATATTGCATATTTGTGCATATTTTCTTCAAATCACTAATTTCCAATTAAAAATTTCAGTTCAAGTTAAAAATTGGACAGTTTAAGAAAAATGTATAAGCCAAATTCAAAAAATTAGTACTCTGCTAAGTGTTTCCTTTTAAAATTCGTTTTATACTGGGTGAACATAAAATATTGAACCAAGCGTTTTTTTTTTTTAAATCATTTGTTTCCAAAAAATAATAATTAATATAAATTAAGTAATATAAAAAAATGATCTTATTTTAAGAACAAAATTTTGTTTTATTTGATTATTCGATTTTTGTTGTCTAAATTGCAATATATGTAAAAAAAAAATATTTAATATTAAGTAGATACCTAGTTGTAATCCCTTAGATCAYSWYCWTSAWRARAAWRWTKWTTTTTTGGTGGGTTGCCATTTAAAAAAATTAATATTTTTGTAGAACTCAAAAACAGAATAATAAAAATTTTGAGAAATTTTATTTTTGATAAAACAACACATTTTTATAGAACTTTATAATTCATCAATTAATTTTTTCAAAAAATAAATACTTTAAGCAAAAAACGTTTGGTTCCATAGTTTCTATTCACCTGGTATAAAACGAATAAATCTTTCTATGCGTATAAGTAGTTGCCTGCAAATGAATTTTAGCAAAATTATTTAAAGTGATCTGATCTGAAAAGTACAGATTTCTTAGAAAGGGTTAATTACTAGGTTATGAAAATAGGCCAAACCAATTTATTTATTCTTTTATTTATTGTGTGCAGTTCAAGATGACGAAAATAAAAAGTTTAGTGTATTCGAGGATAAAAATTTTTGCATATTGATGCATATTTGGCATATATTGGAGCAAATTTCTTAATATTTTGTGTATATTTTTGTGAAAATACGTGCATATAGGTAGGTATATACGAATATTTTACAAATTTTTCGTACATATAATCCGAGCCTTATTAATTAATGTTAATAAAGATAAATATTTTCTGTATTATAAAAAAATAAATCAAAAAAATCCTAAAACCAGATACCAGTTGCAATAATTAGTTTGGATTATAGCAATAGTTTCAACTGTAATTTAGAAAATTTTTGAAATTTGTACTTGGGTAAAGAAATAAACGATCTTTTTGTTAATTAAAGTTACATAAAAATTTGACGTTCCATTTAAATAAATTCTACCCTTAGTACCTAGTTTTTTATTTTACTGTGACCTCAGAACAATTGAAATTCTTGAAATGGAAAAAAATATATCACCTATAAAATTAAGAAAATAAGAAAAAAGTGTATTTGTACTAATCCAAGTTGTGAGAATTTTTGAAATCAAATTTGAAATACCCAGAAAGTCCTCCTCCGTCCAACTAACAGGATTTATTAAGGCAAAAAAATAATATTTAAACTCTTTAGACCGACCGGATCCTTGAAACGTTCAAAGGCCGACAAAACCCTAATAGGCTAAATAAAACTTCCACGAGGGACACCTGTGTTAAAGAATGAACAGCAGGTAGATTTCTCACAACGCAGACTGCTAGTCGCCAAAGCCAAAGACCACCCTCGAACTCGTAGTAAAATCCGGCTTCATTCATAATGAAACGCCGTTAGAAAAAATTCAGTTTAAAGCTCTTACGTGTATCGATATTCATCGTCCATGTGAACATAATCCGGCGGTATGATGTGCCAGGAGTTATCATAAGTGGAACATTCTTCATATCCACCATTAGACATTTTTAATTGTGGGTATTCAAGAGTACACTTTGGAGAGCTGACATACAAGTACACTCCTACACTACTTCAATTGAACTGTCCTCACATATTGACTCCAATCATTTTGATAAGCTTCCCTTATCAATAGTTCGTCAATCTATGATGCCAGGTGGACGAGCCTTATATACACATAGACAAGAACAAATATGATAAGGTTCTAATATGCCAAACACGTATAGCAATAACTGACAGGTGGGAAAAGGAAAAATGGGTCTTTAAACGCCTTTTTTAAGTTTTTTTTTTTTAATTTTCTAAGTTCTTATAATTACTTTCGAGTACTAAATATCATCTACAAGTGTATAGATATACATTACAACACAAGCACTTTTGAACATATTACAAAATCATAAACACTAAAATTTTTGTATTTGAAATAATGTGGTATCTACTAATTTTAGTTTTTATTTAAATTTTTTACCATTCTTAATTTTATACCAGCTTCCAAAAATTGATACATTTTTGAAAAGTTGTAAAAATTCATTCAATTTTCATTCAACCTGTGATATTGATTATACTTATGGGATGCTATCAACATATGGTTAATATTTACATTTCTTGTGTATGTACTTTTATTAGATTATACCTTCAATATTGGATATAAGCGCACATGATACATGGTTTATCAATTTGCTTTTATCCATTTTTTTATAAGATAATGGAAAATGTTTTAAATATTTTTTAGTGGAAATGCATCAGTTTATAAGTAATAATCTAGAACATAGATCTACATTATACAATATGGGATCTACATTTTTCTAAACGTAAACAGAAATTGCATGACCCAGATTTAGTTATTTATTTTTTTTATCCTTAAGATAACTTCAGATAATAAATTACGGCAATATTTCTGAACAGAAATGTAGGTGATGTATGTATGTTGGCTATGAAATGTAAATATTCAATAACAACAAGGCAAGTTTATGGAAAATATAGATTTACTTTATTATGTATTACATACCTATCCGTATTTTTTTTTTAAATTTTGTTATAGATATTTTATTTTTGTTCTTAATACATACCAGAATTCAGATAAACAGAAATCAAATGTTTTTTGCTTAAACTATTTATTTTTTGAAAAAACTAATTGATGAATAATAAAGTACACGATAAAAATGTTAATTTTATTCTTGAAATCTTTTGAAATGTCAACCTATTGAAAACCTTTTTTTTACAAAGACTATTATTTAAGGATTACATTTTATTTGATTTATATAAATTGTCATTTTGAAAAAAATCATATAACTCAAAAACAAAACAAAATTTCATTCTCAAACCACAGTCATACTTTGATTTTTATTAATTATTTTCCGAAGGCAAGGATTAAAAAAGACGCTTGTTTCCATACTTTTTGTTTACCTTGTATGTTATTTTCCAAATAAATAGACATGTTATTACCTTATTACATAAATTAGTGCATATCTGTGTCTAATGTATTATTCAGTGTTGCTAACTTAATTTCAGAAAGACCATCTTTCAATCGAAAATTTAATTGAAACGCTAGTACCTACACCAACGCCGAACTGCTTGCAAATGCAATGGGGTAGGTACATACTACACTCAAATTATTTTATTGTATAACTTAAATCTACATTTAAATTCTAAAATCTAAAATCCGCTTCAATATCGCAGAAATAATAATTGGATCAGAAATTTTACTAAATTGAAAAATTATTGTATGTATGTACCAAAATAATATCAAAATTGACAAAATTCCAAGATAAGTGTATTTGTGATTGACAACGTGTTTTAGAGAAAACCGTCTATTTATTATATATTGTTTTCAAAAATTAAATATTACACATTTCAAAGCTAATATACCTACTTAGGTTTTCTCAGTTTCTTATCCTAGGATGATCAATGAAGAAGTAATATATCGAATATAATTAATTGTTAAAGGAAAATTAATAAATTTAAAAATTAATATATTCTTATGCGTTATTAAACCAGAAAAAAAAACAAAAAACGTGATACAAAATACATTTTTGCGCGATTGAGCTCTATTTCATTGTTTACCACGTCTGTTTCCAAGACAGTAAGTTATATTTACTCGTTGCTATCCCAAACTCGTTGGTAAGTATTTTGTTTATTGTTGCTACTTGCTAAGTCGGTAAGCATTCAAAAAAGTTTCTTTCGGCGAAGTATTTTGGCGTTCAAAAAACATTTTTTAGATGTTTTATTAAAAAAAAACTAACAAAAATCAATAGCGCAAAAAATATCATAAGCATTACGAACGTTAAGAACTTACCGTTCTTGATGCTTAATATACTATTTTATTCAAACCTATGTAATTTAAATAATTAATAAAACATTAATTCTCCTTCTAAATTTTCCATTTCAATAAATTTAACGACGTAATAAATAAAAACTGCCACATTGTACGTTTTTCTTTATTTTTTTACGAAAATTAATATGCAGTTGTGCATAAAGTGGTATACAAACATCGGTGGAAAGCATTGAAATTGTATGTAAGTATTTCCTAATAAAAGTCACATCATTTTATAATAATATAGAAAATACAATATAGCAACGATTTTTCGATAAAAACACTTTGTATTAAAAGTAGGTGAGCTGTTTCTTGTAATATTTTTTCGAATTTAGTAATTCCGACGTCTTGCAAAACCATATTTTGTCTTTTTAATTGACACAGCACAATTTGTAGACGTATTTTGTATTTTAGACCTGCAAAATTTGTAACTTTTAACATAGGTAGGTTACTTCCAGAAATTTTGACGACTCCAATAGATTTATTTTTTCGACCTTTTTTTTAACGAAAAGTAATAAGTGCTCCACTTGACTAGATTTAAAAAACTGTTAACAAATCATTGTCAAACAAAAGGCATCATTGGGAAAGGGTGAAATTATGAGACCTGGCAATTTTCAGCCCACTGCTCTTACATGCGGACAAGGATCATAGGCAACCAACAAATCATTAACTGACTTTCAACCTCATTATGTTTACTTTGTACGATAAAAAATCACAATCATCTCATTTCAAAAATGTTGAAAAATTTCAAACTCTGTATAAAAAATTAAGGGTCGATATATTGAAGCGTCTTTAAGTTAATTGCAATTAAAAGATCACATGACCAAATTGAACCAACCAGATGCTCAGATTCACGGGTTAATCGCGCATTAACTTTTAACAACAACAAAATTTTTAATTTGCTTTTTGTAAACCGACCTTATTTATGTAACATTACATTAAAAAAAGTTACAATACAAAGTTATGTTTTTTTTTAAATGAAACACTAGGTATGTTTTTTGGCATTTCTAGATGTAGCTTTATTTACAATGTTTTGGTTTTGTCTGAAAGAACGAAACATTAAAGGTAGGCAAACAATTTTTTTATAAATCATTATTAAGAATGTCACAGCTTGTCAAAGCACTGTCAGAGCAACATAAGATAACTTAGATTGCAAATGCAAATCGTAATTAAAATTAGTTCAAGACGTAAATGAAATTTGTTTTTTGGGTTGCATCGCCAGAACGTCGGGCCCATTATCTTATTTGAATCACCCTGTATACTCTATGAAAAAATTTATTACCCAAAAACTAAGACAGCTAGATCTTTTTTTACAACTGCAAAAAAAAGTACAAACAATTAAGCAAAAAGAATACATTTACACAAAGAATATGGAAGAAATATCACTCAATAATCACATTTACGTTACAATGAATCAATTTCATTCTTTTTTTTTAACAATAAAACAATGAATTTCAATTTTTATGCTGGCTGTTACCTACAATCTCTGAACGAATTCCAAATAAGGGACCCGTGGTAAAATTACTAAGGTTGCCTTGGCATCAACAATGGTCATTGTTGCTACAAGTAATATTTAAAGTTAAATATCCTTTAACTTATCAATTCTAGACATTAAAGGTTTATTTTTTAGACAGACAATTTATTAATTTATTAGATGCAAAAATAAAAAATGGGGTGTTACATTTTTAATTTTTTAAATTATTGAACATCTACATTTTTTTAACTTTTTGACTGTAATACATTTTAAAAATGTTATAGTCTTAAAGTTGGTAAGTTATTTTTGTGACACGATGAAGGTATAGTTGAGGGAGGCAATGCACTAGATTAATATTTATCTGAGTATTTATCAATATTGCTTTTATAGTTTTTATAAAATTTCAAGATTTAAAGGCAAATAATGGACCTTACCAACTCGGTGGGACACCCTATACAAAATCTTAATTGAAATAGATGATAAAATATTCAATTTTAGAACAAGAGTTTCTAATAAACATGTTTCGAAAAATGCTATGTAACGGAGCTACACCCCTTAAAAAGGGTGCCTTTTTCCAATATTTCAGAATAGATAAAATTACAAAATTTGGTATAGCTAATAACCTTTATACATCTAAACGAATTCCAAAATTAAATGTCGTAATATTTAATCAGGGGCGTCCTAAACGGTAAAACGAACATTTGACGCTGACGCTAATGGTTTGACCACATGATTTGTTACTGAAATCCTACGATTTTTTACCGTTACGATTTCACTAACCAGTGCAAGTTGGTGACTCCAGCGGTTATCTCTCTTTTTTCGGTTATCGTCGCCGGCAGCAGAGGCACTGCCAAACAAAAAACATAAAAAATAAAATAAAAACATAGATTTTCAGTAATAATCAGTGGATTATTTTTTTATTTTACTTCCCTTTTAAGTACCAGCCATAAAAAAATAAAAAAACTCAAAAGTAAATTTGTACTTTAGAGCAGAAACAGCCTAAGTTCAAAATGCTTAATACGAGTATTGAGGAATAATTTAAAACAAAAATTCTTAATTAGAAACCAATGTCACAATTTTATCTAACATTTCAGAGTCGTTATTATGTTCTGGAACATTTTGTTTTAAAGCTAATAGGTTAACAAAGAAATATTTGATTTTGTTTTATTTATGGTGAATAAAAGGCACTAAAAGGACTTAATACTTTAGCGCCCTAAACATATAAAGTTTTTTTTTAATATGCAAAAAGGCTAAAATGAATTAAGTCATAGGTGTAAATTATTCTTTAATGCGTTCAACTTGTAATGATTTTTTTTTTAACAATAGGTATATTTATTAAGTGGGAAAGTTAATTGTGTTCCAGAAAATTTTTAGCATTTTGAATAAAAAAGATTTCTGTAATAGTTCTTATATTCCTCTGGGCTATCGTATGTATTTTGCTTTCCTGATGGGTTTCCGTTTATTTCTAAGTTGAAGGAGTGATTATGGTAAATTTAAAGATTTTCTTGGTTTTCTGCTTAAATTGAAATTCTGTGAAATTTGTATTAAAATATAATTTTCTATATCTGTTAATTGAATCCAAATTTATAAATAAATTAGCTTTAATCATCACATTTTTTTCTTGAAACATAAGAAATAAATGCTACCAAAGTATGTACAAAAAGTCTTCTAATTTGTCTTCTACATTATTCGGGGTTTCGCTTTGATACTTAATCAGCTACGGTTCGAAAGCTTCGCGTAAAAATTCGGTACTAATCGACAAAAAATAATTTGTAGACTTTTTGCATATCAATTTGGAAATAAAATTTTTGATGTAGAGTTCTTCTTAATCTTGTTATGTTTGAATTTTCGCTCGGTCAGTATCGGACAATACTTTTTTGAACAGTGCAAGCGGAAATAAACTGTTTCTTGCAATTTCATGAAAAACTTGTTTTCTAAAAATCCGTAAAAATTAAAACGATTGGCATTATTTTATTCCGACTCATATTACTACATGGTGATTTTATGTTTTTTGCTTCCACAATATACAAATTTTTAACATACAATTTACCTCTCTTTGGGCTTAATACTTTGTCGCTCTAACATCACCTTGGACTTGTAACATTTCAACATCTGTAATTTTATTAATTAATGCCGATTGCAAGATTTTATGCATTATTTGAAATAGAAGGTGTGTTAAATATTCACTTTTGACTATTATTTACTTTTTGAAAAAAATGGACTAATAGGCAGTTGTCGCTCTCAGGTACAGAAATAATCCTTGAGATTAAAAACTTTAGGTTAATACAAGATTATACTCTTGGATTCAGAAGTCATGTAGTCATGTTTTACACCGAGGATTTAATACATAAATTTATTACTTCGACGTGATTCCACTCATTAAAATGAGGATAAAAAAATGGTCAGACTAAGTCGTCAAGTGTCACATTTGATTATTTTGACAATACAATTTGAAAATTTTCGTTTATAATAAACAGAACCACTCAACTGAAATTCACACAAATAAGATGAATCCGGATGACGTAAGAATCTTCTGAAACATTTATCAAAAATCAAAAACTCTTAATTTCAGAGGTATAGACCACCATATCCGTCAAAATCACCAACTCCAACGCGAGAAACCGAAGCCACTGGTACCAGCAGAACCCATATTTATTTAGACGATGAAACTCTTCATCGTATGATTGAATCTTTTGGTCCAATTGAATATTCGCAAGTATGGGCAAATAAATGTATGTTTAAATGATTTTACTATCCTTATTTGCAGTTCGCTGCTACGGTTAGTTCTCCTGAAGGTTTTGCCAACTTAAGCGATCAAGATCCTTGGCAATTGGAACAACAATGGAGTGGACAGGTAAAATTCATTGTGTTAAAAAAATAACTTAATTGTGTTATTAGGAATCTACAAGTAGGAGAAAATCAAGATCTCCTCGGGATGCTTCTTACAATACAGATCAGAATTATTTACTGAGTCAGTCGCAGATTTCAGAAGAATCTAACATTCAAGCAGCTGAAGCTCAACACGAATCTTTGATTGAATGGTAACAGTTTTTTTGTCATTTGTGTTTATAGTCCGGTCAAATTAGTCATAAAAATAGTGGTCAAATAACGAAAATTCCGACAGAGCTAAATTTTGATGGAGACCTTGAGTACACCATGAGAAATAAAGTGTCAAAAGTCCCCATCGATCCCATGTCTGCTAAAAAAGTTATTCGGGGTCAAATGTCAAAAAAGTTTAACAAAAAAGTAGATCAGACAAAAATTATAGATCTTAAAATTATCTACAAAAATGGTCTTTATACTTTTTTTCTAAGAATCACCTTTCCTGAGATATCACGATTCTAAAAGTTGAAGGAGTTTTACATTATATGCACATACAGAGTGCGCCAGAACTCACGCCCCAAAGACAAATGTAGGGTAAGGTACCAGAAACATAGATAAAATTAAAAAAAAATTCTACTTATAAAAATTTCAAAGTTATGAAGGTTCAAATTTTGCACTTTGACTATTTATTTCTGTAGGAAAAATAATTTTCCAAGTTTTTTTTGCTATAGGCTATTAGAAGCAGAAACAAGGAAGCTGTATCCTAAACTGTAACTCTGTTTAATGTTATTTGTGGCTTTTATTGACAAAATTTTTGTACCTTTACTAAATAATTATAAAAAAACATATACAAAGTCATCAGTATTATTAAATAGACTTAAAAAAAATGTCAAATGTCAAAAAATAAATGTCAAAATTTTTAGTACTCTGTGGCCTAAAATCTCAAATTTTATGTCTGTAGTTTTACCAAATACATTTTACAGGTTTTTTTTTATAAGAACGCATGGAATTTTTTAAGTTGTGATTTTTTTAATTAAGAAAGCATCATTTAAAATATGGCTTTATAAAACCTACCTAGCTATTCTAATGTAATTGTTTACAGTCAGATTTTATTTAATTGATCATTTTGTTGAATAATAATCTGTCAATTGTAAATATGCTAATTTCAAAATTTGACGGTGATTTGTGATGTTGATTTTTAAAAAAACAAAAAAAC
>NW_025400985.1:13589600-13600151 GCF_015345945.1 Tribolium madens | reverse complement strand
GGCTTTTTAATTTTCATTTGATTACGTAATTGTAGGTATTCTCGTCACTTTCTTGTTAAAAATAAAAAATGTTTAATAAATGTGCATTACAAATTGGGCCTAAATTTTCACGTTGTTTTTTTTTTTGTTTTTTGTAAGTAAGATAAAATACCAGGAACGTAGAAAAAATGTTTAAAAAATTTTGTCTGTCAAAAAATTTTGACATTAATTTTTTGCTATTTACCATTTTTTTTTGTTATACTGATGATCTTCTTCAGGGTGCACCAGAACTCGCACCTCAGAGAATTAATAAATGTGCATTACAAATTGCGCCTAAATTTTCACGTTGTTTTTTTTTTGTTTTTTGTAAGTAACATAAGATACCAGGAACATGAAAAAAATGTTTAAAAAATTCTATCTGTAAGAAAATTTTGACAATTATTTTTTGAAATTTGACAATTTCTATGTCTATTTAATGATACCGATGATTTTGTATATGTTTTTTTACAATTATCTAGTAAAAGTACAAAACTTTTGCCAATAAAAGCCACAAATAACATTAAACAGAGTTACAGTTTAGGATACAGCTTCCTTGTGTCCGTTTCTGATTTAGCCTGTAGCAAAAAAACTTGGAAAATTATTTTTCCTACAGAAATAAATAGAGTCAAAGTGCAAAATTTAAACTCTCATAACTTTGAAATTTTGTATAGATAGAATTTTTTTTCCATGTTCGTGGTACCTTACTCTACATGACATTTGTCTTTGGAGCGGGAGTTCTGGCGCGTATGTGTATATCATGTAGAACGTGACTCCTTCAACTTTTAGAATCGCGATATCTCAGGAATGGTAATTCTTAGAAAAAAAGTATAAAGACCGTTTTTGTAGATAATTTTAAGATCTATAATTTTTGTCTGGGCTACTTTTTTGGTAAAACTTACCGTTTTCGAAAAAAATCTAAAAAACGTCAAATTTTGACCTTTGACGCCGAATAACTTTTTTGGCACACATGGAATTTGACACTTTATTCCTAATGATGTACCCAAAATCTCCACCAAAATTTAGCTTTGTCGGAATTTTAGTTATTTTAAATGTCTATTTTGACCGGACTATTAAAAAAAAAGAAATTTAGGTTTGATCGTTCGGTTGAAAAAGAGTTACGAAAACGTAGAGACTCAGGGGGACCAAGTACCAGCCCGCTCGATCCAGCAATGGCTCCTCTGAAAGCAAAACATGCTTTAAATCTGTCAAAAGGCACAGCAGAACGAATGGCTGAAACTAGTGCTAGTCGTGTCGAAATTGCAGCAAGACTAGAAACCGATTTTACCACCGAACTGACAGATGCTGTGGAAAAGTTTGCGAAAGCTGAATCGATGTCTCACTATGCAGAGGCGTTGCAAGCGGCTGAAGAAGCCGCACAAAATGCCCCTCCGGAGTTGATGGAACAAGCAGCAGCGGCCGAAGCTAGAAGGATTCAAACGCAGTTGTCGAAGGTTAAGGAAACTATACCTGGGGTGCGGCCGATTGAGGTTGTTGGGTATGTGGGGATTACGAAGCCCTATCATCCGAAGAAACCACACTGAATGTTAAATGTTTTTAATGAATTTGGGCAAAATGCCTTCTGCCACTTTTTTTTTCTTTTATTATTATATTAGACCAATAATATATTATTTGTATTAAGATATAGGGGTATTTATTAATCTTTAATTTAAAAATACAAGTAAAAAATAGGAGATGAATGTTTAAAATTGTTAAAAAAAAACCGGTAATACAGGGTGTTTACAGTTTTGGAGTCGAAATTTGACCTAATAATAGAGGAGTACAGAAATACTGTAACCGAGAAAAAACTCACACAATTGTTATTATCAAGAATGTTATTTAACTCCAAAATATTGGTACACGGTTTGAGGGTCACTGGAATTATTTCCTTGTTCAGATAAAATTGTATTGTTGCAACAGATAAAAAAATCGTATCCATGACAATGAAAGAGAAAAGTCACTTGATAGTTTTGACACTGTCATCATTTGATTTGGTTTTGCTTTAGTTTTTATCAAAATTCGAAGATCTTCTGTTTAATCTTTTTCAGCAAATGGTTTCCAATAGGTATGATTGGTTTTTCTTAATTTTTCTCCAAATTTATGAACATAAAATATTAAAATAATAAATTGGTTGTCGTGATTATGATTTACGGTGAAACCCAAGGTAATGATACTAATGGCCATTGTTGCAGCCGAAGCAGCAGTTCTCAAACAAATAGTGTAAAATGAATAATTTCCTTTAACAACTTGAATTTTTGTTTTATATAGCGTATTAGTTTTCTTTTACCGTGAATATCATCTCATTTAAATTTCAACCTCAAGACCGTAAACACCCTGTATAACACGTCCTAAAGCCAGCGTAAAGCGAGTACTAAATTTCAGCTGTTATTGTTTTGTATGAAATAAGAAATCATAATCTAGTTGCAACGTGCGACATGGTGTTTATTTTTGATTTTTATTTTTTACCAAATGACGACAGGATGACAGGGTAATAATGTCTTTTTTTTAAAGAATAAAAAATTAATAATTTCCAAACTGTTCCTAACACCCTATTTTTTGTTTTTGAATCCCATAGACTAATACATTGACTATCTAAAAAATCAAATTTTGATGTCTAGAATTGATAAAGTAAAAGATATTTAATTTTAAATGTTAATTGTAGCAACAATGCCTATCATTAAAATCAGCACTGTTGACACCAAGGCAACCATAGTAGTAATTTCAGCACTGATCACTTATTTGAGATTCGTCCAGAAATTGTAAAAGCCCACATAAATATCAAAATTCGAATTGTTTTATTGTAAAAATAAAGAAAAATGGATTCAGTGTGACATTAAAGTGACTATTGAGAGATATTTTCTCCATCCCCAGTGCAAATGTGCCCTTTTTGGCTATTGAAATAATGATTTTTTTAATGTTTATAGTTAAATATCTTTTTAGTCATTAATTGTAGACACTTAAAAGTAAATGTTTTTGGAAAGATCATTTAATAATTAGTCCAGTCAGTAGGGAGTTTTGCCCTACAAAAGGTGGGGTAGTAGTAATTTTTTGATATGTTAAGGTCTAGGCCTTGACAAAAAATCCAAGTTTTTGATCTTGGGGGAGCACCGCTCGAGCCGCCATCTTGGATGAAAAGTACAAAAAATAGGTTTTTCCAAAATAACTCCGCAGCGGTTGATTCTAGGGCAAAAGTGTTCAGATAAAAAAAAGAAGACAAAATTTCTCACATTTTATTTATCAACATTTTTTTTGTAAGTCTAATGTGTAACGAGTAACAGCGGCGGAAAGATGAACATTTTTCCCAGAAAAATAGCAAACCTCCCCATTTTCGACGTTGAATTTCGTAAGAACAAATTACACTTGATTTTAATGTTTTTTCCGCACCAAACTAATTATACAGCGATATCTATTTTAAATTATACTGATTTTTCTTGTTAAATATAGGGTTTTTGATGTTTTTTGATTAAAATAGGCGAATTAAAGAATGTATATTTTGCATATTTTGGCAACTTCGTGGATATTTTAGGAAATATTGCAAATCACAAATTTCTAATTAAAAATTCAGTTCAAGTTAAAAATTAGACAGTTTAAGAAAAAAGATCCGATTACAAAATATGTTAAAGAGAAAAATTGTTTAAACTTTTGAGATTACCATACTATTAATATTTTTTTTTTTAATAAAACGGTTTTTTATTTATTGTTTTATAAATGTACAAAAATATTTATTAGAAATGTTACAGTATATGTTAAAAAAATTATAAACTTTATCTGTTGTCAAAACTTTCTTCCACTGGCCAAGGGGTGGTACGTTTAAACAATTAATTAAAATAAAAAAAATCTTGGCATCGCTTCTTTACAACCTTTAAACATTCATCAATTTATTTCAAAAAAAAACGAGTAGTTTATTAAAAAAAATCTTTAATACTTGTAGGTCAAACATTTTTTAACAAAAGGTGTTTACAAAAGCAAAATTGCACAGCAACAATTCTTGTAACAAGCTCGTTGTCTAGAAAAAAAATCTGGTAGATTTCCATAAAAAAAAATTGTTAGTATGTTTATCTCGTAAATATAAACAATTAATTGATATTCAATTGTTTTTGGAATAGCAATTTTATAGACATTGTACACCTATACTTTTTTTGCCAAGAAAATTGATAGTTTCTCCAGAAAATAATAAGCGTTTCCAGACTTGTGGACCACTCTGTATATTTGGTCAATTGGTTCCGAAGTTATTATAAAAAAAAGTTGATGCATTGTGTCTCTGATCCATTACCCCTTTCCATCTGGGGGGTGCTTGGCTGGTGGTTCGGGGGTGTAAGCTCATCTCGACCAATAGAAAGAGTGTGTGTGCTTTCTGTATGCAAACGAAGCTGGGAGTCCGGCATTAGTAACAACAGTTGAGAGTACAAGATTGACCCCTTGTCCATAACGAATTTATTTACTTATTTTGTTGGTATTTTATTTTTCCGGAAAGATGATGACCCCCCTCCCTTTCGGATCATCACATGGTTAATCAAAAAGGGGATGTTGTCGAATTTATTATTTATTATTTATAATTAAATAATATTGACCAACTAGAGTGGACCAAAATTTTTATTGTCGACCCAGTAGATATTGTCCCGGGCCGCCATTGCTTTCATGTTTTGCACTATACCTATTAAATGTTTCAGGAAGATGATTTAAAAACAGGAGTTGTTGTCCGGTCAAAATAGATATTTCAAATAACTAAAATTCCGTCAGAGCTAAATTTTGGTGGAGATCTTGGAATAAAGTGTCAAAAGTCCCCATCGATCTCATGTGTGCTAAAAAAGTTATTCGGGGTCAAAAGTCAAAATTTGACGTTTTTTAGATTTTATTCGAAAACGATAAGTTTTATCAAAAAAGTAGCCCAGCCAAAAATTATAGATTTTAAAATTATCTACAAAAATGGTCCTTATACTTTTTTTCTAAGAATCATCATTCCTGAGATATCGCGATTCTAAAAGTTGAAGGAGTCACATTCTACATGATATGCACATACAGAGTGCGCCAGAACTCGCGTCCCAAAGAAAAATGCTATGTAGGGTATCTTATCTTACTTGAAATTTTTCTTCTACTTCATTAAACTTATAAATATCTCGATTCCATTAGAATTAAAAAGAATTTATTTGGTAATACATATAGGGTGTTGAAAAAATCGCGCATTTCCTTGAAAGGGAGTACTTGGGTAGTCTCCAGAGTACTGAAAAAATGTTTAAAAAATTCTATCTGTCAAAAAATTTTGTTATTTATTTTTTGACATTTGACATTTTTTTATGACTATTTAATAATACTGATGACCTTCGAAATGTTTTTTTATAATTGTTTAATAAAGGCACAAAAATTTTGTCAATAAAAGCCACAAATAACATTAAACAGAGTTACAGTTTAGGATACAGCTTCCTTGTTTCCACTTCTAATAGCCTGTAGCAAAAAAACGTGGAAAATTATTTATCCTACAGAAATAAATAAGAGTCAAAGTGCAAAATGTAAACTCCCATAACTTTGAAATTTTTATAGATAGAATTTTTTTACCTTACCCTACCTTACCTGTCTTTGGGGTGCGAGTTCTGGCGCACTCTGTATGTGCATATGATGTAGAACGTAACTCCTTCAACTTTTAGAATCGCGATATCTCAGGAATGGTGATTCTTAGAAAAAAAGTATAAAGACCATTTTTGTAGATAATTTTAAGATCTATAGGTAATTTTTGTCTTGGCTACTTTTTTGATAAAACTTACAGTTTTCTAAAAAAATTAATAAACCTCAAATTTTGACCTTTGACCCCGAATAACTTTTTTAACACACATGGGATCGATGGGGACTTTTGACACTTTATTTCTAATGGTGTACCCGAGGTCTCCACCAAAATTTTGCTCTGTCGGAATTTTCGTCATTGGACCACTATTTTTATGACTAATTTGACCGGACTATATGCAATGCAGTAATATTAAAGTCACTTTGTACAATTTACGATACATTATCATAGCTAATTATTAGGATGTAATCAGTACGCAAAGTAAATCGTAGACGAGGCGACGAGAAAGACGAGTCTTTAATGAGTTGAGTTCCCTTATTAAACTATTTGCGTACATGTTGTATACCAGATTTTTTTCACCAGTTCCTTAAGCAGTCTAAACCACCAAATTAATTAATTTACTTTTTTAAATTTGTACAGAACATTTATGAACATCATAGTTAGTTTTGAGATACTTGGAGCAATAGTTTTTTAATCAAAGACCAAGTCCGCTACAACTGCTATGAAAACATTTTAGCAGATTAATCCCCTAAAAAGGAGAGATCCATTTTACGGCATGTTTTGAGTTCAAAATCGAATGCAAAGATTTAAAAAAACAGTCAATATTATACACATTTATTCACATCTAAATTCAAGAAATTATTTTCAATTTTTGTAACGTAAACCTGAATATGTGATAGGGCATTTAACTGAGTACTTGGTTTTCGTTTATTTTTTGTATGCGTATAAATTGTCGTTGCTAATAACTAATAAGTAATAAAAATAGTATCTATAAAGCAGTACGGGCTACTATAGTTCAGTTAGATGATTAAATTTATAATTATTTAGCAGTGTTTACAAATTTATTGATTATAATTCATACATGAAACAGTATAACATCAACTACTGATTTACTGCTTCAAATATTGCGATCCATCCTGAACCATCATTCTTTGGCGAAGACTGATACGTAATCGAAATACGTGAATTGGAATACAATACAGCCGGATCGTCCTACAAGGTGGAATATGAACACTATAAAATATCAAAATGTTGTCACTTACATTTTTACAGTATTTGTGATCATTTGAAGTTTCCTTTTCGTAAGTAGTCACTTTAACATACGTTTCTGAACAGTCACCTTGTATATCAAAAACTGAAACAACAGTAAAATATTTGTTACCAATCTAMGACCTTGTYARATTTTTTGCACAAATGGGGCACGTAGTACYRAATGCATTGTTTATTAGTAAAAAGAYCGAATATTTTAGGTGSCAAAAAGACCAATTGTGCAAAAAACRTCTACGTCTCGATTAATTATTTTTACCGGTAAACTTGAGGGCAACTCTTCTGCCAATAGGTGTCCTCACATCCCAAACACAAGGAGTGCTATTTTTGTAAGCCATGGGATGAAGTGGACTACTAAATGTTCCTTTGTAGTTATACATAAGACCACCACATCCTCTTCCTTTGTTCGACGCAGTATACACAAGGTTGTAATATATTGGATAACGGTTTCTATTATTCCAGGAATGTATCCATAATTTATTTGTCGTGGAAAAAACGGGATTTGGGATATAATAACCACAAGCTTTTTGGAATAAAATTCCCTTAGAATTTTCATCTCGTATTTCAATACCAGCATTTTGACATCCCTCGCTATGATATACGGTAATTTGTTGGAAATAAAGCGAAATTGTGTAGTTTTTGGGTACTGTTATAGTTTGGAAACAATCGAAAGTTTTCGCATCATTTAAGGCTATACGTCCTTGCAAAGACGTGAAATTTTGGTTGCATCCTAAAAAGTTCCGTTTGAAAAACAAAGTAAAATTAACTGTTTATATTACCAGTTTTTTGATATTCAAGTTTGAAACCTTTACCACGATCCTTGTCTAGATTTCCTGATTTAAATTTAATCTTTAATTGGTAAAACTGAGAATAGTAATCAAATGGTTTTTCAGATTTGCCACAAAACTGATGGCTACCAGTCAGAAATTCGTATCTCTACAAAAATGTAAACAATAATTGAAGGTAATTAGTTATTTACATAATGATGGCAAGAAATCTATTTTTTTGCACAAGTACCGTTTGAAGCATAAACGAGCGAAGCGAGAGTGTTGCATATGCGCGCAAAAACCTCCCCGCTTGAGTATTTATTTAGATACAATTTTTACTTACAAAAAATTATTAATTTGCTTTTGTTAATTAGGTAGTTAATTAGTATGAATAAAATGTAAATTTCATCTTTATCTACACACTTCTTACTTTATGTTTCATAAGATTGATTGTGAGTTTATTATAATTTCATCTTGCTATACAGGGTGTTAGAAAAAGATTGTAAAATATTTAAGGAGGTAATAGTATGGACCAAAATAAACAAAATAGTCAAAATTCAATCATGACACATCCATGTATGTATCCAATTGTTTAAAACCTCTTGAAATAATGTGTTTTTAAACTTTTTAGTAGATCTTTAGGCCAAATTAAAGGCATTTCATCTTACCAAAAAATCAGTTGTTAACTTTCTGTCACCGTAAACTGTGAATGAAGGACCCGGATCGTTAGTTGAGTACAGAGAACCCTTTAAAAATAACATATACTATATGATTTATACTAATGAGTCTCATTAATTACCAAATTATCAACAATCTCCAGTTTGTCTTCACTACAAACATTATTCACAACATACTGGTTATTTTCTTCATTCATATCAAAATCAATAAATCGAATAACAAATCGTGAATATCCCTTGAGAATCCATGTACAGCTCAAGTCACTGGGATATTTGTGTGGATATCCAGGCGAAACCAAAGTTTTAATTTCTTCTGTTACATTTAAATAAAATGGACCACAAATTGCTACAGATAGAAATATTTTAACACAAATTTATTAAACTCTTACTTACAAGCGACTGGTGTTAAAGTTACTTTAAAAGCTTTCGAATTAGCTCCTCTTGTTCGAAGTCGTAGTCCCACAACATTTCCAGACACTGTAATTTCTCTTGAGTAATGTGTATCTGTGATTCCACAAAACGTCTCAATTAATTCCCCAACACCAGAGTGTCCATCTCTTACCTATATAAATTGAAAAAATGCCATATTATTACGATTTCAAACAGTTTAGTGATTAAAAATTTTACTTTTTAAAAGTTTTGAGACTAATCTGTACAATATATTTAAAATCTAGATTTTAACTTTAATAAAATTACATAACGCGCAATCAATTATGCTATTGAGTTGTTGTACAGTTTCTAATAAGTTTTGGAAAATTATTCCTGCAAACTCACTATATTGTAGTAATCTCTAATATCTAGTAACTTAACGAAGATGTAATAATAATAAATGTCGCTGATGTTTGTTTAGAAATAAAGCAAAGCGAAGATTATAAGAATCTAAAGCCAGGTTTCTGGAAACTTATTTAACAGAGAGATAAATTGCAACCTCGGTTAAACCATGGCAACACCAATCAGATCAGCGCTACCTTACCAACAATCGAACAGTTAATTTTTAACTTAGCTTTAATCGTACCAAAAATTGGGCCTAAAAGATAAAAATTTCAAATAATTGAATTTAAAMATTGTCTTTAAAAAAGATTGAGTTGATCGCGTTTGAATAATATGTTCAAATGTCATAGTTACACAAACGCTGTTAAATTGACATATTAATTCATAAAATTGACATATAAATATCTAAAATAGTATATTACATAACGAGCACGGAAAGTGGCAAATAACGCACAAGTGCGTTAGACACTTTCCAGCGAGTTATGTACACAATTTTGCCCACGGCCTAGCAACCCCATGACAAAAAAAACATCATTATTTTCAATGAAACGATTTTTTTTATAAATTATAAAAAAGGAAGATGCACCGTGCAACCAGTGGGCATCAATACCTTCGGTGGTCTCCCAAGTAAAATTGCAAATTTTTTGGAACTCCCAAGTGCAAAAGAATATACTGGACTTTGCTTTAGAAGAACTTCAGCGTCTTTATTAGCCAACGCAGGAGTTGATATGTCGGTTATAAAAAGACWTGGAGCCTGGAAATCCTYAGATGTAGCTGAAGGATACGTAGATGATTCTTTAGAGAATACAAAGAAGATCTGCAAGTTGCTAGTAGGTGGAGAAGATCAGGAAAACACTCAAATTGAAAAAAAAATAAAATTTAATGAAACTGTTACTGCTTTCTCGTCTTCGAGAGGTTCGAATGTTCACATATCTGACGAATTGCGTGTAACTTCTGGTATTTGTTTTTCGAATTTAACCAATTGTAATTTTTGTTTTAATTCTAAATAAAATTGTTATACATATAAAAATCGTTGCAAAATGAAAGTCCATATTAGCACTAGTGTGCAAAAGTAGCTCATTTTAGCACTCCAAATGATGACAAAATGTCGTGATATTGATTCAAAATTATAAAAAACATTTTTACACCCGTGATAAAAAAGTGCAAAATTCTAGTTTTTTTCTACTATTGAAAAAAAAAAATATTGATTGTGTTAAAGTTACTTACCTCAAGAGCTGCACAACTGCAATTGGTGATCGTGTGATTAGTCAAACCGCATCTTGACGGTAAATTTAATTCATCAAAATGAATTCTTACAGTTGAGTCAATTTTCGATTGAATAGTCCAAAGRCAGTCCATGTCGGCTAAATTGGGTGCTTGTAAAGTCATCGTCTTGTTTAATACAATTTTTCCTCCACACCCTAAAGCAGGCCCTACAAAAATTCAATTAATTTAAGAAGCTTACTGATTATTATCTTCTACCATCAACAAAATAAAT
>NW_025400985.1:13583894-13586595 GCF_015345945.1 Tribolium madens | reverse complement strand
TTTAATTAATTGTAATCTTTTCTACATTATAAAATTCCTTGATTTTTGCCATTTAGTTTCAATAACTGATTTTTACCACTCTATTCTCATTTAAGCATATTACGAGTATTTTGTGTTTTTTTATGCGTCTAGGTACTCCATATTTAATATTTCATACTAAATAATTTGTTTTTAACAGCTTTTTAAGAATTTCTTGCTCTTGCGACGGCTAAAATTGAGATAATAGTTTCCTTCGAATACCTAACATGTACTATTTTATCCGCAAATGTATTCAGATCGAACGTGCAGAGCAACACTATAATTAGCAAGTAAATGAACAAAATAATCAGGTCGCTTTGCAAGTATAATGAAATCATAGCAAATGTAACTCGTCAGTATTGGAATTTGTGTTGAGATTTTCAAAAGTGTAATTTAACTAATGCAGTTAGTAGTGCAAAATGTCAAATGCTGATTATCTACAATGTACCTCTCCAGAAATTGCTGAAGCAGCAAAAAAAACAACATTGGTAACTGTCAATAATGTCATAGTAAAAGTAAATACATTGCAAATATAAAATTTTTACTCTATTGATGAAGGGTTAAACTTTTGCATTTAATGACGATGTCATACAAATGGTCATTTTTGTTTACGAATAAAATCTGTTTTTTTTTGACTATTTGATTCATTTACATTGCAGCCAATAGCATCTCGTCATTCAACAATGAGTCAAAAATTTCAATCGATAAAATTGATGAAAGCAAAATTTTATCGCCTTCACCTCATATTTAGAGCCAATGAGTGAAGGATATTTACGAACAAAATCGAAACCAAGCCAGTTTTCAAGTCATAAAATTTTACCCCATGGTAACGAACTTTGGTCACCCCTGGCTATCGGACGACAATCACATTGATATATGACATTTTTATTGTTTCTCTAGCTTCAAAAAGTTAATAAGGAATTGCATTTATTGGACTAACCAGCAGTTCAATACAACAAAAGATGCTCGAAAGTATCACGATTAGCATCACTGGTTCTAAAGATGTTAAAACTTAATTTACCACAGGTTTTCAGAGTTGTACAAATGATACTTGAAGACGTTAAACTAATTGTTTTAGAGTTAACTTTGATAAAATTCTTTAAAAAATTAGATCAAAATTTTAACAACATAATCGCCGTATTTATGCTGACTCAGACGAGTGGTTTAGTTAATTTTTTTTTGTAGAGGTTTATTTTTTTAGTGCTTAAGAATGTAATAGTGGTTTTGTTTAATTTAAATTAACTTAAATAGAGATAATATGTGTTTCAACATTTTTTTGTCTTGAAATAACTTTAATAAAACTCACTGAATCTTCTAAGTTGCCTACATTTCTAAAAAAAAATAATTAAAATCCGTTGATAAATAATAGAGAAATTAGACCCGAAAGTACTACGTATGACACTCTGTATAATACAAGTTGCAAACAGTCATAACATAAAAAAATAAACGTTACCAGATGGGTTGTTGGAAGTAAATTTCGCTTTGAAACCTCTTCCCATAGTCCCCGGTGACCAATAGTAAACGAAGATGTGGTTTTCCGAAGACTCGATAACTTCGTTACTTGTACTAACTTTTTTAATATATCCTTTAAAATTCTTATCGTGGTAAATAATTAATCCGGTAAGCCATGATCCTTTTAATCGATTGTCTAAGCCAAAATCTTCAATTTTGAGAGTTACTCGACGACCTTTTGGTACTATAATTGTCCAACTACATCTTCTATAAATTCTATGCGGATTGGGATATCCCGGACTTTTGATTGTACCTTCTGAAGCTTCGATAGTACCACCACATACTGAAACATGATATTCAAAATGATTTTAATTTTTTAGAAGTAGGTACCTTCAGCGCTTGCGTTGAATTTCAATGAAAATCCACCCAATTCTTTTTTGATGTTACCAGTTTGGAAGTGAACTATAGCTTCACTTCCTGAGGTCTGGATTAACTCTGGGAGCTTTTTACCACAAAAATTGCCCAGAATATATTCTAAATTTTTTTATTTCTTTTTGGTAAACCCCTAATTAAATTTTAACAAACTTTACCTGTGTTGTCAACTTCATTTCTTTCGTAAATTTTAACATGGTCCACGCGCGTACAATTCGAAGCTTCTTCCAAGTCAATTTTATCAAACTTAATATCCATATTGTGATTCGATAGTGAAATTAAATGCCAAGTACAATTAACATCGACTGGATATTTCGAAGGCACGTTGAAAAATGGTGACTGAATTTGACCAGTTTTACTATGAATACTCCCTCCACAATTGGCCAAAACTATCCTGGCTTTAAACCCATTACTCGGGTCATTCAACTCTGTGAAAAACTTCACAAACATCATATTATCGGTACTAAACTGGGAATTTGGTTTTTCGCAGAATTTTCCGATTAGTCTCGAATATTGAGTACCACCGTCGCGCACTTCAACATATTCGTTTGTACAACTGCAAAAACTGTTAACTGTTGCTCTATTTACAATTTTATAAACTTACTTATTTTGGATTTTTAAATCGAATCTGTCAATAAAATCAATGCGAATAATTTCACCAGGCGGAGCCATTATTCTCCAATTGCACTCTACATGAGGCGGCGGTATATTTGGGTAATTGGGAGAATGTATTTCTGTGGCGTTGGCAAATTTTGTTAAAACTATTTCACTATCGCATGCATAGGACACTTCGCGGTAG
>NW_025400985.1:13581734-13583794 GCF_015345945.1 Tribolium madens | reverse complement strand
AAAAAAAATTACTCGTAGTATTTTTCTTAGATTATTTCGATTTACTTCGAACTTCTTCGAACACTGTTCGAGGAAAAGTTTGCCAATATTCAATTTCAAATTGCATATAATTCTAAAGGGCAAGTCCATCACTTTAGAATGGTCTTTATTTGAAGGAAATCGGCCTAATAGTTATTCAGTAATGATTTTTTTTAAGAATTTTAAATTCATTTAAATTAGAAAAAAATTAATTAGTTCAAAGTGTGTGGACTTTTTGAATATTTTTTTAGTGCATTTGATTTGTTTCACTGAGACGATATAAAATGATATAAAATTTGTCAAGTTGTCACGACATGACTTTTTTTTTCGCCTTGTGAAATAGTAAAAGTTTTTGTTAGTGAAATGGTCACAACGAGCATATCTTTATGGTCCAGTACSCGCATATTAATACCATATGTTCTTCTATGTTCTCTATTCAAGTTATCAGTGTTTCGGGTTGAGTAAATTCGCGTTTCTGCTATGATAGATGGACAGTATGGAAGGGCTTATGCACCGTCATGTCCACACCATTGACTCTCAGTTCCGGCCGGTTCTTATCATCAAGCCGATAGGCTTGACCCGCTACTAGATAAGCACCCTGATGTATTTATTATTATTATTATAACGAGGGAAGGACCACTCGGAAGCGATGATGCTTTCCGCATGTTCTTTATTGAGTGAAATRTGTTTGTAAAGCTTATTCGGAATCTAAACCCTCATAGCAAAAACGATGTACTAYCGAATTCAACTTTTCAAAAATTTTGTAGTGTAACATTTCTACAGAGTGGTTATAAATGATTTTCATCTAGCCAGCTTTGGAATTTTTTTGCATGTAACTTTATTTGTGCCGCTCTACTTTTTTGAAAGCTCTAGTGCTGTCATTAGTGTCACTTATTAATTAATAATAAATTGTTGTTAATTAAACTTTTATTGTTTCAACTAGTTTCCAATAATAATTAATAATAATGTATATTTTGGAAGAAAACAAGTTTATAATTGAAGTTTATTTTCGAAGTGGACGCTTAGTAAACGGCGATTTTTTAATTTTGAGTTAAAACAAGTAGGTACCCTTATTTTCGTAAAGCGGCATTTTTGATTTTACATGGAAAATTCACAGCTGGCTAGATGAAAATCATTTATAACCACTCTGTACGTACTTTAAGTTAAATGGTTACTAATTTTAACAGATCAACTAAACACCCTACATACGTTTGTGGTGGTTGGTCTACCAATTATTTGCAATGTAGCGTCTTTTTCAAAACATACTTAAGATTTTAGTGCTTTAAAACTAAAAATTCAAATTGTTATAATGACAGATATTTAACATTTTCACGTAGCAAGCAATATTTACTCCAATAGAACTATTTTTAACCTATTTGGTKGTTTTTCGATTTTTTGAGAAAATTTGTCGAAATAATCAAACAAAATTTTGCTGTACTAGTTTTTTATGAATTCGATAGTATTAAAATGTTTTCCATTAGTTAACAAAATTTTTGATCAAGTGATTTATGACTTTAAAATTATGTTGTCTAACTAAARTTTATTTAAAAAAAAATGTTAAAGTGTTGTCATCATGTTGGTAAAGTCTGTTTTTTTTTTAATGAAAATGCCAAACACTCTTAACGTTGGCACCACTAGTAAATTCATTCCTGGTAATTTTAATAATTTGAAAACAATGTCATTAAACTTCAACACAAAAAGGTGTATAAGGAAATTTAAAGACGAAATTTTGGAAACGAATAGTTCGCAAGCAGGAAGTTAGAAAAAGTGCCTGTTAAAATGTAGACGAAATTTGTAATGCAGGTTTAATAAACATTATCAATTTTTAGCAAGAAATTGACAAAAATACAAAATAAATATGAATGAGAAAGAACCTCAAAAAGAATGCAATTAAATTAGGGTTTTGTGCATCGTTTTTGAGGAACGAGTTGAAAAAGTAACAATTTTGAAACTAAAGCTGAAGAAAAATTTATAAAATGCATCAACTTTGAGCTCATTTCAATAAATTACACAAAATTTATTGCCAATCATCATAATACTTA
>NW_025400985.1:13579787-13581634 GCF_015345945.1 Tribolium madens | reverse complement strand
TATCCGCCTTCTATTGAGTGCAATTGGAAAATACAAGTTGATTTTGGAAACAATATTGAAATTACTTTTCACAAACTAGATATTGAAAAAACATCTATTTGCCATTTGGACTACATAATATTGTACAACGGTGAAGATGAAACATATCCTGAGATTGCAACGCTTTGCCATCAGAATAAACCAATCACATTAAGAAGTTCCGGGAATTTTATGTTTGTCAAATTTAAGGCAGATTCTTCGGTTCAGGGATTGGGATTTTATGCAAATTATACAAGTACACCTACTAGTAAGTAAATCATTTCTTATTCTTCACTTTGTGATTAAATATCCGCTGTTAATTATAATTTTTAGTGGGTATTATACAGTGTGTTCCGTCTAAACCCCACATTACAAGTATTGGGAGTTTGAATAATCGTATTTATTTGAAAATTGGTACATAGCCATAAGTCCTCCTAAATGAAAATATTTTCAAGACTTTCAGTTATACCGGAAGTCGGTCTCAACTATCTTATTTTAAATGGAAAGGTATATTTTTTACTGCGTTTTTGGATTAATCGGGTTATTATAAAGGAGTTTTCATCAGCTTTCCCTATACCTAAATTTAGCCGATTTTGAAGTATTTGGAATTTTCCTAAAATTTTTGGATCTGCATCTTCCGATTCAAAAATCGGTAACTTTTCCATTTTTTTAAATTGTGAATTCGTTTTTTTGGCGTTTGAGAGAGAGAGCTTAGATCTTTCTTTTGGTGTTTTCAAATTGAAAAAAAATAACAATGCTTAAAATTTTAAGGTTACTTTTGTAATAATTCAAATACCCATAACTCAATTTTTCCAAATAAAATACCAATTTGTATTTTACTAAATGGAAGAGAATTTAATTCTGCACCGATCTGTATGTTAATACACATTTTTGATTTCCATAGCAAACTATGCGAAAACGGGTGTGGCTAGAAATGAATTTTCTGCAGTCTTAACAAAAGGTCACCATAACTTAAAAATTATTAAATTTAGGTTTAGGGAATGTTAATACACATCGATGCAGAATTAAATTCTCTTCCATTTAGTAAATTAAAAATTAGGGTATTTTATTTGGAAAAATTGAGTTATAGGTATTTTTTTATTACAAAAGTAACCTTAAAATTTTTGGGTTTGTTATTTTTTTTCAAAATTTGAAAACACCATAACAAAGATCTAAAATTTCTCTTTTAAACGTCAAAAAAAAAATGAATTCAAAATTTAAAAAAATTGCAGAGTATCCGATTTTTAAAGTGGAAGGTGCAGATTCAAAATTTTTTGAAAAACTCCAAATATTTCAAAAACACCTAAATTTAGGTATATGGAAAGCTGATGAAAACTCCCTTATAATAACCCGATTAATCCAAAAACGCAATAAAAAATGAACCTTTCCATTTAAAATAAGAAAGTTGACACCGACTTCCGGTATAACCAAAAGTGCCGCCATCTTGAAAATATTTTCTTTTAGCAAGACTTAATGGATTATGGCTATGTACCAATTTTCAAATAAATATGATTATTCGAACTTTCAATACTTGTAATGTGGGGTTTAGACGGAACAACCTGTATAATGTTTCGGCTGCCTCAGTAGTAATCAAAAATACAGACCAAGGTGGTTTAAAAAAAGATGTTTGTACATGAAAATTGGAAAAAATTTATTATAATTTAATATAATTTACCGTTTCTCCGACAAACTACTTAATATTTACAAACATATCAAAAATGTGCCTTAAAAAGTTTACTTTTAAATGTTTAAAACTAAAGTAAAGGTCATCTAAGAAATTAAACCGAAATGTCTTCTGAGTGTAACAAAGACAGTTTATTTTTACTTTA
>NW_025400985.1:13575542-13576937 GCF_015345945.1 Tribolium madens | reverse complement strand
AACGTTAACTAGTTAATCGATTTATTTTAGTTTGTGGAGGAACTCTAACATCGATTGAAGGGTATTTTGCTTCGCCAGGTTACCCAAAAAAATACCCAATAGACACCGAATGCGAATGGACGATTGATATAACAGAAGGTAATCACGTTTCACTCAGTTTTAGCTACTTCGAATTAGTAGAATCAGATCACTGTAATACTGACTATTTGGAAGTAAGACAAAACAATGGTACTGGAAAGCTTTTGGGTACTTTTTGTGGAAGTGATCKACCAACTAATATCACGAATGAAGGAAGTTTGTGGATATTTTTGAAAACAAGTCGTTCGGATGGTCAAGTCAAAGGTTTTTACGCCGAGTACATATTAAGTATGTAATTTAATTATSTTTWGCTTGTTYTYAATAATTTTTTAGACCATGAAAAYGAACTAAGTGGTCCAAAAGGCCGAATAGTTTCGCCTCTMTATTATCAAAACTTTCCGTTTTATGGAGACTTCTCCTGGAGGATAACTGTGAATTTTGGAAAACGMATAATGTTGACATTTAAAGACATTCTCTTAGAAAATGGAGATAGCATGTGTTTTTCTTCAATATATGTAAGATTAATGTGAAAAATTGGTTAGGTCTCAATAAATTTTGTAGATTTATGACGGTTCMACTKTAGAGTCACCAAGWCTTGGTGAATTTTGYGGYACTACAATTCCAGACTCTGTGAAAAGTACATCTAACATTGTTCTTATTAAATTYAGTGGTTATAGTACATCRRGAWCACTGACTAAATTTATCATAGAATGGTTGGAAACAGCATCAGTTGTTAGTAACAAAARACCAACATCTAAACGTAATTATAAATAAAAACTGATTCAAYTGAAAAACGYTCAATTGTAGCAAATGGATGTGGTACAAAAGAACCAATCGCYATAAACGAATTGAGGAATTAYACTACAATCACATCTCCTGGTTTTCCAAATGGATATGCACCTWATCTTCRATGCGAATGGATTTTTACCACAATYCCAATGAACAGTTTAAKAATTTACTTTAGAGAAATGGATCTRCAACTAACTTATGGAGGTTGTTATGCTGATTATGTGGAAGTTTTCGAAAAGAGACTAGATAAAGATTGGACTTCAGTGCTTAAAACGTGCTTCAGCAATATTACTTCTAATTCTGGAATCTATACTRCAAATATGATGAAAGTTRTTTTCAAGTCTGATSGATTTGGAAACAGAACAGGCTTCTCCGCAATTATCAGAGAGAGTAAGTTTTAACATTAATTTGTTAWGATTAAACTAAGTGAAGGGTTATAGGCTGCGGAGGTACTTTGACGGCCCCGACTGATTATATCATTTACAACAACAATTCAAGAAGCACTTATAGTTATCTAAGAACATACAA
>NW_025400985.1:13574323-13575442 GCF_015345945.1 Tribolium madens | reverse complement strand
CCTTTACCACGATCCTTGTCTAGATTTCCTGATTTAAATTTAATCTTTAATTGGTAAAACTGAGAATAGTAATCAAATGGTTTTTCAGATTTGCCACAAAACTGATGGCTACCAGTCAGAAATTCGTATCTCTACAAAAATGTAAACAATAATTGAAGGTAATTAGTTATTTACATAATGATGGCAAGAAATCTATTTTTTTGCACAAGTACCGTTTGAAGCATAAACGAGCGAAGCGAGAGTGTTGCATATGCGCGCAAAAACCTCCCCGCTTGAGTATTTATTTAGATACAATTTTTACTTACAAAAAATTATTAATTTGCTTTTGTTAATTAGGTAGTTAATTAGTATGAATAAAATGTAAATTTCATCTTTATCTACACACTTCTTACTTTATGTTTCATAAGATTGATTGTGAGTTTATTATAATTTCATCTTGCTATACAGGGTGTTAGAAAAAGATTGTAAAATATTTAAGGAGGTAATAGTATGGACCAAAATAAACAAAATAGTCAAAATTCAATCATGACACATCCATGTATGTATCCAATTGTTTAAAACCTCTTGAAATAATGTGTTTTTAAACTTTTTAGTAGATCTTTAGGCCAAATTAAAGGCATTTCATCTTACCAAAAAATCAGTTGTTAACTTTCTGTCACCGTAAACTGTGAATGAAGGACCCGGATCGTTAGTTGAGTACAGAGAACCCTTTAAAAATAACATATACTATATGATTTATACTAATGAGTCTCATTAATTACCAAATTATCAACAATCTCCAGTTTGTCTTCACTACAAACATTATTCACAACATACTGGTTATTTTCTTCATTCATATCAAAATCAATAAATCGAATAACAAATCGTGAATATCCCTTGAGAATCCATGTACAGCTCAAGTCACTGGGATATTTGTGTGGATATCCAGGCGAAACCAAAGTTTTAATTTCTTCTGTTACATTTAAATAAAATGGACCACAAATTGCTACAGATAGAAATATTTTAACACAAATTTATTAAACTCTTACTTACAAGCGACTGGTGTTAAAGTTACTTTAAAAGCTTTCGAATTAGCTCCTCTTGTTCGAAGTCGTAGTCCCACAACATTTCCAGACACTG
>NW_025400985.1:13570584-13571743 GCF_015345945.1 Tribolium madens | reverse complement strand
TTATATTCTTGAGGAAATCCAGGACTCACTATGAAACGTTCGGTTCTGTCAGCAATAAAAGTGCCTCCACAGTTCCACTCCCATTGAGCCTAACAAAGATTTATACAGAATTGTAATATAATTAATAACTTTTCTGCTTGAACATTAATTTGTAGAGCTCCGAAGACGACAAGAGTTTTATAGACAGTTGAAAAAGCGAGATCGTAGTTCAAAAAAATTATAACTGTGATAATTTTCATATACAGGTGCGCCAGAACGCACGCCCTAGAGAAAAATGCCATGTAAGGTAAGGTACCAGGAACATGGAAAAAATATTGAAAAAAAAGTTATGAGAGTTTTTAGACTGGTATTAATTTTTTTTTTTATAAGAAGATAGGAAAACATGTTCCAAACAACTATAAATAAAATAAAACGCAAAAGTTAAAATATACAGGTTGTTTTGTAAATTGACGAAAAACAAAAAATGCCAAATAAAATAATATACCAGAAACATGAAAAAACAATGTTTAAAAAAATTCTATCTATAAAAATTTAGAAGTTACGAAAGTTTAAATTTTGCACTTTGACTCTATTTATTTTTGTTGTAAAAATAATTTTACATGTTCTTTTGCTACAGATTGTTAGAAGAAGAAACAATGAAGCTGTATCCTGGTTTGTAACTATGTTGTAGCTTTCATTGACAAAGTTTTTGAACTTAATTATGAAAAAACATATACAACATCATCAGTATATCATTAAATAGACAAAAAACGTCAAATGTCAAAATTTTTTGCCAGATATCTTACTTGGCATTTTCCTTTTTTTTCGTCTATTTATGAAACATCCTGTATCATATTCAATTAGTTTATACGGTCTAAACATAAAAATCAATTAGAAATTAAAAAGTACACGAAAAAGTAATTATTTATGGTTTCTTGATGTTTTGTTTTTTTTGGTATGTCGATACTTACCCTAAATCCTTTACCAGTGATTCTTTCATTACTTCTGAACAAAATTTTCATTCTGTTACTTGTCGAATTAACAGTACTAGGAAATTCGCGACCACATTTTCTTCCCAACGAAACCCAATCATTATTTCTCCAATCCCAGATTTCTAGAAAATCATTTTCGCAGTTATCTGTTTCTTCAATTTGAAATCTTGTTGTAAATATAAGACCAA
>NW_025400985.1:13565118-13567309 GCF_015345945.1 Tribolium madens | reverse complement strand
TAAATGCCAAGTACAATTAACATCGACTGGATATTTCGAAGGCACGTTGAAAAATGGTGACTGAATTTGACCAGTTTTACTATGAATACTCCCTCCACAATTGGCCAAAACTATCCTGGCTTTAAACCCATTACTCGGGTCATTCAACTCTGTGAAAAACTTCACAAACATCATATTATCGGTACTAAACTGGGAATTTGGTTTTTCGCAGAATTTTCCGATTAGTCTCGAATATTGAGTACCACCGTCGCGCACTTCAACATATTCGTTTGTACAACTGCAAAAACTGTTAACTGTTGCTCTATTTACAATTTTATAAACTTACTTATTTTGGATTTTTAAATCGAATCTGTCAATAAAATCAATGCGAATAATTTCACCAGGCGGAGCCATTATTCTCCAATTGCACTCTACATGAGGCGGCGGTATATTTGGGTAATTGGGAGAATGTATTTCTGTGGCGTTGGCAAATTTTGTTAAAACTATTTCACTATCGCATGCATAGGACACTTCGCGGTAGCGTAAAACAAAATTCTGAAAATTATTAAAGTAACAAAAAAAAGTGTTTGTGTTTTGAATACCGTTAAACTGCTAATTCCTTCAAATTTAATAAAAGCGTTATTTCCGGTAGTTTTAAGAGTTGGTGGTTTTTGTTCTCCACAATATTTACCACTGCCGAGGATTGGCGAATCTGGAAATTTTCCATTTCGGATCTGGAAACTCATATTTAGAAAAATTCTCATCTTAACAAAAAAAATTATACCATAAGATAATTGTCGCAACCTTTGTTGGTATCGTGGTGTATATTGAAGGACAAGAATTCCATTTCTATTGTCCTACCACTACGGACGGTGATGTTCCATTGACACTACATTTTAAAATGATTATTAGAAAAAATATAGGTAATAGTCTACGACAATGTCAGTTTAATTTTAGTTTAAAAATAAACTTTCAACTTTGTTTTGTGCATTTCGTATTGCAAAAGTATTACCCAAGGAGGTTAGATGGATCTAACCTTCTTGGTATTACTAGTAATTGAGCACCAACCTTATAAAGAACAATCGAAACTCTAAAAAAATACACAGACAAATTTCTGGTTAAAATACATTTCATTTGAAGTATCGTAAAGGAAGTGGTGCCTTTTATAAAAATTTGAAGAGGTTGTCTTTATTACCAAAAGGGTAGGTACTACAAATTACAAAAGTATATACTAAAAGGTGTCCCCTTGGAAATAAAAATTGACCTGTCTCGGAATTTTCTAATTTTTGTTTATTTTTCTGAGATATCCAAGGTGGTTCGTTTTTAAATAAATCAGTAGGTATAAACTTTACTATTAGTCTGTGGGCTAGGGGGGGGGGTGATCACTTAGTTCCATAATTTTTATTTACCCGGTATAGGTATTCACAACATTCCAAAAATGTTGAACGATGTTCACTGTGAGTTAGTAGTAAATTGTATTTTTTCAAGGTAATTGTGCAAGTTGTGAAATAATACATTAAAAAACGCGTTTCGAAAGGCAAGTTTTGTAGAACGAGTTCAGCAAAGCGGGAGTTTTTATAAAGAACGAGTTCCCACAAATGACTGATGCAACAAGTTTTTTATACTATTGTTTTTTGCGCGTTTTACGTACTTTTTTAACATAAAAGTCAATTTTTCAAAATTTAGCAACTTTTGCTTTAATAAGGTGGTGGTTGGTAATAAATGTCACAAAGTGTGAAAAATTCGATTTTCGAAGTGTCAAGTCTCAAATATTTTAAGCGCTAAATATTTTTTTTAATTGATAATATTTTATACATAACTTAAGGACTGTTGGCCGCACTTGCCGTTACCATCACTGAACCTCTCACCCTCTCGGGAAGGGTAGTTTACTTTTACAAAATTTTAGTTTTTCAACGATTCTTGAAAATTCCTTTTTGTTTATTTGAAGACACCTTTTTGGTTGTCAATTTTTTAAGGCGCAAATTCTGGAATACTAAAAATCGTTGTAAAACTAAAATTTTGCAAAAGAAAACTACCTTTCTAAGAAGGGAAAAAGGTTGAGTGGTAGTAGCAGCAAGTGCGGCTGATAGTTCTTAAGAGATGTGTAAAATATTGTTAATTAAAAAAAATATTTAGCGCTTAAAATCGTTGAAAAACTAAAATTTTGTAAGAGTAAACTACCCTTCCCGAGAGGGTGAGAAGTTCAATGGTG
>NW_025400985.1:13560153-13561211 GCF_015345945.1 Tribolium madens | reverse complement strand
TAAAATATTGTCAATTAAAAAAAATATTTAGCGCTTAAAATTGTTGAAAAACTAAAATTTTGTAAGAGTAAACTACCCTTTTCGAAAGGATGAGGGGTTGAATTTTAATGGCAGCAAATGCGGCTACAAAAGTTTAATTAGTTTACGTAAAATGTTTGAATTTTACTTTTTATATAAATAATTACAACCTATTTATTTTTTTGGTCAGCAAATTAGAAATCCACGTTGAGAGTGAAGTTGTTTTTCTTTCCTAGGTGTAGGAATACCTACTATTATTGAACACTCTTACCATCACAAGTACGATTAATGGAAGTATTTCGAGATAAAATTAACACAAAATTAAATAAACAAAACATAAATTTCCTCATTAAAAACATCGAAATAACCCCAACTCTAATCTGTCTATGTCTATGTCGTGTTAAAATACTATCGGTAGTGAGGCAAATTTTAACACTTTCTTTTTTTTTGCAGTTTCTTTGTTATTGTAATAAACATTTCGAACTATGAAGTTAAAAAATTCCTTTAATAGTTGCAGAAGTACAAAAATGACATAACCTCATTTATGATAAGAAAATAGTAGGTTGTACTTCTAACAAGTTAATAACTCAGGTAAGTAATTATAATTAATTACTGTAGGTAATAGTGAATTAAGAAAAAATATAGTTGTGAATTACGACATGTTACGTCTGAGCCAACATGTCCATTAATTAGGGTTATATTTTTCTATTTTTCACCGTTGTATTTCTGGGTAAGAAAAAAGTGTTGTATAAAACACGGTAGAGAAGATTTTTATAACCTCGCATTTATTGTTTAAAAATCTCTTCTCTACTTATTTGTAATATGTATAATATACCTACTATTTTATTTTGTATGTTTGGTCTATAATAATTAATACCTTGTGAACTTTTACCAATTATTTCAAAATTTAATCACAGTTTAAATTTTGTATTTATTACCTTGGTGTTGTATGTTCTTAGATAACTATAAGTGCTTCTTGAATTGTTGTTGTAAATGATATAATCAGTCGGGGCCGTCAAAGTACCTCCGCAGCCTATAAC
>NW_025400985.1:13555494-13558088 GCF_015345945.1 Tribolium madens | reverse complement strand
AAAATATATCATACATATTTTAAATTTTCTTATATAAAGTAAAAATAAACTGTCTTTGTTACACTCAGAAGACATTTCGGTTTAATTTCTTAGATTTCCTTTACTTTAGTTTTAAACGTTTAAAAATAAACTTTTTAAGGCACATTTTTGTTATGTTTGTAAATAATAAGTAGTGTGTCAGAGAAACGGTAAATTAAATTAAATTATAATAATTTTTTTCTAATTTTCGGTTTCAAATCTGTATTTTTACTAATATTTACATGAAGAATCTTTATGAGTCCTCAAAGAAAAAAATATTAAAATACAAGTATTGCCGATTTACCTAGACCTAAAAAATATGCTTAGTACCTTAGTAGTTTCAAGTATTCCTTGAAAAAGTAGGAAAGTACATTTTTATTTTTATTTAATTTAATACAGTGAAATGTCTCTCTATTAAACGGACTCTCTCATAAACGGACGTAGACACCGAATTCGGAACGTTGAAAACAAAATCCTTTAAGCGGACAGCATGTCATGTAATTTTTATGACCAACCGTCAGAAAATTTGGGAAATCACTCTCCTCGGGGATTCACACCTCAACAGTGGTGAAATTCTGCCTATCTTTGTCAATAAAGAATATTATACAATATGTCCCTGGATTGAGTTTACAAGAAGAAAAAAATAGTTATCTTTAATTTTAAGCTAAAACTTCAAAGGAATTACATTTTTTGCTTAACCTGAAATGAGCAAATCTATAATTAAAACTTTATAATTCTGATTCTTAGATTTATAAATAATTTTTCTCTGCTTTTAAAATTTCATTACATTGGTGATTTTATTTTTTTGACAACGATGTCACTTTGAAAAATAATTAATTAATTGAATAATAATTGTTCTTGTTAAAAATGACTTTGTAGCTGTTTTTTAGAATTACCATTTATTAAAATTATGTTTTTCATAAACATTTTTGTTATTTAACTTGCATAAACTCATTTGTCAAAGTCACATCGTTATCAAAAAAGCAAAATCGCCAATGTGATGGGATTTAAAACTCTGAGAAAAATAATTCCAAAAAATAAGTCCAAAATTAAGAGAAAAATGAACTTTTCTTTGCACTGAGTCAGAATAATAAAGTTTTAATTATAGATTTGCTCGTTTCAAGAAACTACCACTTTTTTTTTCGTCAAAAAGTAGTTGATAATTCCTATTATTTTATCAAATACTATATTATTATCTTTTTAATACTTTTTATTTTATTTTCTGTTTATCTACACTTATTTCTTTTAAGAGGACACCTCCATTAACCGAACAAACAGTATGTCACGGTCGGTGTCCGCTTATGGGAGATTTGACAGTAATAATTATTATTATTTGATGATTTAAGTCAAAACTTTTGTCATGAAAACATTTTAACAGACTATACTGTTGGTCTACTTTATGAAACATTAATATAAATCAACATAAAACAAGTTCGTACACCATTCTGATTATTTTTGTGAAAAATGTTAAAGTTGTTTCAGTGGTTGATGAACTTTAATATTGTTACAACATTTCAGTATTAAGAATGAACAAAAAGAGATTGTTTTCACATAATAATGAATCAATAGTATATTGATGCTTGAATAGTCTTCTGTAACAAGTGCTTTATACTATTTTTTCTATTTTTGACTTTTTATGCGGTTTTTTTAGGAAAAGTTTTAAAAGTTAGGGAAATTTGCGTCGCATCGGTTGGTGACATAAAGCAGTGTTATTCATAAAGGCGTTGAAAAATTCGATTCCAACTGTCATTGTCATTTGTAATTGTGCGAAATGTGGAAATATATTCTCAAGATTTTGTCAGTGTGTTCGCCACTGAAAATTTGAGAAATTGGTAAGTTTATTGAAAGAAATTACTTCCAACGGTAATGTCACCAACATTAAAAAGAAAAAAAATATACTAGGCTGTTGAGGGTTAAGGCACTACAGAAAGTTGTTAACGTACCTACTCAACAAAGAAGAAATATTTAGGAGTACTTAGTATGAAAACTATAAAAGACGAAAATTTTAATTGTCGTTTATCTTCAAAGTACAATTTTCAAAATTTAAATTTTTGAAATTTTCAAATGCAGAATTTTAGTTCTTTTTTTGTGCACTTATTTCGACTGCATTCGGTATATTACCTAGTGAAGCTATCTTTTACAAACATCTTTTAAACCACCTTGGTCTGTAATTTTGATTACTTCTGAGACAGCTGAAACATTTTATAATACCCAGTAAAAATTATAATTAAGAATAATTATAAAGGGGATATTTAATCACAAAGTGAAGAATAAGAAATGATTTACTTACTAGTGGGTGTACTTGTATAATTTGCATAAAATCCCAATCCCTGAACCGAAGAATCTGCCTTAAATTTGACAAACATAAAACTCCCGGAACTTCTTAATGTGATTGGTTTATTCTGATGGCAAAGCGTTGCAATCTCAGGATATGTTTCATCTTCACCATTGTACAATATTATGTAGTCCAAATGACAAATGGATGTTTTTTCAATATCTAGTTTGTGAAAAGTAATTTCAATATTGTTTCCAAAATCAACTTGTATTTTCCAATTGCACTCAATAGAAGGCGGATA
>NW_025400985.1:13498715-13554634 GCF_015345945.1 Tribolium madens | reverse complement strand
ACATTCGGTATATTCTTCAAGATCCAGATCTGAGAAAACCAACTGGATGAGTGAGCCTGCACTTATCGAAATTTTCCAGATACATTCTGTGTTCACATTGTATGGTTCTGGATAATTTGGAGATATTATAGATCCAGTAGGGCTATTTAAAACGCCCCCACAACCAGTCGCCGTGGCTTCCCATGTAATTTTAAAACCTCTGGCAGATTTTGTCATATCGGATTTAAATCGAATATATAATTTATTAGCGTGTGATGGAATCATTTTGGGAATATCTGTATTACAGTATCTTCCCAATAAAGGAGACACTGAGCTTCCTCCATTACTGGAAAAGTATTGAGTTAATTTTGTATTTAATATTATTTTTTTAATTTACCGTATTTCCAACCAATCGTATCTACATATGGTGTAGTGTTCTAAATGAAAATCGGTCACGTTTAACATTATTTGATGACCCGGTTTAACTTGAATCGTCCAAGTACATTCAATATTGASAGGATAATTATTCGGGTATCCCGGAGATTTTATTATACCAGCGCTGGAATAGTAATTTCCTCCACATACTGAAACATTATGTTTTTGTAATAAATAACCCAAAAGAAAAAATAACGAAAATAACATGACAAACATGACATATGACAGTTTAGGTTGGGAAGTGGTCATTTACCAACCTAAACTGTCACATTACATATCGACTAATAGGGAAATAACCACTTCCCAACCTAAACCTAATGTTTCATATCAATTGTCAAATGAAGTTGAAATGTCATTTTTTTCCAACTTTTCACATGCAATGTAATTTGATTCTTACCTTATTACTGTGAATTATTTATTATAATTTTTACTTTTTACCTGTTGATTCAAGAAGAGTGTTATAAGAAGCCACAAAACCGCCCAAATTGTAAGTTTGGTCCGAGTGAAAAATGATGGTAACTAAATTCGAAGTGCTTAACATTGCCGGCGGAACGAGTGTACCGCAGAATTTTCCAATTGAAGACCCCTGACCAATCTCAGTATTATTATCAAAAACTTCCACAGCATCGTATAAACATTCAGAACTTTTCTCGAGTTGAAAATTCAACCAAGTTATTTGAATGACATTACCAGGTGAAGCTGAAATTATCCACTTACACACTGTGCCGGGAAGGTAGACTTGGGGATATTTTGGTGTTGAAAAAATACCAGTTTTTTCTTTCATTATGCCTCCACAACCTGTAGAAAACATGTATTATAAAAGTTATTGTAATTTTTTGTTTTAGACAAGGTTGACAAAAAGTTTGGAAACAGTTAAGAGTTTCAAAAACKACTCATCAAAATGTCGACTGTTATTCATGAAAGAGTAGTTCAAAAAACAAGTCGTAGTAGTCGAGTTTTTTAATCACATGAGTAAATAATAGCCATTATATGCGAGTAGAATACTATGTTTTTTCTACGACTATGAAACAATCGAATAAGTACACAAGTACCTGACTTTCGCCCGATTAAATTATCAAAGTGATAATTTTTGGATGCACAAACTATCGGAAAAATCTGGTAAGCCGTGGGCCCAAACTGTTATCGCGTAGATCCCTCAAAATTCATTCTTCTTCCTTACCAATTATAATAAATCAATCCCATATCACAACAAACTGATAAAAACTAATCGCTGCGCTGCGTTTAACACGTAGCGTTAGTAGCGTAGCTACGCGCTACTATGACCATAAATGTAAGCTACGCTAATGTTTGCAAAACAACGCCCACTATCAATTTTCCAAAAAGAAATCAAGCCATCATTATCGATACTTCCGAAGACTTCCAACGAATAGATTATGTTAAAGCTGTCGGCTCTATAATAGGGCCCAAAACTATTCTTTTTGCATCTCGTATTTCCAACAAAAGAATATGCATTTATTTATCTTCGAAATCTCTAGTAAATCACCTCACCGAAATTGTCAAAACAATTTCTATACGAGACACAGAACTCAAAATAAGAAAACTCAACTCATAACACCCGCCTTCTCCTATCAAACGTGAGTAGCTCTATACCTCATAGTACATTAGAAGATGTCATTATAAAGCGAAGCCTAAATATTGTATCTCCAATCACTACTCTACGAGCAGGAATACAAGATGAGGATTATAGTCATGTTGAAAGTTTTAGGCGCCACCACCTGAGAACTGTATTTTTCCCTCATCAATTGTTATTAGTTATGAAGATACTAACTTTAGAATTTTCCTTACTTTGTGTCCCACGAACATTGATAAATCACACCCCAAATCTCCGATACAAGATACTACATTAATAGTATCTTGTCTTCCGCAGTCTCAAGAAAATGCTACTCAGATCGTTTCTTCAGCTTTAAGATTCAACCTCTTGTATTTTTGAATCTATTTGTATATCTAAAATACAAAACTACACTTTCGAAATATCTACTAATTTTCCTAAAACCAACCAGAAAAAACGCCCAGTCAGTGTTACATCAGAAAGCATCGACGATGAATCACGACACACACACATAAGCAATGAAACAACACTGCTAAACTCAACGAATACACAGGACATGTATACGGATTCTCCAATAATGCAGTTCGCTCCCAAAAACCTCTAGATCTCAACATCAAAAGTAAAATTACAAGAATAAAAAACAGAATTCTAAAATAACTTGATCAAAACTACGAATGGTCATCTGATAGGGAAACAGATGTAGCCCAACACAGTAACACCTATTAACGAATCATTTTCATTCTACAATGGAACGTGAATGGGTACTATCCCCACTTAGAAGATCTACAACTACTAATATCTAAATACAAACCTCAAATAATAGCACTCCAAGAAACACGTTTTAAGCATAATAAAATCCATCACTTTAAAAAGTTTAAAACCTATTACAAAAACACATTGACAGAATCCATTGCATCAGGAGGAGTGGCCTTTTATATTGAATCATTTCCATCCCAAGAAGTAAACATAGACTCTGAACTAGGAGTTGTCGCAGCAAGAATCAACTTCCCTGAACCTATTGCGATCTGCAATATGTATACAGGGTGTTTGTGGATTGCGAGCAAATATTTTAACCATTAACAGAATTTGTTATGAAAAGTCGAATTGAAGACTAAATGTGACGGGCTAAAAAGCTCTTGTTGTTCTTTTTAATGCTGAAAAGACTTAAAGTCTTTGATATTGTAAAGAGACCAAACCTATGAAGTTAAAATGCGGTCAATAACACAGACTCTTCCTCGGAATTCATAACGTAATCACAATTAGAGCAGGCGACGAGTTGTTCGGGGACGACATAAAATCTTTGCGTTTTATGACTCACATGACTCACAAAATATTCGCACTGGAAAGAACCCATCGCAAGAGATGACGTGTTATTCGCCCTATAAAAAGGAAGCGCGAATATAGCTAATAAATCAGTAAAAATCAGTCGTCTAGTCGAATCAGACTAGTTGTGTTAATTGAGGAAAAAGCTGCCAAAACATCTTGTGCCACCAGAAGCTATCAGCCCGAAGCAGTCCGTTTGTTCAATTGCATAGTCATGAACTGTAAGTTTTGATTTATTTTTCCTTTGACTGTTCACGTTGCTCCGATTTACCATGCCGTACCATATTACGATTTTGTTGTGGAATTTCGAGCGAAATGTTACCCGAAACCGTTATCAAAATTTCCAAATTATTTAAGTAATGTTTTGCTAAGCTAAAGCGCTTGGGCCGAGATGAACTTGAAAAATAACCGTGTTGAAAGATGGATAGGTTCACGAGTCAAAGTAATGACGACAGAGATTTGGTCTCTGGTGACGATTCACAAACCCCAAGTTAGGTTTAAGATTTTAGTTTCATTTATCGTTTATTTCTTATTAGAGTGTTAAGTTGACAAATGAAAACCAGAGATGTCAGCAATTACAATGTTTTTCCAAATTGATAAATAAATACATTTTGATTGTTTTTACTAATTCCGTTCAAGTACATAGTTAGTGTAAAATTACTAATTTAATCAGATCTTTGTATTTAAAAGCGTGCCATAATCACCATTTGTTACTTTTACCAATTTCCGTAAAAATGTAGTAATGTCTCTTAAAGCATTAGTGCCTTTGTTGATCGCTTTTTATTTAGAAAATAGTTTCAGATTTGTATTATGACTTTGATAAGGCCTAAAATAGGAATACTCCCTATTTTAGACAATTGTTTTAATTATCATGTTCGCTTAACATTTATTTACCTTTTGTATTATTCACTTATATTATGTTAAATATTCCAAATACATTAGTTTAATAATTAAATGCATTTTTAATTGACTCTTCCTTACTCTCCTGAAATTGATTGATCTCACGGGTTAGCTGAGGTCCTACATTCAAAGAAATTTAATCCCTCTGTTTGGTGGGCCACCGCTCGCCCAAAATAAAGGTAGGTTCAAAAAGTTTTAAAAACTCAATAKCCCGCCACACAATAAATTCCGTATCCAAATTTTATTTTTGCAATTTCCCCCCTATGATTTTCACGAGCCGTTCAGTGTGTCTGTTCTTGTTAGTTGGAAGTAAAAATATCAATGAAAATAAATTGCATTGAAATTAAAATAAAAAAAGCAACAAATAAATTTCTACTCATTCAGTCAAAACTGAAGAAAATAATCAACAATTAAAGTGAAAAATGAATAAAAGAGGGAACTTCTGAAAAAATAAACCTAGTATCATGTGGGACCAACCCTAGCTTTTATTACGTCTCTTACTCTATTTAGATGACTCTTTATCAAATTATTAATAAAGTCTTGAGACTTTGAAGTATTGTATGCACAACTTTGCATCTTATCGTTATAGAAAAAACTTCCTTGAAAGAAAGTCATTAAGTAGTCCCCCAGAGTACTAAAGAAATGTTTAAAAAATTAAAAAATCTGTCAAAAAATMTTTATATTTATTTTTTGAAACTTGACATTTCTTTATGTCTATTTAATGATACTGATTGTTTTGTATTTGTTTTTTTTATAATTATTTAATAAAGGTATAAAAAATTTGCCAATAAAAACCACAAATAATATTAAACAGAGTTACAAATTAGGATACAGTTTTCTTGTTTCCTCTTATAACAGCCTGTAGGAAAAAAACTTGAAAAATTATTTTTCCAACAGAAATAAATAGTCAAAATACAAAATTTTAATTCTCATAACTTTGAAATATTTATATATATAATTTTTTTTATTCTTCGACACTGTCAAAATTTACGGTTTTTCTCCCCTGTAAGAAGAACTTTGTGGTTGAAACGCGTTGTGTTTTAAATAAAAGTTTGGTGTGACGGGCTAATCGTGTTTTTGTTCATTTATTGTACAAGTCCAAAAAGCCTAATTATGTACGAATTGCGTACAAAGCTTTATGTCGACACCACGATCGTAAAATAGACAGGTCTGGAAACTCGTGTTTCAAAATTGAATTAAAAAATTTGGATCTCAGTAGGTTTTGAGGGCAACTATACCCGTGGTGCCTCTATTGGATACTACGTTAATTACTGCGTATTTATGAACGAAAAATGACGTCTCCGTGCGTAAATAATGTCAAATATTAAATTAGCGCTTGTCATAATTTGTTAGGTTACTGTGGGCTTGTCAAAATTGTTAAAAAATGTGCAAAAAACATCTTAATAAGCGCCACATATAAAGTACAATATGTTTAATAAAAGTGGCAGCTAAGTGCCGTTTCATTTATTTAGTCATCGAGGAGGTTTTTGGTTTGGTTTTACACTTGATGATAGGAAACATCCTTTAACTTTTAAACAAATCTGCACCTTTTAGAATAACGGTCATGCTATCAAGTCAATCCACAGCATTTATTAATTGCCACCTTACCATCTAATAGAAAAAAAAAAAGAGTAGAAAACATTGCTGTTATTGATCTTTACACAAGATGCTACCTAGATGATAATAATGCAAGACTTTTAAAAAAGACGTGGAAAAGAAGTGTTATTGAAGAAATAAAACAACAAATAAATAATGTTATAGTAAGTAACTTTTATACATAAGTTATTTTTTAGTTATCCAATTCTAACTAATAATGTAGCGATCAAGGTTGGTGCAAAATGTACAATGTAAAAGGATTTTGTAAAGACAATCTTCCAAGACTTATAAAGATGGTGTTTTTTACTTGGTCAGAAACACAATGGTCGGGACCCACTTCGTGTACAGCAAGATTTTTTGAATAATAAAGAAAACCACAGTCACAATAAAGACAATTTCAGAATCTATTTTAGTGGTGAGCGGGCACTTTGTAAACAGAGTAAAGAAATAAATAATTTTTTAAAAACTTGATTCATTTGTGGACTCATTTATCTATAGGACTTTAAAGACAAAATATTACTTTTTAGACTATAAATATGTCAAAACTCAAAACCCTAGTCGATTAAACGCTTCAATGTTAAATGTTTTAATGTTTTCTCTCTAATTTTGTATCTTGCTTCTCAAAATGTAATTGACAGCTTCTGTCTTTTCTTTGCAGTACAGTATTTAGAATTTCATCCCTTGTCCTTAGGTCCAATTTTTCTTTCACCCAAAAAAAAAAACACAATTGTTTACTACTTCATTTAGTCGTGCAATGGAAAACAGCACAAATTCTGGGCATCTGCAGAAGTGTTTTTGTGTAAACAAGATATAAAAACCATATATATTTACCTTTTTGATTGCCAAAAACATTGAACGACAAACTCAAAACCAAAAAAATTTTTTAATATTTAAGTTAGATAAGAAATCAAGATAAACAGAACGAAAGAAAACAAGATATTAACCAAGAAAACATGAAGTATAAATCAAAGAAAACCATCCTAAAACACCGAAAAACTGTGCACAAGCGGCTAAAATATTTAGAAAAGTTGGAAATAGAGAAAAATTTGCTTTTTAAATTTGTGGTTAGCTGCCAAAATGCTGTCAAACAGTGAATTAATAAAATCACCACGTGAAGGCGCCACGGGTATAGTTGCCCTCCATAACCAAGGATGGTAGACGTATGTCTACCATCCTTGCTCCATAACCACCTGCGATTCAGAAAAAATAATTCAATTTTCAAACGTATTTATGAATGGAGTTTCCAGACCTGTCTATTTTACGATCGTGGTCGACACTGTCACACTGTCAAAATTTACGGTTTTTCTCCTTTGTAAGGAAGTTTTGACGACTGTTTGGCATTTCTCAATACGAAACGTCAGATTATTTTTAACGATTTAAAGCAAGTAAAGTAAAGCAAGACTTTATTATTCAGTCGGACATAAGAAATAATATGAAACACAACGCAAAATGAAATTTCGAAATCGTGTTGATTGTCAATATGTATTGCTATTTTTTAACATACATTATGTACAAAAAGTACCGGAAAAATTTAAATAAAATAGTACTACGTTATTATTGATCAATTTTTATTTGATTTCTTTCAAACTAAATTCCATCTGAAGCGACAACTTTTAACTCAATCATCAAAACACTTCTCATAAACAGCGGAAGGTATGGCTGCGATAACTTTGTTTTTACAAATGGTTTTATTGATTAAAGAAAAACAATTTTTATTTAAAAAACATTAAAAAATACATAGTGTTAATTTTGTCAAAAAATGATTTAATAATTAATAGTGAAAAACAGTTCTAGTTCTATAAATGTTATTTAGTTACCGAAATATTTTACGAATAAACTTTAAATAAATTTTTAAATAATTTGGACTGATGTCACCAAATGCGGACAATACATTTGATGACGTCACGCCTGTCAATAAATAAAAAAGTTTTATTTACCTTATTTTGCGTTTTGACTTACCCTGTATTTACTTACCAAAATTAGTGGTTGTGTAATATGCTCTAAATCCCTTTCCCTTATTAATGGAATCCGATGTGAATCTTATCCATAAGTAATTGTAAGTTGACACTATCAAAGGTACATTGTTGACGCAGTAGGTTCCTATTAGTGTTGAGTTTTTGTCGTGGCCGTCTCTTATCTGAAAAATATTTTTAAAAAATTCTCAAAAATAGCGATACCTACTTCCAAAAAGTGGAAGATGCAATGGGTATTTATGTTACTCTCTAAATCCAGATCAACGATATTTAGTTTAATGATATTTCCAAGAGGTTGTACTATTTCGTAGATGCATTCCAAAGAATGATCGTATTTGTTTGGATAACCTGGAGATTCTATTACACCAGAAGGTGCAGTGTAAGTTCCTCCACAAACTAAAATTAATTAAATTAAGTGATTTTCATAGACCGTTTGTTTATTTCAAACCAGTCTCATATCGAAGAGCAAAGCCTTCTCCACTAGTACTCCAATCGGTTTTAAACACAATTAAAACTTGACCTTTTTCGGTGATATATGGTGAGGGTACGTTTTGCCCACAATACTTGCCAATTAGGGGAGCATCAACTGTAGTACCCGCGTAAATCTAGAAAATTTTGTACTTAATCTCACTGTTAATCTTGTTTACAAGAAGATGATCTTTTCTTGATTTTCAGAAGGCAACATAAAATATTAGGTCATTTTTTATCCCTGAGACTTAGATGTATATTGCATATTATAATGTTCGTTCTAAAGATGCAGTTGCAGTTTTAAACATAATGTTGCTAATAACAAATCAGTCTAGTTAGCTTTAAAATATCCCTATTTTTAGAAACAAAAAATTTATTGCAATCATTTTTAACAACTTTTCCGTTTTTAATATTATCTCAGGTGCCTAATGTAGAAGATTTTCGAAATTCTATATAGGAAAAAAACTTTTTGGGCGAGGGGGAGTAGAAATCAAATTTTCTTATGTCAAACTATGACAGAAGTTAAAATTCTCTTCTGAGGGAGAGAAATAAGCATAACGATGGGAGCAAATATTTGCTTTCGTTACTAAGTCATTCCCCTTCATTGACAGGCTCATTGTCAACAAACATTTTTATTGTTACCAGGGTGTATTTTTTTAATGCAAATTTTTAAAATGTATTAAAGAATTACGCCAATTTCTTGTGTTTTTTTTAACTCAAGTCGTGCGAAAAATAGTATATACAGCACTGGAGAGAAATGCTATTATTCCTTTGGCACCTCAGGAATATACGAGGGGCACTAGAAAAGAAATCTACCTAGAATAAAATAATCTGACGTTTCGTATCGAGAAATGCCAAACAGTTGTCAAAACTTCCTTACACGGGAAAAAAACCGTAAATTTTGACAGTGTCAAAGAATAAAAATCCGGAGACATACTTTAACGCAAAAAAGAAAAGTTGTATTTGACCCTGAAACAATTTTTCATTTAATTTTTTTTAAGGATTTTAAAACGTCCAATATAAATACTTACCAAAACGGCCGTCAAAAACGGCCATCAGAATCAGAATCAAGAGATGAACGATAATAAGAGACATATGTATAAACTTACTGCAACATAATCGAATTGGCACTCTTCAGAATCTTCGACATCAAACGAAAGAAAAGTTAATTTTATTCGTGTACTTGTCGACAGTTGGATTTTATATTCACACTGAATATCGTTCGGGTAATTTCCGTTATACACGGGAGACCGAATTTCATCTTGATATCTCGTGTAAACTCCCCCACATCCCGGCATTCCTTCGACTACAAAATATGTAATTTGAAATCCTGGGTAGCTTTTATCCATATCAGAGTGGAAATGGACCAAAACCTCGGCAGAAGGAGAAAATAGTGGAGACGGATGAGTTGTATTACAAAATTTGGCGAAAACTGGATCTGATGGTTCAGTTCCAATAATAAACTTAAAAAAAATTGTTGAATTTTTATTTGATAAGTGATGGTAAATTTACTTCTAAATAATCATGATCACAGGCTGAGTTATTTCCAATCATCAGAGTGAAGAAATTGAATACAAGGCGTTTTCCTGCTGGAGCTTGGAGTGGCCAATAACAGTCACTGTATACATAAATATTTGTTAAATTTTAACAAAATGTACAGAGTATAACAAAACTCGTGAATAAATTTAATTAAAACTATTCATTTCTTGAAAAAATCTTCAAACAAGTAATTTTTTTTACTGGAAACCCTATTTTTTTACTGATTAAATTAAACATTTAGGCGTCAAAATTGTGGTATAATTTTTTAACACGTTACTTATAAAGTGAAATTTAAGAATTTTATTCAAAGGGTAAATGTTTTTTTCGTAAAAACGCTTGAAAGGGTAAAAAATGTAACCATAAGGTGTAGTTAGACGCCAATGAAGTTTAAGTTTTGTTGTCATATGTCAGAAATAGTGACGTAATCACAGTTTTTTTGACACCCCATATATTGAGACATCAAGATCAGGGGCGTCATTTGAAATATTCTTGAGGGGGGCAGTAAGTTAATTGATTAGCCCATGAGTAAGCTTTAAAAATTATAAATATAACGCTATATAATAATAATTTAACACACAGGTATGTAACTAACTGTAACGGTAATTTAAATAATACAAAGGGTCAGTTAAAGGGTCACTTTATAATCCAGATGGGGTAATTATAGACAGGGAGGGGGCGCATTGTCCCCCTCTGCCCCCCGATAATAATGCCCCTGATCAAGATAATTTGTAATCGAGTCATCTTTGGACCCGAAAACGTATGTCTGTGAAACGTCAAATAAGATGTCAAGTTGAAAGGTAAAATGGCATGATCAAAAAGATGAAAATTTTAATAACTAAATTTATGATTTACCTTCAAGAAAGTTTATGTTTTTTTTTTAACATAAATTGTAACATTTTTTCTATATTTATAAAACATTGTACATTGTAAAACAATAAATAAAAAACCGTTTTTATTTAAGAAAAACATTATTACTATGGTAATCTCAAAAGTTTAAACAATTAATTAAAATAAAAAATATTTTGGCATCGCTTCCTTACAACCTTTAAACATTTATTTATTTATTWCGAAAAAAAAACTGGTAGTTTACTCAAAAAAATTCTTTTATTCAATCTTCTATGTTAAAATTGAATTTTATCTACTCAAAGTCATAGGTCAAGATTTCGAGTTATTACCTCCAAGGAAAGTTACCTTGTGTGCGATGGAGACCACTGTCATTTCTGCAAATTATGTTGGGTATGCTGAGGTGTTGGCAAATGAAGGAATAGAAGGTGAAGTGTTCGTTGAGGGTAAAATGAGAACTTTACCTAGAAGTGAACACTCCATAACGCAATGTGTGTTGTCAGTCCCGAGGGGTGCGCTGTCTACAATGAATATATAGGATAAGTAGTAGCGAGAGGAGTAATTTGCTGTCGAGAAGAAAGTAGTGAGGAGCTTGAAGCATTAAATATGGTTCTCAGACAGCCATTAACTTTCGAAGATATAGAAGTCAAGATAGCAAAGGGTTGAGCATTGAACAAAAGCAAAGTTTGCTTAATTTGCTTAACAAGTTTCGTGAATGTTTTGCCATGTCGATGGGCGAATTGGGAAAGTATTCAGGAGTCGAGTAGGAAATTAATTTGAAGGTTGACAAACCAGTAACCTATAGACCCTATAGGTTGTCTTTCTCTGAGAAAATTCAAGTCCAAGAAATTGTTAAAGAATTATTAGAGAATGGCATTATTAGAGAGAGTACTTCTCCGTATTCGAGTCCAACATTGGTCGTGAAAACAAAGACCGGTGATTTGCGACTATGTATGGATTATAGGGCACGGTACGCAAAGAGGGTGAAGGACAGTTTTCCAATACCTAGAGCTGATGAGCATTTGGATCGCTTTGCTGGTCGTCGATTTTTTATCACGTTAGATTTGGCCGCAGAGTAACACCAGATATCTGTAGCCGAGAATTCAATTGCCAATTTCATTACTTCAGATGGACATTTCAAATACGATTGATAAATGCTCCGGCAGTCTTCCAAAGAACGGTGAATAAAGTACTAAGTCCTCTGAGTTTTACACAAGCATTGGCATCCATGGATGATATCTTGATACCTTCTATAGACCTTGAGACAGGTATTGAAGCTCTTAGAAACGTTTTCGTAACATTTAAGAAGACAAACACTTAAACTGTCAAAGTGCTTTTTCTTTCAAGACAGAATCAACTACTTAAGCCATGAAGTGAGACGGGAAGGAATCAAACCTGGAACAAAGAAAGTGAAGTCTGTTGAGCAGTTTCCAACTCCAGGAAACGTACGCCACGTCCGACAATTTATTGGTCTTATTTCAGACGGTATATTAAGAACTTTACTCTGATTGCGCGTTTTTTGACAAAGTTGACTCGAAAGAACGTAACTTTTGAGTGGACCAATGAGCAGGAAGAAGCCTTCAAAGAATTGAAGCTTTGATTTGTAAATAACTTTGTATAATCCGATAATGAGAACTGAAGTTCATACTGACACTTCAAAATGGGGAGGGAATAAGCGGTATACTGATGCAAGGGCAGAACGAACTGCACCAATGTCCAGTATTTTAGCAGACAGACCACGAAAGAAGAACAAAGGTACCATTCGTATGAATTGGAAACGTTGGCTGTCGTCGAGTCCCTGAAGCAATTTTGAGTTTATCTGTTGGGTATGAAGTTCAAGGTTGTTACGGATTATAATGGAATTAGAACCACGTAGACGAAACGCGATTTGTTACCACGAATTGGTCAATGGTGGTTACAAATTCAAGACTTTGACTTTGTAGTTGAGTACAGGGCTGGAACGAAGATGAGTCATGTTGACACTTGTAAGTTGAACAAACTTTGCGAATTGAAGAATGTGCTAGGTTCGTACTAAAATGTGCAACACCACATGTCCTATCCACAAAAAAAGAAGAAACGAACAAAGACCCCACTCTTCAAAAAGTAAAACGAACAATTACCGAAAACGACCACAAACCATGGCAAGAAGAGAATTTGAATCCGTTTAAAAATATTCAACGAGAAATATCAGTCATCGACGAACTCTTATTAAGACAACACAGACTAATCTTGCCATCAAGTCTTCAGGAAAAAACAGTTGAATTAGCACATACAGGTCATCTAGGCGTCGTAAAAACAAAACAGCTTCTTAGAACAAAAGTATGGTTCCAGAAACTCGATAAACTAGTAAAAAGACTGTTAAAAGCTGTTTAGCTTGTCAAGTTACAACTCCGGTATGCAATAAAGAACCAACACGTACCACAGATAGCACGATATACCCGTTTGAATCAGTCGACGTAGACTTCGCAGATCTTTTTCCAGATGGAAAATAGGTATTCTTACTAGTAGACGAATATACAAGATTTCCTTTTGCAGAGTTCGTAACATCAACCAGCTTTAAAAATTTAGAACTCATTCTGAATAATATTTTTGCCACGTTCGGTTTTAAATGTTAAAGTCGGACAACGGACCTCCATTCAACGGAGCAGGTTTCCAAAGGTTTCTACAAAACTATAACATCAAACATCATCCAGTCACCCCGTATTGGCCCGAAGCAAACGGAATGGTGGAAAGGTTTGTTAAAACCATAAAAAAATCCATTTGCTGCCTCAACTTCGAAAAACACAACTATAGCTCACTAATACATGGATTTTTAATAAATTATCAAGACTGCCCTCATCAAATTATAGAGAAAACACCGTATGAACTTATGTTTGGTAGAAAAATTAAGTCCTTTTTACCTCATGTGGCCGACGAAAAAAAGAAATCATCCAAATACAATACTAAAATAGAAAAACAAAATAGACAGGATCAAAACGACAGAGCTAACGCCAGAAGAAAGCCAAAGACTATCTTCTTCAAAATCGGAGGTACAGTTCTCTGCAAGCAACGAAAAATTAATGCATTTACACCGTGTTACGACCACCATATAAAATCGTGAAGATAAGAGGATCGCAAAAAGAAGCTGAACGAGAAAACAAAAAAATACTCAGGAACTCATCCTTTTTTAAACTCTTCGTTCCGCCACACACCAAAACACCATCCCCAAATCCTCTGTCACGAACACCTTTCACGTCACCAAACTCTGCACGCTCAAAACTATCAATGCCTTTGCCGCTGATTGCATCACCGCCTCCAACACCCTCAAGAGAAAGAACGACACCCGACACTTCCAGAGCGACACCCAACACTCCTAGAACAACACCTAACACCCCCAGAGCGACATCAAACACCCCTAGTGGTCGACCCATTCGCCAACGGAAATCTCTGAGATATCTCACCGATTTTGTGTGAAGTGCAAGGTGAAAGTTTGTTCTACAGTATAAGAATTTTTAATTTTAATTGGTTAGAAGTTTCATTTTTATTTTATTCAATTATTAAAGATGGGAAGGAAATGTAATGTTTAAATGTTCCGCTCCCCCAAAACTATAAGCGAGCATGCGCTAATAAAAGTAAGTGCCTGTAACAAGATGGCGAAAAAAAAGCTACTTGAACGTTATCCCTTTGATCTGTTGAAACCCTTGGTCATCCTCGATCTGTCGGACCCATAAGCACCGGGTACGGACAGTACAACGCTCTCAGTAGGAATCCTCTTAACGAAGAAATGGTGTCAGTATCTGAGGTGAACATAAGCGATGATGACCGGATACTTGCCGTCCAATTACAAGATCCAAGATGTGTATATTTGAAAGAGGTACTGGGGAAGGAACCTGGTGATTTGAAGAAAAGACGAATACATGTCGAGTACGAACTCGTGAATAGCATAGTATATCGGAAAACAGAAGCGGGACTAAGATGGTTGGTACCGAAAGTGGTACGTAGACAAATTTTTGGTGTTGAGAAGACTTTAGAACTTGTGAAGAGATACTATTGGTTTCCGGGCATAAGACGGTACATAAAGAAACACGTGACTGCATCTTTAGACTGCTAGTACAATAACCAACCAGCTGGGGTTAAGCCTGGATATTTGAATCCCATTAAGAAAGTGAGTACGCCGATGGACACGATTCATCACCTTGATCACCTTGGTCCATTCGTACAAACAAAAAAGAAAATTTTTTATTTGCTGGTTGTGGTAGAGGCTTTTACAAAATTCGTGTTTTTGAGGGCTGTCCAGAGTACAAAAGTGGGGCCAGTTTTGAAGTTTTTGGACGAGATTTTTGGTACTTTTGGAGTATCTAGACGAGTGATTCGTGATAGAGGAACCTCATTTAAGAGTAAGCAGTTTCTTGAGTTTTCACGTAAGTGTGGATTTAAGATAGTGCAAATGGATAAGTCGAGAGGTATAACCGAACAGTGGGACCGAATAGTGGATAAGGTTCGATTCTCGCTGAACAATGTCGTGAATTGTGCCACTGGCAAAAGTACTTATGAACTGTTGTTTGGTTATTGGCCGAAAGCTGTTGGAGATGCTTTTATACAGCATGCTGTAGAAGTAGATATAGAGGTAGATCGTGCACGAGAACCGGTAGAAGAGTTAAGAAAGAGAGCTTTAGAGAAGATTGAGAAGGAACAAGAAAAGGAAAAGAAAAATTTTGACGCTAGGCGACGTAAGCCTAATGTGTTTGAGGAGGATCAGCAAGTGCTGATCAGAAGAAACGTGTCCACTAATGATGGAAGGAGTAAGAAGACTCTTGCAAAGTATCAGGGGCCATTTGTTGTGGAAAAAGGTGTTACTACACACGATAGATACTATATTGAAGACTTGCCTGGGGCGAGTAGGTCACAAAATTCATATAAGAGTGTTTGTGCAGTAGACAGAATGAAACCTTTCGTAGTTGACGAATCAGAGAGTGATAGCGAACCTGTAGGTAGTGCTAGGGGTAAAGTTGAAGCTAGCATTGTTATGAATAAATTCAGATGTTAAGAGAATCAAAGTGATTGGAGTTGAAAGTTGAGAGTCATGACTCGAAGCTTGTGTAAAGCAGTTGAGATGAAAGATGGCTAAGCAGCCAGAGAGAGTTGTCGAGTACACGACTTGTGACTTGACTTGACTTGATTTGATAAAGTTGATGAAATGTGGCAGAGGCCACAATGACGATTTACTAACTTGGGGAGGTGAAGGGTAGAAGAACACTGAATAAGCGTTTTTCTGTGTATGTTATGGAGTCCCATTTCAGGTTTTATTTTGCAGGTAGAGTTTGAGGATTCGAGTTCTTCCCATGTGCATTCTTCTAGCAGATGAGTGTCGAGAAATAGTGATTGTATTTGTGTTGCATGACTTTTGGGGTTACAGGAATTGGTATAACTATTAGCTCGTGACATGTTACTGAATTTGTGTTTGTTTTTTAGGTAATCCCAGCTCTCCTGCGAGGGCGCAGGCTGCAAGTAGCGTGGCAGACTGAAACGGACATTTGGACGGTTGGCTGCAATGACGAGCGCGAGAATGACAAGGCGGTACGGAAGGGCAATGATTCATTCATTATCCGGTGCCCCGTGAATGTGTAACACCTATTTCATCGACTGTAAGCTAAGCACTTGCTGATACTGTTTTACCGACGAATAACTAAATGTGAGGTGTCATTTCGTGAGGGTCCTTCTAAAGGCATGGTATGTAAATTTATAAGCTAATTTTTCATCAAGATTCATATGAAGTTTTAAGGTAAGTTTTTGGTTTGTCTTGTAATATTATGATAACATAAGTGTTGTAAAGTTGTTTTTTTCATATACAGGGTGTTTGTGGATTGCGAGCAAATATTTTAACCACTAAGAGCATTTGTTATGAAAAGTCGAATTGAAGACCAAACAAATTCCGTATCCAATTTTTTACACGTGTCAGTTTAGTTAGCCGTTAATGCGCTTTCGGGTGAATTGTGCACATCGATTTGAAATCAAATTGTCAATCAAGTCATTATTAGATTATGCCAAAGTCGTCACCAATGGATAGAACAATCATTTTCCCTAGAAATGGATGGGTCGCCAATGACCATCGCGGTCACCAGATTTAAATACGTGTGTTTTTTTGTGGGTGCACATAAAACAATTAGTGAATTAGTTTACGCAGCTCAAATTTATACCTTCGAAGGGTTGTGTGTGCGAACGCAAGCTTCCCTAGCCCGAAAAGTACAAGAAGTGTGCATTGCCAACGAATGACCACATTTCGAGCAATTTTTTATAATAGCAAGTATTCACCCACTAACATTGACACTGATCTACCCTAATGTAGCGATAATTTTTTGTCTTTACGCTGTTTACGTTCCAAAGTTTTTTCTTATGAATTAACGTAAACATAGTATTAACACATAGGCGGGGACGGGTTTTCAGCTTCAATTTATTTTTAATTTTAACTCAGAAATGACGTGCTTTCGACAAAAGTTGGAATAAGGAAAGTTGCTTCTTTTGCCGAGTTCTATTAGTGGTTAAAATATTTGCTCYCAATCCTCAAACACCCTGTATTTTTAGTATGTCTGCTACCGTTTACATTCGTTATTGCATTTGCCCCTGAATTTTGTTTCCCTGGGGCAAATGTAATATAGGATTATCACATTTATTTTTCATATTCTACCCAGTCCAGAAGTTACCGGACGTGGAATAACAACTTTCGATTTTAAGTTCCGAAACATGATTATTTCTTGATTGATACACTTAGAAAATTAGAATAAGTAAAAGGTTATTTTTTGAAAAGTTTCTAACTTTGGTTATGATTGTCTGATCTCTCTAAAATAAAAACTACTTTTTTTCTTTTTATTTCACTTTTATTTGTGTTACCCCAGAATCCAATCTGTAGACACTGTTACTAAATGCGATATGAATATTACATTTGCCCCTTTACACGGGGTAAATGTAATAATGAGGCATGGTGCTTCATTTAGGTACCTATTTTTTTGAAAAAATATTTTTTCCCATTACTAAATACTTGAAATAATGATGTAAATACTTTAAACTAAATACTGAATGAGCCATATGAAATTGAATTTACAAATTTAGTTATGGCCCTCGCATTTGCCCCACTTGACCTTATAAACAATTATTAATAATCAATTTTTTTGAATAGCATTTTTATAGCCATTGTACACCTATAAATTTAATTGCCAAAAAAATTGATAGTATCGCCAGAATAAAATCGTTTCCAGAGTTTTGGACCACTCTGTATGTATACTCGTATGTGTGTGAACATATTCGAAGTTTTAATTTAAATGAATTATTTCACGAGTTTTGTTACACCCTGCAGAATTTAATTAAAAATTATAGTCTGTAGATGCCTCTGTGCGTCGGGCTTTAAATGATTTTTTTCAGTCATAATAAAAATATGCTAATTACCGATTATTTGGGTAGTTGCCAGGAGATCCGGGCGACTGGATAATTCCATGAGAAATCACTTCTTTCAATTGGTCTCCACAAACTGAAAAATCGTAATATGAGTTTAAAAGCAGTGTGATTATGTGTATAATAGCCAGTAAAACCTTGGCACTTGCCCGGGAAAACTTTTTTAAGAAATAAATTACAAAAGAAAAAACATTGCCTTTATAGGCTTCAATTTTTGTATTATGGATTTCATATTTTTTCTTAAATAACCTTCACCCTATGCCAATGGTTTTCACTTCTATTATAATTATAAATCACTGTGTATGTGGAAGTAATACATGGTACAATCGATGTCCAGTTTAATTCAAAACCTTCCGCTGCAACAGAATGGTCCGATCTAAACCACAGATAGACAGTATTATGAGTCGTAACAATATTTCCGCCATTTGGTAACTGGTGCCCACAAAATCTACCCAAAGATCGTGCTAGTGTATTTTTCCCATCATGTATCTAAAAATTTCTTTTTCTATAATTCTTCTTTTAGTCAGTTTTATCACCTGTAGCCAATCATAACGACAACCATGGGATCCTTCGACATCAAAACGTTTGAAAGTGATATTTAGGACTTTGGTAACATTTGTTTCTATGATCCAAGCGCAACTCATTGCACTTCCGTAAGTCTGTGAAGAACCCGAAGGAAAAACCAATGCACCAGTTTCTCCCACCAATCGACCACCACAATCTATAAGAAATTTTTGATAAAATTTGAGGTGTTTAAATTTAATTTTTACCTTGCTTTTGAGTTTCACAACGCAGTCCTGTATAAGCCGATGGACAGGAACACCGATAAGATGTGCCCAACAATGAAGTACAAGTTGCTCCATTTTGGCACGGGTTGGAAGCACATAAATCACGGAATTTTTCACAGTTTTTACCTAATAAATTATTGTAAGTTAGTTTGATAACTATTAATAGATATTATTATATCAAAAATTGATTTGGTCAACGATTGTCAAGGAAGAAAAATGGTTAATTTTTATTTTTTATCATTTTAGAGAACCGTACTTAATTTTTTTTTTTCTTCTCTCTTTTCACTATTTTTCCTACGACCATAAATATTTTTTTTCTTACGAACATATTTTTTTTTCATAACGATTTATTTTTTATAATGGATACAAAAATCATACGTTGAATGAAAAAATACAAAACATTCGAGTGTGAATTGTGCGTTAGATTTCTAACACACAGTGCGAAAACAAGTCGACCTCGTACGATTTTGCCAATTTTCGTGCATATGTAATTGTGTGTTATGATCTACTTATGTATATGGTCGTAGGAAATAACAAATTACAGAACAGTTTAGACAAAAAAAGTTTTAATGAAAATGATATAGCAAAAATGACCTGACCTGACCTGTGTTATCGAAATTAAGTCGGCAACACAGAATAACGAAGAAACGGTGGATAAAAAAATTGACAAGTCTCATATCTCCTCATTTCTACATTATTCAATATTGGCAACTTAATTTTAAAATCACAGATCATCTGTTCTGAAATTCATTTATTCATATCTAAAATGTAATAAAACGTATTGTATTCTGATTGCATAGAAAAAAGTATATGATTGAATACCTACCTGTATATCTTCTGGGACAGTGGCACGTGTAATCGGTCCCATTAGTAACTCTGCAAAATCCACGTCTACAAGGATTTGACGTACAAGGACCTTGAGCTGCAGGCAACGAACGGACACAACCATTAAGTCCAATTCCATTACCGGTGTAGTCATTAGGGCAAATACATTCGACAAAAGTAGAACTAATCCCTAAATAAAAAAATATTAATTTCCCACACAAAATAAATCTGTTGTATTTACTTACTTGGGTTACTTCTGCAAGTTGCCAAAGAGTGACAACCCCCATTATTTACGCTACATACTCCTTGATATGAACAGGTTACTCCATCTCCTACGTATCCAGGAGGACAACTTCCGCAAAATCTCGATCCCTAACAAAAGAGTGTTAAAAAGCAATGCGACTGGAAATTATTATAGTGTTTACAAGAGTGTTGATACACTGTACCATTGGATTGGTACTACATCCCCCGTTTAATGTTGTACTGCACTCGTCAATGTCTGTACAGTAGTAGCCATTGCCAGTGTATCCTAAAAGAATAAAAAGATAGTTAAAATCGGCACCTTATACAGGATGCCCCAAAATTCGCACCCTAGAGAAAAATGCCATGTAAGGTAATCAGAAATTTGATTGAACTAGTGGTATTTATTTGCATTTCATTAAGTGGTTTACGTTATTAAAGCCATCGTCACTGAGAAAGTGAATATATTGAAACTTTTTTATAAAAGTATTTTACTCATATATATGAATAGTTCTAATATTTTCGTAAAGAGTAGCCACAAAAGTTACTCTAAGGACACTTTATATTCAAAAACAACGCGTTTTTCTTGAAGATTCCATTAACAGTTTTTTTGGAATGATTTTATTAATAATTAGAAATTACTTATTTAATAGTTGAAGGTTTTGAAAAACAAACAAAAATTTTGCCAGATTCTGGATTTCTTAATTAGCTACTCTAACTGAACAAACTCAATGATCTTTGATGACTGGGAAAATTAGTACCAAAAAAAAATTCATTAGCACGTGTGATGTAAACCTTTTGTATAAAATATGTACATTGGGGGACACGGAATTTTGGATATCAAAATGTCAGTTCAAAAAATGTCAATGTAAGCCACGCTTTACTGTTAGCCCAGTCAAATTAGACAAAAATAGGGCGATCGGTAGAAAAAAATCCTAGAGAGTTGGATTTTTTTAAACGCTTTCTTTATTCTTGGGTAGACATATATCAAAAGTCCCCGATGGTGGGGGTTGAGCTCGATAAGGGGGAGGGGGCTAAAGGTGTCTTTTTTTGTTTTTTTGCTTATATCTCGGAAACTATTACTCCTAACGGTTTTTGCCTGCTTATCAAAATTAAAGCCTACAAAATTTCCTACAAAAATGGTCCTTTGCATTCTTGTTGTAGGACTAACTGTAAGCGAGTTATAGGTTGACAAAAAACATCATTTAAAAAAATGTGTTTTATCCGCATTTAAAACAGAATTAATCTTGTGATTTGAAAAAAACTGAAAGCAAATTGAATTTATTGGGTGCAACACTTCATTAGAGAGTGTATAAAGTCTTCCGAGTCGTCCTCATATTCTGCATCTTCGTCTTCTACTTAAACATTGAAAACCGAATTACAGTCTTGTTCAGTACAATATTAATAAATAGATGATTTAATATCGATGACTTGAATAAAGCTTACAGTAAATTGAATGTATTGGATCCAACAGTATATTAGAAGGTGCCACAACGGTCTATCAAGTCTTCCGAGTCATCCTTATATGCTGAACTAGCATTTGCCTGCGACTTTGTCCGCGTGTATTTCTGATATAAAATGGGAGAAAGCCCGTTCACAAAACCATTCCATAGGCTTAGGTACTCTGTAAAGCTGGATAACTAGCTATGTTATGTATGGGATTCAGTTATAGTAGTCTCGTTCTTCGCATGGACTATGTTTATGGGTAAGTATTAAATGTTGATTTTCATAAAGTGTCGTCTTAGTGCACTTCTGCACTCTCAAAATTGAAATTTCATGTTTCTAATTTTTTAAGTGTTTAAACTCTACTTTATTACATTAAAATTTAAAAAGTTTATTTCTACACTCTCTAAGGATCATATTTTCTAAATTTAATGTTTTTATATCCCTTTAAATGTGTACATCGTTTTATTTCGTTAAAAACTAATTTTCGAAAAATCTGATTTTACACTTTTACACCTCTAAAGAATTTAATGTTTATATCTTTGTTTAAACTTTTACACCCCATTTAACCCCCTTACAGATTGATTCTCTCTTTCATCCAAAATTTTTATTTACATCTCCGTTTAAATGTTTACACCCGAGTCACCTTTCAGGCAGACCAGCTTAGTTGGGGAACGCTCTACACATATAAATACTTACCATATACTAATGAAATGTGTTTCAAAGATTTTTAATGCAATTTTATGTAGACTCCAAACTTTTGAAGCCTACGCTTAGTCCTACGACAAAAATGAATAGGACCATTTTTGTAGGAAATTTTGATGCAGAAATAGACTTCTACAGAAAATTCTGCATAAATTACATAAACGATGAGTTTGTATTTATGGACCCTCGTGATTCCCCCTTCCTTTAATGAAGTATTGGACCCAGCAAATTCAATTTACTGTCAGTTGTTTTTAAATTACAAGACAAATTCTGTTTTAAATGCAGATAAAGCACAGTTTTTTAAATGATGTTTTTTGTCTGCCTTATAACTCGCTTACGGTTAGTCCTACAACAAAAATTCAAAGGACCATTTTTGTAGGAAATTTTATAAGCTTTAATTTGGATAAGATGATAAAAATCTATAGGAGTGATAATTTCCGAGATATAAGCAAAAAACCAAAAAAAGACACCTTTAACCCCCTCCCCCTTCTCGAGCTCGCCCCTCACCTTCGGGGACTTTTGATATGTCTTCCCAAGTGTAAAAAAAGCGTTTAAAAAAAATTCCAACTCTCTAGGATTTTTTTCTACCGATTTGTCTAATTTGACTGGGCTATGTTATTATGAGACGTTTGAAACTAAAATTTGCTAGTTTTACTCGAAATTTATTTTTGGCGTCGATTTTCCGAAACAATAATGCCAGCAATATGAGTTTTTATATAAATTCAATAAATTATTTTGATTTGTTGTCATTTTTTCTCTTCCTATCAGGATCAAAATTACAAAAACCGAAAAAAAGGTTCATTTTACATTTTTATGTCAGTCGAATGACAAATCGTCCAAAATTCCGTGTCCGTCAGTGTAGTATATTAAAGAACGACAAGTTTTGTGGAACGAGTCCAGGTTTATGAAACGAGCAGGGAAGTACGAGTTTCCACAAATGACTTATAAAACAAGTTTTTTATACTGTTTTTTCTATTTTGCGCGATTTACGTACTCTTAACATCAAAGTCAATTTTTCAAGATTTAGGAACTTTTGCCCAAATAAGGTGATGGTTGGTAATAAGTGTCGCAAAGTTTGAAAAATTCGATTTTAGAAGTGTAAAGTCTCAAATATTTTTCAAAATTGTGTTGAATTGACAATGAATACTGCAAATATTTCATGCACACCACCTGAAAAAAGAGGAATCGCTCAAACGCCGCGGAAAACCACCATTACCAACCTCTATAAAGTAAATTGTAAATTGTTTATTAAAGCATCGTTTTTGATATCGAAATAAGCTTTCTTTCAGACGAAAAATAGAAAAACCTATGATTGAAACTTTTTTTTTCATTATTGGATGCTATTTTAAAAAATGCAGAATCTAAAAACGCATTAACACTATTATAATTATTATTTACCAGCTGGACAGCTACCGCAGTGGAAAGATCCCGGTAGATTAATGCACTGTACAAGCGGATTAACAGAACAAGGAGGTTTATTTGATGTACATTCATTAACATCAGTATTACAAGCTGGAGTTTTACCATCTGTTGTCCATCCCTGCAAAATATAAGATTATAAATTCGAAAAGTCACAAGCATATAAGAGAATTACTTCATCACAAATACATTTATATCCAACATCATTATATTGTGTGACACAAGTGCCGTGACCACAAAGCTCTGAATTGGAACCTTCTCTACAATCTACGCTTCGCCGTCTGCAGTGAAGTCCAAACCATCCACGGGAACACAAACACCTTTAAAAAATTTATTAAAGAAAAAAGGACTTTTGAAAATGTTCGATTAGCTGCTTACTCGTATGAACCTGGCCGGTTAACGCAAGTTGCGCCGTTTTGACACCCTAAATCCGTTCCTGCAAATCTGGCACATTCGTTTACATCTTTGTCGCAAAAAGGCCCCTGGAAATTTTAATTAATTTTTAAACTTTGTGGGTTTTTAAACAAACCTCCCACTCAGGTGGACATTGACATAGAAAAGCATTAAATAAATCTTGACAAGTACCTCCGTTTTTACAAGGATTACTCTGACAATCATCAACTTCTAAAAGTTCAGCCAACATTTTCACAGATTTTTGGAGAGCAGTAACTCTTCTGTTCAACCTTCGAACACTTCGTACCACAGACTGAAATCATTTAGATGTATTTTTTATTTCGATTAGATTAGTAAATACCGCGCTGTTTACTGGCAATTGTATTGTGGCATTTGTTCTACCGTTCAGTGTTGTTATTTTTTGCATTAACCCATCGTCAAGAAGTTGCTCAAATCTTGAAACTTTTTCAAAAGTGTTTTCGAAATTTGTTTGATATTTTTTCATAGCTTCAAATGCGCTAGTCGTCTAGAAGAAAAGCAATTTAATCGTAATAATTATTGACTTAAAGTTAATAATACTTACTAACTTAGCTGTTTGAGATAAGTCAATTCCATTAACGTGTATTTTTCCTCTTCCTTGAGTTTGTAAGCTAATATTTTTATGAACTGCAGCATAAAATATTAGGTGGCCATCTTGAGACACTATTCTAGGTCTGAAATAAATGTAATTATTTCTGGCTCAAATTGCGGATAATTATTATGTTTTATGCTTGGTTGGTAAATGCACAATTTTAAAGTATGATAGATAGTGATAATAATAGTGATATCTAATAAAAGTTTTTTAGTTACCGAGATATACTTTGTTAAAAACACTATTAGACTTTAAAATGTTAGATAATTTTGATGACATTACATTTCGACATTACATTTTTTCACACCATGCGTCAATATTTTGCAATGCCTTTTCTTTTATTTTTTTACTTATTTAAACCGGGCGCCACCAACTTCTTCCTAAAAGTTGGAAAAGAACTATTTGGAGATGTTCTCCAGGTCTACACTACATAAGAATGCCTTTCCGAAATTTATTTAGTAACTATAAATTTGAGGGGAGAAGTCCCGTCGGTTGTTTTCCTGAAGAGATCCAGGAAGTGACACCACCTGGAAGAAGTCCCAGATGTTAAGCCCTTTACCACGGAAGGGATCCCGTGGCCCGTGTCCAGTGATAAACTCGGTTCCCCGAAAATGTCCTGGGGTAGGTGTGGTTTAACGACGGAAGAAGGTCCCGTCGACCGTATTCTTTGAAGATGTCCAAAGAGTACAATCCTCCAGAAAAAGTCCTGAAGTTATTCCACCAGGAGAGGTCCTAGTGATTTCGTCCAAAGAGGTCCGGAAGGAGAGTCAAATGAATCTGCCGGTGTGGCGGCCTGTTCTCCTTTATATACCCTTTGAAGTCAGCATTTCCATAGTAACAAAACAAACACTTTGTTTACACTTTGATCCATTTATCTGGGCGTACCTCTCATTGGTCTATTTTAGCGATTTTTTTATATAAAACACAAACACAACGTAATGTTTATTTAACTAATTCTTCAACTTTTTAATTAATTAATTGTTTGGAAAATATGCTACACATATTTCTAATACCAAACAAATACTAAATCTAAAATTTTATTACAATTTATTTTTATTTTGGTAGAGTTAAGTGACATTTTTATTGATATTCGACAAAAAAAAGTTTTTTTTTACTTATTATTGATTATAATTATTGATTATAACCTTTCATTCCCCATTAAGTTCTAAAATTTTCATTGTACCTATTTTTGATACCTTATAGGTACTTGTAAGCACAAAAGCGCCCTTTGTCTAACTCCATGTATCACATTTCGCAGTATTATCAATTTTATTAACTTTTTCAGTTATTCTTAACCTTAATTCTTGCAAGTTATGAAGAGGTGTGCGATAAATACAACAAAAAAGTCTGGAGGAGTAAGGTCACAGGATATCGAAGGTCAGATATTTTCTGTATTTTGACTAATAAGTCTATTATCAGTGGTCCTATTATAGCTGAATGTGCTGTGGCCCAATCTTATTGAAAATAGCCAAGCATTCGTCATCGTGAAGTTCGTTTATGAACGGTTCTAAAATCTCTTGTTGATATCGAACTGCAGTTAATGTACTTACCTGAAGCATGATTAAAAAGATGATGATTTTGATAATTAAATTTATGATTTACCTTCAAAAAAGAACGGTTCTATTATACGTCGGCGACTAATTCCAGCTCAAAAGCCAATTTTTTGTGGATGTAGTAGGGCCTCCACATAAACATGAAGTTTTACAATACTCTAAATTCTCATGTTTTGTGAATCAACATATCCAAGATACGTTCAAGCTATGGTACATTAACTTATACCAAGGCCATCTGAATCAAAAAGCTGCGCTTATAAGGCCGTTTCAATTTTCGATTTTTCCATATAAACTTTGTTTCTGTGACATTTCGGGCGTCAGTACCTTATTGCGCTCCATCTACCGATTTCGATCGCAGTCGATTGAGACTTTTTAGACTTTTTATTTTAAGTTAAGTGCTTAAAACATCAATTAAAACATGAATACTATAAAATATCCAAGATCCGAGCTTATTTTAGGTACATTCTCGACTAGCAAAATACTAATAATTTAGAATTGCAAAAATACATGAAATCATAACACGAGGTAGCTTAGAACAATTTATAACATCAATATTTTTCTGCAAAGTGGTTTGTTTGTTGAGTAATTCCGTAATTTTTGTAATGTCTTTAATATTACAAATACAAAGTAAAAGGCTGTCCTTATAATTGTCTGCATAAATTTTCTTACCGCAAAACAGTTCAAAAGTTTGGCACCATTTATGCCTTTGTTGCATATTGCTCGGAATTTCAAATAAGCGAACATCTTGCTGATACCTAGAAAAACGCGGTCAAAATCCCGAGTACGTAAAGTGGTTAAAATTAATTCGGGCAGATGGCTCCACGGTAGGCGAAGGACTGTCAGTTACGTTGACAGTCCTGTCGGAGTTCAATGGCGGCCGTCAAGCCAGTCGAACAAGTGTTTGTGATTGTCTAAATTTTTGATCAAATTTGAGTGCGACCAAGGAATCTTTTTTGTAATTTTTGTACCTGTCACGCCGGTAACCAGGCCGGATGGCACCGGATGTGCCCAGGTCGTTTTTGTGAAGTGATATCAATCTCTAAAACTTTTCGTGATAACTAGTTTTTTCGTATCAATCCATACGTGGATTTCCACGCCCCTAGCTGAGGCCATTGTCTTAGAATAGAAGAAGAAGACAGTCCTCTCAACATTTTAAAGCAAAGTGAAATAAATAAAAAAGATTCCATTTGTAAGAAAATAAGCTGAAAAATGTTAATTTATTGAATCCGTTGGGGGTATCAAGTAACTTCGTAGGTCCAGGTACCCCTGAATTTGTTTATGGAAGAATATTTTTGGGAATAGAAATGTTAAATTTTGCAGTGAAATGACTCACGTAATGGTTGCTTTGAATTGGGAATTATTTCATAAAACAGAGCAGCTTAAAATGAAGGTGGGAACTGCATTTAGTGCCAAGATTCGTTTCACAATAATGGGTTGTGAAGACAATTCAGAACAACACTCAATAAATTTATTATCAAAATGAAACATGAAAACATGCACATGAAATTCTTTTTTGTATAAGAAATTCCAATGGCATTACTCGATCCCTAAAGTCGGTTTTCGTCCACAGTTAGTAATAGTAATAGTATTTTGCGCCGGTCTAGGGGGCCTTAGAGGACCTTATTGAAAACTTGGAGACTGTAATATCGTTAACGCAATGACATCTGATATTCAACTAAACAGACCAAAATATTATAAAATTACCATACCGTGTTAACATTACTTCTCCGTCATTTGATATCTAGTTTTCTTCTACTATATTTAATATAAGTAATTCAAAGTAATTTAAGAGAGTCTTCAAATTTGAATTGTTGTTCTATGATTTGGACAGAGATACGGAGAACTACATACTTTAATCTTTAGARATCCGTAGACAAAAAATACTTTAATTTTGGATTTGGTACCTGTCGAAGAAAATGTTGTCGTATTGTGTTTATCCAGTGAAACAAATTCTGTTCTCTACATATTATATCAGTTCTTTTATTATTTGTGGCATTTTCATCAGAGTACAAAGCATTCATCATAGAGTCTTATTTTCGAAATGGACAGAAAGTGAACGGCGTCTGTGAGTACTCTGCTCAAGAAATATGGACTGAATATCGCGAGCAGTTTCCTAACAATTTTGTGGATTTTGCTAATTTTTGTAACACATTAAAGCGTTGTGTAAGCCAGTTTCGAGAAACATTGAATTTGGAAAGAAAACCAGGCTAGAGCGAAAGATAAAAGAACGCCAGAAAACATTCAGATTGTTCAACATGTAATGAAAGAAGCCCCTACAACATTTATTCGACAACTGACACAGCAAGTGGACTCATTTCAAACAATACTTAAAAAGATCTAACATTACATCCTTTGCGATTAACTGGTTTTTGAACACGTTTGACCATGATTTGTTAGAGAGAACCTTCTTTACGGATGAGGTTTGGTTTCACTTAAGTGGATATGTGAATTCACAATACATGAGAATTTGGAATACTGAAAAACGTCATGTTTATGTGGAGGCCCCACTACATACACAAAAAATTGGCGTTTGGGCTGGCATTAGCCGCCGACGTATAATAGGACCGTTCTTTTTTGAAGGTAAATTATAAATTTAATTATCAAAATCATCATCTTTTTAATCATGCTTCAGGAATATTAACTGCAGTTCGTTATTAACAAGCGATTTTAGAACCGTTCATAAACGAACTTCATGATGACGAATTGATGCTTGGCTATTTTCAACAAGATGGAGTCCTAGCACATTCGGTTAGGACCACGATTACCATGTTACGGGAGTTTTTTGACAATAGACTTATTAGTCAAAATACAGAAAATATCCTGTGACCTTACCCCTCTAGACTTTTTTGTGGCCTTATTTAAAAAATTCCATTGATTGCACACCTCTGAATAACTTGGAAGAATTAAGATTAAGAATAAGAGAAAATATTATTGAAATTAATAATGATTCAAATATGCTGCAAAATGTGACAGATGGAGTTAGAATAGACGAAGGGCGCTTTTGTGCTAACAAGAAAACGGAGGACATTTTCAGCATTTATTGTAACCGCTACTGAACAATGTATCTTTCTTTGTTGAAAATTCTCTCAATTTTGTGTTTGAAACTTTTTGGAATTTTACCTTTCGACTTGTCATTTTATTTGACGTTTCACCTGCAGTAAGTTCAAACATAGACATACGTTCTCAGAATCAAAGATGACTCGATTACAAATTATTTTGATCGCTCGTTACTTGCAGTGTATTCATTACATCCTTATGTTTTCCAATGTTTTTGGATGTTGTATAAAACTCGGAATTTTTAGTGTACATTAGTATAAAACCAATTTTCTAAATAACAGTGGGTAAGTTGAAAAGAAAACGGATACAAAATCGGTATTTCATAAATAGGAATCATCATAAACATAAGGAGCGTGGACAAGTAATTTCTTACATTGAATTTTTTAAGGGTGTAAAGCTATAGACGATCTTATGCATTCTTCCAGGTAAGAAAAAAGAAAAAGTTGAAATTTAAAACGTCTACAAAACAAAGTTGCATCTTACATCCTTCGAAAACAAACAATAATAATATTCTGATCTTATGAAAACCAGAAAGTTACTTATGTGAGAGTCAAAATAATGAGTCGATTTCAGTTTGTACTGTTAATTACTTTATTAAATAATGGACTTTTTAACGCTCATATTTACCTCAAATATCTTAAATAATCACAATTTTATTTACAGTGTGTGGTTTGTGTAATAGCAGATACAATATGTAAAGTACTAAAACAGCATTTGAATGTTTTTTTTTTATAAGATTGTCAACATTTTTGTGGAATAAATAAAGGATGATGGGGGGCCAATATTTATCGGGGACTAATCATTATTTCAATTTTTTACACTAACACAAGTGCATTTATGCCTGATTTCATGGAAGTTACTTAATCGTAAGGAATTATTATAAGAAACCAATGAGACGCAGAACAAAAGCAAGAAATCAACCAGTAAAAGAAAAATACTTGCAAATTATARCAAAAAGACTTTCAACGACGACAATAATGTATCTGTCAATGTCAAATTGAAAATTCACTCGAACATGACATTTAAGAGGTGTAGTTGAAGTACATATGTAAATTAATATTCAAGGCTACCATACTTAGAGACCCTTTAATTGTTTCAATTTATAATGTGATAGAATTTTTTATTTCACTTTTATGTTGGTAATGAGAAAATGAAATCGATTACGCCCCGGTCTACCCTCCTGATTTTTATTATACCAACTTATTTTTTTGAAAATACATTTTATTAAATTTCTGATAAAAGTGACTTGTGACGTTCTAAATAACTTGACAACATGAATAATTTAGAAACAGAAAATACCCAGAAATAAAAGAAAACTAAAAAATCGTTACAATTGCGATAATACTAACGATTAAGGAATTGATTCGGTTGACTGACATAAATGTCTGCAACAATGAAAACTCAATTCGTAAGTACTGAAGTTTTCTTTAAAATATTTTAAAAAAGAAACACTTACTGTGGCCCAAAATAATTCACTCCAAACACAAAATTGTATAAACAAGATAAAGTAAAACAAAAGAAAAACATTTTAAAAACACACATACACTAATAGTCCATAGTCTAGTTTACTTTAACAATTGTTTTTGGAAGATGATTAAAGTAAATGTTAAACAAACACATTTTTCCCAATATCGCTTTTAAGGGGCGTTGCAAGTATCATATACATATTGTGATTATTTATTTAATGTATAAACATAATAGATTTATTATTTTATTCTGGAGTTTTACATGGTAACATGATTCAAAAGTTTATTTTAGGCGGATGTAAAGTGCTCCAATTTCATTAAAAAAAACATTAATAAGAAAAATAATAGACTCGTAATAATAATGAAATGAATGAAAAATCGCATATTCTGTTGGAGTTTTGATTTTATTTTATTTATCATTTATTTTATACAGGGTGCGCCAGAACATGTGCCAGAGGAAAATGTCATGTAATGTAAGATACCAGGAACATGGAAAAATATTAAAAAATTCTCTCAATAAAAATTTCGAAGTTATGAGAGTTAAAATTTGCACTTTGACTCTACAGGGTGCGCCAGAACTCGCGCCCTAGAGAAAATTTTCAAGTAAGGTAAGATACCAGGAACATGAAAAAAATGTTTGAAAAATTCTATCTGTCAAAAAATTTTGACATTTATTTTTTGACATTTGACATTTTTTTATATCTYTTTAATGGTAATGATCTTGTATATGTTTTTTTTACAATTATTTAATAAAAGGACAAAATTTTGCCAATAAAAGCCACAAATAACATTGAACACAGTTACAATTTAGGATACAGCTTCCTTGTTTCCTCTTTTAATAGTCTATAGCAAAAAAACTTGGAAAATTATGTTTCCAACGGAAATAAATAGAGTCAAGTGCAAACTTTAAACCCTCAAAACTTCGAAATTATTATAGATACATTTTTTTAACATTTTTTCCATGTTCCTGGTATCTAACCTTATATGGCATTTTTCTCTGGGGCGCGAGTTCTGGCGCACCTTGTATAATAATAGTTTCGCTCGATTTTAAATTGAGAAAATATGTTAAAATTATTTTTTTTTATATTGAGGTAATTTTATTAATAGTAATTGAATCTCCATCTTTTAAGTTGCCTACATTTTAAATCCGTTGGCATATAACAGATATTAGAAAGTGTCACGTGGGACACTCTGTATAAACACGTCCTAAGGCCAGCCTAATACGAGTGCTAAGTTGTTTTTTATGATATAAGAAATCATAATCTAGTTGCAACGTGCGATATGGTGTTTATTTTTGATTTTTATTTTTTACCAAATAGCGACGACACGACAGTATTATAGACAGTGTTATAGGATAGTAATAATGACGTTTATTTTGTACTCAATGTTAAAAAGTGCTTTTATCAACTAATTTCAGTAGATAAAGTAGTCTTTTAACGTCTAGTGCAATAAAGTAATTTTTAGCTACTCCACTTTGACCAGTGTATTCATCAGCCAGACATAAAAAATTCTGGTAGGTGAGTATACAAAATTAAATGAAATATTATACACGACGATAATAGTTATTTACGACGAGTTTGAGTGTAAATCGGACAGATTATCCCACCGAGTGGGTTATTAAACCACGAGTGTAACGAGTGCTTTATCATCCACGAGGTGGAATAAAGCATCCGATTTACAGTCAAACGAGTTGAATACAACATTTTATTCTTAGAATTAGACTCAACAAGGCTTAAGCTTATTTTAAATCTCTTAAAAATAACCTGACGTTTCGTATTGAGAAATTCCAAACAGTTGTCAAAACTTCCTTACACGGGAGAAAAACCGTAAATTTTCACAGTGTCGAAAAATAAAGATTGTTTATCTACTCGTGGAAAAAGTCCACTCGTGACACGTTTTTGGATCCGCAGATGACAAGGATCAAAAAACCGTTAATTTCCAAACTGTTTGTAAATTGATATATTAGCATTGTAAACTGAGATGCTAGTTGTAAAATAACTCAAACAATTTACATATGTAAAAAAAATGTTTTAAAAGATTTTTTTCTAATTTGCGTTTATTAACGTCTCCCGTAGAAGTCGTTTATGGCTCTATAAAAGCACAATGTGCTTTAATGAATTTAGGGTTATTTAGTTTTTGGATGCCGCTTTTGACTTGTCAAAGTTCAGTTAGATGATTAAATTTATAATTATTTAGCAGTGTTTACAAATTTATTGATTATAATTCATACATGAAACAGTATAACATCAACTACTGATTTACTGCTTCAAATATTGCGATCCATCCTGAACCATCATTCTTTGGCGAAGACTGATACGTAATCGAAATACGTGAATTGGAATACAATACAGCCGGATCGTCCTACAAGGTGGAATATGAACACTATAAAATATCAAAATGTTGTCACTTACATTTTTACAGTATTTGTGATCATTTGAAGTTTCCTTTTCGTAAGTAGTCACTTTAACATACGTTTCTGAACAGTCACCTTGTATATCAAAAACTGAAACAACAGTAAAATATTTGTTACCAATCTAKGACCTTGTRAYATTTTTTGCACAAATGGGGCACGTAGTACCAAATGCATTGTTTATTAGTAAAAAGACCGAATATTTTAGGTGGCAAAAAGACCAATTGTGCAAAAAACATCTACGTCTCGATTAATTATTTTTACCAGTAAACTTGAGGGCAACTCTTCTGCCAATAGGTGTCCTCACATCCCAAACACAAGGAGTGCTATTTTTGTAAGCCATGGGATGAAGTGGACTACTAAATGTTCCTTTGTAGTTATATATAAGACCACCACATCCTCTTCCTTGATCAGACGCAGTATACACAAGGTTGTAAGATACTAGATTATGGTTTTTACTCCAGGAATGTATCCACAATTTATTTGTCGTGGAAAACACGGGATTTGGGAGATAATAACCACAAGCTTTTTGGAATAAAGTTCCCTTTGAATTTCCTTCTCGTATCTCAATACCACCATTTACACATCCTTGGCTTTGGTATATGGTAATTTGTTGGAAGTAAAGCGAGATTGTGTAGTTTTTGGGTACTGTTATAATTTGGAAACAATCGAAAGTTTTCGCATCATTTAAGGCTATACGTCCTTGCAAAGACGTGAAATTTTGGTTGCATCCTAAAAAGCTCCGTTATTGAAAAATAAAGTAAAATTAACTGTTTATATTACCAGTTGTTTGATATTCAAGTTTGAAACCTTTACCACGATCCTTGTCTAGATTTCCTGATTTAAATTTAATCTTTAATTGGTAAAACTGAGAATAGTAATCAAATGGTTTTTCAGATTTGCCGCAAAACTGATGGCTTCCAGTCAGATATCCGTATCTCTACAAAAATTTAAACAATTGTAGGTAATTAGTTATTTACATAATAATTGCAAGAAATCTATTTTTTTTTGCACAAGTAGGTATCGTTTGAAGCATAAACGAGAGAAGCGAGAGTGTTGCATATGCGCGAAAAAACCTCCCCGCTTGAGTATTGTAGATCCAATTTTTATTAACGTAACAAATTTTTATTAACAAAAAATTATTAATTTGTTTTTGTTAATTAATTGGTATGAATAGACAAAAAATGTAAATTTCATCTTTATCAGACTCCTTACTGTATACTTCATAAACTTGATTGGGAGTTTATCATAATTTCATTTTGCTATACAGGGTATTTAAAAAAGATTGTAAATTATTAAAGGAAGCAATAGTATAGACCGAAATAAACAAAAAAGCTTAATAAACATGGGTCCGCAAAATAACGGGTTTGAAGATATCGTATGTGAAAATTTTTAATTTTTATTAGAAGTTTCTCTTTTTTATTTGAACAAATTTCAAACAAATGTTTAAAAAAACGAATAATTTTCCATATTTCCAAAACCGTTACTTTACGGACTCATGTGTATTAAAACTTTTTTGTTTGTTTTGGTCCATACTATTACCTCCTAAAATATTTTACAATCTCTTTTTAACACCTTGTATATTTTGTTTCAAAATTCTTCATATTTTACTAGTATGTTTTTTAGTGATTATTGAGTGATATGTGTATGCAACTGTTTAAAAAAAAACCTCTTGAAATAATGTGTTTAAACTTTTTAGTAGATTTTTAGCGCAATTAAAAAATTTGGTATTTCATCTTACCAAAAAATCAGTTGTTAACTTTCTGTCACCGGAAACTGTGAATGATGGGCCCAGATCGGTAGTCGAGTACTGAGCGTCCTTTAAAAATAACATATATTATATGATTCATACTAATGAGTCTCATTAATTACCAAATTATCAACAATTTCCAGTTTGTCTTCACTACAAACATTATTCACAACATGCTGGTTATTTTCTTCATTCATATCAAAATCAATAAATCGAATAACAAATCGTGTATTTGCCTTGAGAATCCAGGTACATCTCAAGTCACTGGGATACTTGTTTGGATATCCAGGCGAAACCAAAGTTTTAATTTCTTCTGTTACATTTAAATAAAATGGACCACAAATTGCTACAGATATAAATACTTTAACACAAATTTATTAAACTCTGTTACTTACAAGCGACTGGTGTTAAAGTTACTTTAAAAGCTTTCGAATTAGCTCCTCTTGTTCGAAGTCGTAGTCCCACAACATTTCCAGACACTGTAATTTCTCTTGAGTAATGTGTGTCTGTGATCCCACAAAACGTCTCAATTAAATCTCCAACACTAGGGTGTCCATCTTTTACCTATATAAATTTAAAAATTGACACATTATTACGATTTTAAACAACTTAGCATTTTAAAAAACTTGATTCTACTGTTTAAAAGTAGTGATATTAACATGTACATTTATTTAAAATCTAGATTTTCACTTTAATAAAATCACATATCGCGTAATCAAGCCATAGAGATGCACAGTATCTAATGAGTTTTGGGAAATTATTTCTGCGGACTCACCATATTGTAAATTAAATAATAATAATACTAATCTATAATAGTTATTAACAAAACGAAAATGTAGTAATAATAAATGTCATGGCAGCCGCAGATGTGTGTTGTTTAAATAGTCGGTGGTTTTAATTACAAAACTTTGCGTCAATTTTAAGAATGAAAAAAATCAAAGTCACAAGCAATGCACATGGCCAACAAACAGCCAATCACGCGCAATTTGCCAGATGCGCCTAGGGCTCTCCGCCAATCGCACAACCTCTTACGTTATATTCCTAACACACACGTATGGAAAATGTCATATTTCTATATTGTCGTGGAAAAAATTTATTTTTCTACAATCATAAAACATGTTGAACTTCACACGTGTAAATTAATAGGCAAAGTTTGCCATATTTGGTTATGGGCGCAAAAGCGTCGTCAGTGTGTGAAGTTTCACAAACTGATGTATTTTAGGCACTACACTGAAAACTTTTGTAGAAAAAATGTTGTTTACATTATGTTTGCAAAACTGTGTTTTAACGCTTAAACGCTTTTTTTTAATTTTCGGTCTTGATGAAAAGCGGCATTTTCTTGTGTTAAAAACAGTTCTTTCGCACACTTAATATAAAAATAAGTATTTATAATGGATTTATTAATTTGTTTTTTCTACTCTCACATCTAAAACATGGATTATCGTATATGTTTCCAAAGTTTCCAGGACGCTAAGTGACCCTTTATATACATCTTGACAAGCCGTGAATAATGTACGTATTAGTTACGTTGCTGCAACTGTTGTATTAGTCACGAGTTGAAGTTTCTGTCATATAATTTAATTTTTAATTTAAGTAAATTTTTTGTGGTGGTAGTAGAAAAAGTAAAGTATGTAACACGTGTATAAACTTCTCTAGACATTCGTTTTATTAAACACTTGCTCCGCTGCGCTTTGCTCGTGCCTAATAAAACTTATGTCTAATGTGGCGTTTATAGCACTAGTTACATAATATACTATTTTATTCCCTCCTAAACAAATATATATTTTATTAAAGCCATACTGCTAAACTATTTTTGTGCATGTACATACAGGGTTATTAATAAATATGAAGCAATATTTGAACCTCAAAAATAACCCATAAAATGATGTTAATTTAAATAATAACTCATGTCCTATCTCTACTGATAAGAATTTTACAGCCCTCGGAATGTGGGTATGGAAATTTGATTTTATTGTAATAACTTTGGAACTATTTGACCAAATATTATAAAATTTGGAACATTTCCCTGTGACAACATTCCCTTTGAACTGGTAATTACGAAAACCGGATACATTCACTCAATTTCCGGTTCCAGCAGTTGCAAGTCACATTTTCTGTGTTTTTCCATTTTTTTTGCTCTCTTAACACCAATTTTTTATTGCCCAAATCGTTAGAGTAATCAATTTTGATTAAAAAACGCATAACCTTTAATACCCCTAAAATGAACCGTTTCAAAGATATTTTAATTTAAACTGAGGACTGCACAACGCTGAAACCAAAAAGTAGGGATTTTGAATGGATGATATCCACGGTAACAAATGACCATGGTCTCACTAATTGCTGTCAGGCATCTGTTAACTTTGTCGATAAGTTTTTGTGAATTTTTTATAAATTAAATGCTACGAGATCGATTTGAATTTATTGTAGATTACGTTTGGAATCTGAAGTAAACTCTTTTATTAAATATTTTCAATTAATCGCCCAAGAATCGTCCAATGTCAAAGTTGACAGATGCCTGACAGCGATTTGTGAGACCATGGTCATTTGTTGCCATGGATATCATTTATTCAAAATTCCTACTTTTTGATTTCAGCGTTGTGCAGTCCTCAGTTTATATTAAAATATCTTTGAAACGGTCCATTTTAGGGGTATTAAAGGTTATGCGTTTTTTATTCGAAATTGATTACTCTATCGATTTAGGTAATAAAAAATTGTTGTTAAGAGAGCAAAAAATGGAAAAACACAGAAAATGTGACCTGCAACTGCCGGAACCGGAAATTGAGTGGATGTATCCGGTTTTCGTGATTACCAGTTCAAAGGGTATGTTGTCACAGGGAAATGTTCCAAATTTTGTAATATTTGGTCAAATAGTTCCAAAGTTATTACAAAAAAATCAAATTTCCATACCCACATTCCGAGGGCTGTAAAATTCTTATCAGTAGAGATAGGACACGAGTTATTATTTAAATTAACATCATTTTCTAGGTCATTTTTGAGGTTCAAATATTGCTTCATATTTATGAATAACCCTGTATAATGCACAATATGTTAATAGACAGAATCTGATAAACCACATAAAATAATTATTTACTCAACGAGTTTGAGTGTAAAACGGACGCTTTATTTCACGAATGTTAACGAGTGGTTTATCATGCACTAGGTGGAATAAATGAACCGATTTACTCGTAGACGTGTTGAATACAACATTTTATTCTTCGAGTAAGACTCAACAAGACTTAAATTTGATTTAAATCTGTGAAAAATAATCTAACGTTTCGAAGTGAGAAATACCAAACAGTTGTCAAAACTTCCTTACACGGGAAAAAAGCTGTAAATTTTGAAAAAATTAAATTATTTTAACAAAAGCATTTTTTATTTCAGGAATTTTATTAATTTGATGATGGAAATTAAAAAATTGATTTTTTGGCTCATATTATTACATTTGTCTCAATTTAAAAAAATCTTGCTTGTTTTGCAAAAAAATCATCTATTTTAAATGTCTACATTGCACCCTTTAGCAAAAAAGAAAAAAATTATTCTAAACTTGTTATTTTAATTTGTCTAACTAATTTAACAAACCCGAACTTCTTTCTTATTATAAAATTATCCCGGCGTATCCACCATTTATATTGTAAGAGTAATACAGAGTGGTCCAAAAGTCTGGAAACGATGTAATTCTGGCAAAACTATCAAATTTTTTGGAAAATAAATTTATAGGTGTGCAATGGCTATAAAAATGCTATTCAAAAAAATTTTTGAATATTAATTAATTGTTTATACTTACGCGATAAACATAGTAACTTTTTTTTTAAATGAAAACCTACCACAATTTTTTTTTAGACAACGAGCTTGTTACAAGAATTGTTGCCATGCATTTTTTTTTTGTAAACTACACACTTTTTTGTTAAAAAAATATTTGACTTACAAGAATTAAAGAATTTTTTTGAGTAAACTACCAGTTTTTTTTTGGAAATAAATTAATAAATGTTTAAAGGTTGTAAAGGAGCGATGCCAAAAAAATTTTTATTTTAATTGTTTAAACTTTTGAGATTATGATACTAATATTTTTTTTCCTAAATAAAAACGGTTTTTTATTTATTGTTTTACAAAGATATGTTTATGCATTTTATAAACGTACAAAAATATTTATTAAAAATGTTACAATTTACCTTAAAAAAATTATAAACTTTATCTGTTGTCAAAACTTTCTTCCACCGGCCATGGGGTGGTATGCTAAGACCGACCATCAGTGATCAACACGCCTTCTTTTATGTCATTGCTATGGCGTCGTCATTTTGCTTTATTTTCTAAATAAAAATTATTTCTCTCTAGAGCGCTTTTTGAGACAACAGCACAAGTTTCTTTAATTTATGTAATAAATATTTTAATATTTCTTAAAAAAAACTATTAATTTGTTTTCAAAAAGAAATTGCGTTATTTTTTATTTACAAAAAAAAAAACAAATACTTGCAATTATTACCTACGTAAACATTACCCTCCCTACAATTGTGTGTCTGATATTAACCCTTCCGATCGAACGATGGTTTCTTGAGCATCTACTGCATCCCACAAATAATTCAGATTTAAATATTTCTATTTCTACCTGCATTAATCTCTGGTGCAATATTCTTACGGCTTAGTCAGAAAATACCCACCCCATAAATAAAATTTTAATATCTATCTTTGAATATTGTCGTCTTTGATAAAATATTTATTACATAAATTAAAAAAAGGTGTGCTGTTGTCTCAGAAAGCGCTCCAAAGACAAACAATTTTTATTTGGAAATTAAAGCAAAATGACGACGCCATAGCAACGYCATAAAAGAAGGCGTAATAAGCTTAATGTGCTTACCACTGCTCGGTCTTAACCCTTGGCCTTAGCCCTTGGTCGGTGGAAGAAAGTTTTGACAACAGATAAAGTTTATCATTTTTTTAACATAAATTGTAATATTTTTTATAACTATTTTTATACATTTATAAAATGCATAAACATATGTTTGTAAAACAATAAATAAAAAACCGTTTTTATTTAAGAAAAAAANTATTAGTATGGTAATCTCAAAAGTTTAAACAATTAATTAAAATAAAAAATATTTTGGCATTGCTCCTTTACAACCTTTAAACATTTATTAGTTTATTTCCAAAAAAAAACTGGTAGTTTATTAAAAAAAAAATAATTCTTGTAAGTCAAACATTTTTTTAACAAAAAAGTGTGATATTTACAAAAAAAGTTTTTGCATGGCAACAATTCTTGTAACAAGCTGGTTGTTTAAAAAAAAATTGTGGTAGGTTTCCATTAAAAAAAAGTTACTTTGTTTATCTCGTAAGTATAAACAATTAATTAATATTCAATTGCTCACCTATAAATTTATTTGCCAAAAATTTAATAGTTTCGCCAGAATTACATCGTTTCCAGACTTTTGGACCAGCCTGTACATATTTTTTTTTTAATACAGTATAATCTTGGTAATTTATTAGCTATAATCTTGGTAATTATTTTAGCTATCAAACAAATTAAAGTAATAAGTAAACCGTATACCTTGCGTCAATGCTATTAGTATTTTTTACACTATAATTTTTTATTCATCATAAAAATAAAAAAATTATATGTACTTTAGCTAACAACTTTTATCCATCATCTTCTACTTTTTGCAATTTTACAATAGYAATTTGAAATCAACAAGTTGGATGTTTACCTATTGTAAACCAAAAGTCACACGTTGTTAGAAACAAACGTGTTTTTTTCAGTGCAAAACAATAGTTTTTTAAAGAGAGAATATGCCGTTTTTTGAAGTTAGAACAAAAAGGCATTCGAGCTTTAAAACATAGTTTCACACGCGTGATAAAAAAAGCAAAATTCTAGTTTTTTCCTACTCTAGAAAAAAAAAACAATATTGATTGTATTAAAGTTACTTACCTCAAGAGCTGCACAACTGCAATTGGTGATCGTGTGATTAGTCAAACCGCATCTTGAAGGTAAATTTAATTCATCAAAATGAATTCTTACAGTTGAGTCAATTTTCGATTGAATAGTCCAAAGGCAGTCCATGTCGGCTAAATTGGGTGCTTGTAAAGTCATCGTCTTGTTTAATACAATTTTTCCTCCACACCCTAAAGCAGGCCCTACAAAAATTCAGTTAGTTCAAGCAACTTACTGATTATTATCTTTTACCATCAACAAAATAAATTTCAGCTTCAAAGCCATCATGATTCAMTGTTCGATCACTGCTCATGACTAATAAAACTGTGTTACTTTCCGACTTGATAGTTGGAAGATTTTGATTCAAGTCACCACATAAATTTGCAATTCTCTTAGATATGGTWCTCACTGGTCCCTCAAATATTTCTACGTGATCAAAATGACACCTAGTTCTGTACTCGAAACGGAATTTTTGGAATCGAATAACAACGTTCTTTTTTGGGGGCACTGTGATATTCCAAGTGCAACTCGTGAATCCACTGTATAGTCCGAAATTTTTTTCTATTTTCATTAAAGGAGATGATATAACCGTCGGTGAATTTATCTGACCTCCACAGTCTAAGAATATTTTTTATATTGAAGTGATATTAAATTAAACTAATTTACCATCAAGTTGGTATGAAAATTTGAAACCAGTTTTCTGCACCCAAGGATCAGATTGGAAGCGGATATAAACAGAGTCAGTCAGACGAACTGGAGGTGGTAGTTTTTGGCCGCAGAAAACTTGGATTGCAGGTGTGTAAAATCGGTTCATGCGTGGTAACCAGAATCTTGATAATGTTAAGTTGTCGTAACGACAGTTAGACGAGCCACCTCATTAAAACAAATTAATATTAGCCACTATTATTATCATCATTTTTTTTAACTTACTGCCTTCAAGATCGAAATTGTAAAATTTAATATTTATGAAACGATTACGTGTTTGATTGGATGTAATATTGTATTGACAGATTGTGTTCTTTTTATATTCTTGAGGAAATCCAGGACTCACTATGAAACGTTCGGTTCTGTCAGCAATAAAAGTGCCTCCACAGTTCCACTCCCATTGAGCCTAACACAGATTTAAACAAAATGGTAATAAAATTAATAACTTTTCTGCTTGAACATTAATTTATAGAGCTATTAAGACAACAAGAGTTGTATAGACAGTTTAAAAAGCGAAGTTGTAGTTAAAAAAAAAAACATAACTGATGATTTCCATATACCAGGTGAATAAAAGTATGGAACCGAACGTTTTTTGCTTAAACTATTTATTTTTTGGCAAATATTAATTGATGAATGATAAAGTACTATAAAAATGTAATGTTTTATCAAGAATACATTTTTTCGAAATTCTCTTTTGTTTTCGAGTTTTAAAAAATGTTTTTTTTTAAATGGCAACCCACTATAAAACCATTTTTCTCATGAAGGTTATTATCTAAGGATTACAACTATCTACTTTATACAGGTTGCTAAAAAGTGTGGATACAGTTAAATATTTTTCCTATGACTATATACTAAACTAGATCATAACGCACAATTACATATGCGCGAAAATTGGCAATATCGTACGAGGTCAGAAAACATGTGCGATTTGTTTTCGCGCTGTGTGTTAGAAATTTAACGCAGAATTCACACTCGAATGTTTTGTATTTTTTCATTCAACGTATTTTTTTGTATCCATTATAAAAAATAAATCGTTATGAAAAAAAAAATATGTTTGTAAGAAAAAAATTATTTATGGTCGTAGAAAAAATAGTGTACAAAACTTGCAGGAAAGTGTCTAACGCACTCGCGGTATTGCCTGCACTCGGCTAACGCCTCGTGCGCAACTTTCCCGCTTGTGCGTTATTTATCAGTTTCCGTGCTCGTTATGTAATATACTAATAAAAACTTTTCATAAACGAACTTATTGTGGTATATGCTTAAAAGTATTTAAATTCCATTGTTTCAGATGTTTATCAAACTTCTATCTCCATTTGTTCTGAGGATACGAGCCTAACTTGATTTTTTTTTAATGTCAAGAAGAGTCATATTTAATATTTTTAAGAAAAGCATTTTTTTTGAGTTGTGTGATGTAACACAAGCATACCTAATTTTCAAAAAAATAAATTATATACATTTTGAAAAATGTAATTTTTTTAGCCTTAAAAATGTTGTCTTTATCAAACATTATCTCTTTGCCGCTTGAACTTTGACCAAAAAATAAGTAAACTGTTTCCCAAATTTCAACGTGCTCTGCTAAACCGTTCTGAAAATATTTATCTATATTTTTTAGCGACCCTGTATTTAATTTTCATAAAAAAATTACATAAATTGCAATTTTGACAAAAAAAATTGCATAACTCAAAAACAAAACAAAATTTCGTTCTCAAAATACGATCACATTTTTAATATATCTTTAATTTATATTAATCATTATTTTCTAAAGGCAAATAATTAAAAAAACCGTTTGGTTTCATACRTTATATTCACTCTAAATACAAAATTTTTAGTCAGTTTACGAATTCAACAATAATAAAATTGTGCACTACCTGCATTATTATGTAATTGCATTTTTTATTACTCACAGTCTTAAACAACCAAATCATAAACATTTTGTAGCTTATTCAAAAAGATTTTCTGTTTTTTGAAAACATTGTTAATATTTATTCTAAGAATTTTAGACAATTATTTAAAATTGTAATACTAAGTACATAATTATAACGATAACATTTTTTGTGTAACTTTATTACTATTTTTAAAAACGATTTAATTATAAAAAAGTTATGTTTTATACAAATTATGATTTTTTTAGACTGGTATTTTTAAAAGTTTCTTTTTATTTAATTTATGGTTGTTTGGAAAATGATTTCTGGATTCTTATAAAATACAAAAATTAAAATATACAGGATGTTTTGTAAATTGACAAAAAACAGAAAATGCCAAGTAAAATAATATACCAAGAACATAAAAAAAATGTAAAAAAAAATTCTATCCATAAAAATTTTGTTGTTGTGAGAGTTTAAATTTAGAACTTTGATTCTATTTATTTCTATTAGAAAAATAATTATCCAAGTTTTTTTGCTACAGGCTATTAGAAGAGGAAATAATGAAGCTGTATCCTAAACTGAAACTCTTTTTCATGTCATTTGTGGCTTTTATTGCCAAAATTTTTGTACCTTTACTAAATAATTATAAAAAAAACATATACAACATCATCAATATATGATTAAATAGATGTCATAATTTTTTGATAGAATTTTTTAAACACTTTTGTTCCTGGTATCTTACTTGGCATTTTTCTTTTTTGATCTATTTTTGAAACACTGTGTATCATACTCAATTAGTTTATACGGTCTAAACACAAAAACCAATTAGAAATTAAAAAGCACACGAAAGAGTAATTATTTATGTTTTTTTTGATGTTTTGTTTTTTTAGTACATATATTAATCACGTCAATACTTACCCTAAACCCTTTACCAGTGATTCTTTCATTACTTCTGAACAAAATTTTCATTCTGTTACTTGTCGAATTAACAGTACTGGGAAATTCGCGACCACATTTTCTTCCCAACGAAARCCAATCATTATTTCTCCAATCCCAGATTTCTAGAAAATCATTTTCGCAGTTATCTGTTTCTTCAATTTGAAATCTTGTTGTAAATATAAGACCAATATGATACCCCTCATCACATCTCAATTCCCACAAACATTCKGCGTTATTCGGATAGTCATTAGGGAAAGAGGGAGTTTGAATAATGCTTTCACGATCATGAAATATTCCACCACATCCTGAAACACTTGCAGTAAATTTTTACTACCACATCAAATAATGAATTGTACCCTGAATTTTAGGTTCGTATTTAAGACTAAATCCTTTGCTATCTGAATCGACATCAAATTTATAATCGATCCATAAATGATTCGTTTGTGATAAAAGTGTGTCAGGTTTGTTATGTTGACAATATCTGTCTATTTTGGGACTTTTAGGCGAATCYCCATTGTAAATATCTAAATAACTTTTCTCGCAGTTGCTTCCCAAATTTAAAGAATTGAATGTTAATGAAATGGTCTGTTCTTTAGGTAATTGCAACAGCCAACTACATTCTATGGATTTCGAATTTTTGTTGGGGTAACCTGGACTTTTTATTTCACCCATTTCTCTGGTTATAATTCCACCACACTGATAAGTGTGATAGGAGAYAGTAAAGTTAAMTTGATTTCGAGWGGAATATTGTARAACCTGAAAAATAATAGTTATTTACGTGTTTTAAGYGAAAAWTTTTATATACAACTCACACTGAYTTGTATCTTTGAATATGGGATTCTTACAACTGCTGTACCCGGAATACAGTTTACGGAAAAGAGTTCTTTTTTACCATTCACTAAAAATAATAGTAAGTGAATCAATGTTGTACATTTTTTTATTATTAAAACCAGTTTCTATTTTAATTGCCGCTATGTAAGAAATACATTTTTTTGAAGATGATTGCCAAGTAGCATTTGTTGCTGTAGTAATTGTCAAGGCTAATGTTTCACTACTCGGATACTTTTCCCGAACGTAAGTACAAAAGTACGTGTAGTCTATGTTTGGTTGGGTTATAGTTCCACTGTCTTGATTAAAGTCGCCTTCACAAACTGAAAAATAATTTAAAAAATTACTTACATACTCATTACCACTTGGTTTTATAATATTTTTTTTTATATTGTATAGTAGCCCAACCAAAATTGTGAATTTAGACTAAAATACGTTGAATAACGCTTTATTTTGTATAATGGATACAAAAAAATACATTGAATGAAATAATACAAAACATTCGAGTGTGAATTGTGCGTTAGATTTCTAACACACAGCGCGAAAACAAATCGCACAGGTTTTTGACCTCGAACGATATTGCCAATTTTCGCGCATATGTAATTGTGCGTTATGATCTAGTTTTGTATATGGTCGTAGAAAAAGAATATTTTTGAAATTGGCCCCTAAATAGTGAATATAGTTTAACAAATATCTAGGAATTGTATTATGCAAAAAATCTTTGAAAGGCATTATCTCACAATTAATATTTTAGTACGTATGACACTGTTGTCGCCGATGTGCAATATATCAAAACTTATAAGTTAACTGTTTTGAATTTATAATAGTATATTATGCAAAAAGTGTTATAAACAACACTTTAGCAAAGAGTTTTATGTTAGGCACAAGCGAAACGAGTGTTTAATAAAGAAGTCTCTAAGAAGTTTATAAAACGTGTTGCATAATATACATTTTCTACGACCAAATAATTAAAGAAAACAATAATTATAAATTATTTCAATTCAATGACGTATTTTTCTTCTGGCATTTTCTAAATGCCAAACTAATAAACGTCAAACTAGAGCCGTTTTTCTAAGAGGTACAAACCAATATAATGGCCCTGTTACACATTTAAGACCAAATTTGTATCGCGCATGCTTGACGTAGTGGTTGCATGTCATCAGTAGCGTACTTTAATTTTCCTTACACTTACCCATACCAAACGAAAAAACGGCCATTAGCAAGCATAAATCAAATTGGTTTTTTTTTTCGTCTTTTGTTAATTGTGTATTTTGGTAAGTACAAACAATTTTTTTAAATATTTCAAGCTTTTATTTTGTACGTGATGCAAAATTATTGTGAACATTGTTAAATCTTTTATTTTACTGGTATTATTCAAAATTAAAATATTCAATAATTAATAACAAATGTACCATGGTTGCCTAAAAAAATTCATACACAGATAACAAACAACAGATCCGAAAATTATAAATTAGAGTTGTGTAAACATCGCTTTTTAAAAAAAGGTTATGTATGGATAGGCTTGATGGGAATGACTCAGATGTTAAAATCGCTCAAATTTGAATCTACTGAACATCACCCTCAGCAGTAATTGCCCGTATCGAAATTCCGTCTCTTAAATTTCATGCTATAGTCTGTTTATGAGTTTCAGTTAAACCCATTTTATCGTATTGACTGGCACTGCAGACTTTTATTTACTAAGTATATTAAAATTTTGGCTGTACAAGTGTTTTATCTCCACCACGTATGTTACGCCACTGGCAACCGATTTAAGCTCCCTTCTCTAAAAGTTCGCGCAGATTCTCGATCCCGCCTATGTACCTCTTAGAAAAACGGACTCTACCAACTRGATATGTTAAGAAAATATGACAACAGTGTTTAATGAAACTTCGAGTGTTTTTAATTTCCGAAAACACCAGAAATGGCAACAACCTGTTTCTAATGATAATTTTAAAATGACGCTTTGCACACTATTTGTCAGTTCAAAATGAGATATATACAGGATGCGCCAGAACTCGCGTCCCAGAGAAAAATGCCATGTAAGGTAATATACCAGGAACATAAAAAAATGTTGACAAAATTGTATCCATAAAATTTTCGAAGTTTTGAGAGTTTAAATTTTGCACTTTAATTTATTTCTGTTGGAAAAATAATTTTTAAAGTTTTCTTGCTATAGATTATTAGAAGAGGAAACAAGGAAACTGTATCCTAAATTGTAACTATGTTTGACGTTTTTTGTGGCTTTTATTGACAGAATTTTTTACCTTTACTAAATAATTAGGAGTATAACAAAATATATACAAAATCATCATTATCATTAAATACACATAAAAAATCTCAAATGTCAAAAAATAATTGTCAAATTTTTTAAACATTTTGGTATCTTATCTTACTTGAAATTTTTCTTTGGGCCGCGAGTCTTACATACCTGTATATGTATATACAGGGGGTCCCAGCAACATGGTAAAGTCACATATTGACCTTTAAATAATAAAATTTTAAAAGATATATATAGGCAATTGATATAGTGTATCACCTAAAATTATTTTCAACTATACAGCATGTTCCAAAAATAAGTTACATTACAAAATTGTGTTATTTTTTTAATGAAATAGCATATGTTTTGTGGCATTTTAGAATGTAGTCTTTTAATACATTGTTTTTAGTCGATTTTGCATAGTTTTAAAAATAAGAAGATTTTTTGATGAAAACATGCCCTTTAAAAATATGACTTGCAGGGTGTGTTTTTACGGTCTTGGAGTAGAAAATTGACCTAATAATAGAAGAGTATGTACAGAAATACTGTAATTGAAAAAGAAACTCACACAATTGTTATTATTAAGAATGTTATTTAATTCTAAAATATTGGTAAGTACACGGTCTGAGGGTCACTGGAATTCTTTTTTTTTGTTAAAATAAAATTGTATTGTTGCAACTAATAAGAAAATTATATCAATGACAATGAAAGAGAAAAGTCACTTTATGGTTTTGACACTATCATCATTTCATTTGTTTCTGTTTTATTAGTTTTTATCAAAATTCGAAGATCTTCTGTTTATTCTTTTTCAGCGAAATGGTTTCCAATAGGTTTGATTCGATTTTTTTTTTCTAAATTTGTGGACATGGATCGCAAATATTAAAATAATAAATTGGTTGTCGTCATTATGATTTACGGTAAAACACAAGGTCATGATACTAATGACCATTGTTGCAGCCGAAGCAGCAGTTCTTAAACAAATAATATAACAAATATATTTACTTRCATAGCGCAAATTTTTATTTTATGTAGCGTATTAGTTTTCTTCTACCGTGAATATCATTTCATTTAAATTTTAACCTCAAGACGGTAAACACCCTGTATAACATATGATGTTTCATTTAAAAAAAAACACAGGTTTGTATTGTAACTTATTTTTGTGGCACGCTGTATAGTAGAAAATACTTTTAGGCCATGGGCTAGGTTAGTATCTATCAACGTTTACCATTTAAAGGTCACTCACTAATGGACTTACCAACTCGCTGAGACAGTCTGTAAACAGGGTGCGCCAGAACTCGGGCCCCAGAGAAAATTTTCATGTAAGATAAGCTACCAGGAACATGGAAAAAATGTTTAAAAAATTCTATCTGTCAAAAAATTTTGACATTTATTTTTTTGTAAATTTGACATTTTTTTATGCCTATTTAATGATACTGATAATCTTGTATATGTTTTTTCACAATTATTTAGTAAAGGTACAAAAATTTTGCCAATAAAAGCCACAAATAATATAGAACAGAGTTACAATTTAGAATACAGCTTCTTTGTTTCCTCTTTTAATAGCCTATAGCAAAAAAATTTGGAAAACTATTTTTCCAACAGAAATAAATAGAGTCAAAGTGCAAAATTTACCCTCATAACTTCGAAATTTTCATAGATAAATTTTTTTAAACATTTTTCCATGATCCTGGTATCTTACCTTATATGTCATTTTTCTCTGGGGCGCGAGTTCTGGCGCACCCTGTATGAATTTTCAAAATTCCTTCAAAATAGTATGACACAAGTTGCAAATACTTCACAAAAACAAATTAAAAAGTTACCAGATGGGTTGTTGGAAGTGAATTTCGCTTTGAAACCTCTTCCTGCAGTCCCCGGTGACCAATAATAAACGTGCATGTGGTTTTCTGAAGATTCGATAACTTCGTTAGTTGCACTAACTTTTTTAATATATCCTTTAAAATTCTTATCGTGGTAAATAATTAAGCCATTAAGCCATGATCCTTTTAATCGATTGTCTAACCCAAAATCTTCAATTTTGAGAGTCACTCGACGACCTTTTGGTACTATAATTGTCCAACTACATCTTCTATAAATTCTATGCGGATTGGGATATCCCGGACTTTTGATTGTACCTTCTGAAGCTTCGATAGTACCACCACATACTGAAACACGATATTCAAAACGTTTTTTATTTTTTAGAAGTAGGTACCTTCAGCGCTTGCGTTGAACTTCAATGAAAATCCACCCAATTCTTTTTTGATGTTACCAGTTTGGAAGTGAACTATAGCTTCACTTCCCGAGGTCTGAATTAATCCTGGCAGCTTTTTACCACAAAAATTGCCCAAAATGTATTCTAAAATGAATTTTTTATAAATAGCCCAGTCAAATTAGACAAAAATAGGGCGATCGGTGGAAAAAAATCCTAGAGAGTTGAAATTTTTTTAAAGTCTTCCGAGTCATCCTTATATGCTGATATAAAATGGAAAAAAGCCCGTTCACAAAACCAGTCCATACGCTTAGGTACTCTATAAAGCTAGATAATTAGATAAAGTAGTCTCGTTCTTCGCATGGGCTATGTTTATGGATAAATATTAAATGTTGATTTTCATAAGTGTATTTCTGCACTCTCAAAATTCGAAATTTCATGTTTCTAATTTTGTTTTTAAGCGTTTAAATTCTACTTTATTTCGTTGAAATTTGAAAAGTGCACTTCTACACTCTCTAAGGATCATATTTTCTAAATTTAATGCTTTTATATCCCTTTAAATGTGTACACCGTTTTATTTCCTTAAAAACTAATTTMCGAAAAATCTTATTTTAGTGCCCCTTTACACCTCTGATGAATTTTATGTTTATATCTTTGTTTAAACATTTACACCCCATTTAACCCCCTTACAGATTGATTCTCTCTTTCTTCCAAAATTTTTATTTATATCTCCGTTTAAATGTTTACACCCGAGTCACCTTTTAGGCAGACCAGCTTAGTTGGGAACGCTCTACACGTATAGGAGTAAATACTTACCATATACTAATGAAATGTGTTTCAAAGATTTTTAATGCAATTTTATGTAGACTCCAAACTTTTGAAGCCTACGCTTAGTCCTACGACAAAAATGAATAGGACCATTTTTGTAGGAAATTTTGATGCAGAAATAGACTTCTACAGAAAATTCTGCATAAATTACATAAACGATGAGTTTGTATTTATAGACCCTCGTGATTCCCCCTTCCTTTAATGAAGTATTGGACCCAGTAAATTCAATTTACTGTCAGTTTTTTTTTTAAATTACAAGACTAATTCTGTTTTAAATGCAGATAAAGCACATTTTTTTAAATGATGTTTTTTTTTTCTGCCCTATAACTCACTTACGGTCCTACAACAAAAATGCAAAGGACCATGTAGGAAATTTTGTAAGCTTTAATTTTGATAAGAAGATAAAAACCTATAAGAGTGATAATTTCCGAGATACGAGCAAAAAACCAACAAAGACACCTTTAACCCCCCCTGCTCGAGCTCGCCCACCACCTTCGGGGACTTTTGATATATGACTGCCAAAGTGTAAAGAAAGCATTTAAAAAAAATTCCAACCCTCTAGGATTTTTTTCCATCCCTCGTTAAATATTAACAAATTTTACCTGTGTTGTCAACTTCATTTCTTTCGTAAATTTTAACATGGTCCACGCGTGTACAATTCGAAGCTTCTTCCAAGTCAATTTTATCAAACTTAATATCCATATTGTGATTCGATGGTGAGACTAAATGCCAAGTACAATTAACATCGACTGGATATTTCGAAGGCACGTTGAAAAATGGTGACTGAATTTGACCAGTTTTACTATGAATACTCCCTCCACAATTGGCCAAAACTATCCTGGCTTTAAACCCATTACTCGGGTCATTCAACTCTGTGAAAAACTTCACAAACATCATATTATCGGTACTAAACTGGGAATTTGGTTTTTCGCAGAATTTTCCGATTAGTCTCGAATATTGAGTACCACCGTCGCGCACTTCAACATATTCGTTTGTACAACTGCAAAAACTGTTAACTGTTGCTCTATTTACAATTTTATAAACTTACTTATTTTGGATTTTTAAATCGAATCTGTCAATAAAATCAATGCGAATAATTTCACCAGGCGGAGCCATTATTCTCCAATTGCACTCTACATGAGGCGGCGGTATATTTGGGTAATTGGGAGAATGTATTTCTGTGGCGTTGGCAAATTTTGTTAAAACTATTTCACTATCGCATGCATAGGACACTTCGCGGTAGCGTAAAACAAAATTCTGAAAATTATTAAAGTAACAAAAAAAAGTGTTTGTGTTTTGAATACCGTTAAACTGCTAATTCCTTCAAATTTAATAAAAGCGTTATTTCCGGTAGTTTTAAGAGTTGGTGGTTTTTGTTCTCCACAATATTTACCACTGCCGAGGATTGGCGAATCTGGAAATTTTCCATTTCGGATCTGGAAACTCATATTTAGAAAAATTCTTATCTTAACAAAAAAAAAAATTATACCATAAGATAATTGTCGCAACCTTTGTTGGTATCGTGGTGTATATTGAAGGACAAGAATTCCATTTCTATTGTCCTACCACTACGGACGGTGATGTTCCATTGACACTACATTTTAAAATGATTATTAGAAAAAATATAGGTAATAGACTACGACAATGTCAGTTTAATTTTAGTTTAAAAATAAACCTTCAACTTTGTTTTGAGCATTTCATATAGCAAAAGTATTACCCAAGGAGGTTAGATGGATCTAACCTCCTTGGTATTATGTAACAGTAATTGAGCACCATGTAACCTTATAAAGAACTATCGAAACTCAAAAAAAATACACAGGCAAATTTCTGGTTATAGTAGATTACATAACGAGCACAGAAAGTGATAAATAACGCACAAGCGGGAAAGTTGCGCACGAGGCGTTAGCCGAGTGCAGGCAACCCCGCGAGTGCGTTAGACACTTTCCTACAAGTTTTGTACACTATTTTTCCTACGACCATAAATATTTTTTTTCTTACGAACATATTTTTTTTTCATGACAATTTATTTTTTATAATGGATACAAAAAAATACGTTAAATGAAAAAATACAAAACATTTGAGTGTGAATTGTGCGTTAGATTTCTAACACACAGTGCGAAAACAAATCGCACAGGTTTACGACCTCGTACGATATTGCCAATTTTCGCGCATATGTAATTGTGCGTTATGATCTAGTTTCGTATATGGTCGTAGGAAAAAATACATTTCATTTCATGTATCGCAAAGGGGGTGGTGCCATTTAAAAAAATTTGAAGAGGTTGTCTTTATTACCAAAAGGGTAGGTACTACAAATTACAAAAGTATATACTAAAAGGTGTCCCCTTGGAAATAAAAATTGACCTGTCTCGAAATTTTCAAATTTTTGTTTATTTTTCTGAGATATCCAAAAGGTGGTTCATTTTTAAAAAATCAGTAGGTATAAACTTTACTATTAGTCTATGGGGGCGGGCAGGGATCAGAGAGAGAAAGATTGGAAACTTGGCGACCCTAAGGTAGTGACCTATTGGATGTAGCGCCATCTTACGTCTCAGGTGTTCATTACAATTTCGGATTAGCCGCCAATTTGCAAAAAGTACCATTTTTTTCAATTTTTTTTTTAGTTTGGCAGAAACTTTGACATTGTGATTTTTACATAAATAAGTTTGTCTTTTTTTGCTAAAAAATGAGTCACGGCAATTACTGCATTGTCAAATCGTGTTATAATAATAAATTGAATAATAGTGATATCGCTTTTTTATACTTCTCACAGATTCGTCATAGTAAATAAAAATTGTAAGTATTGTGAGCATCATTTACAGATATTCGAAATTTTAGAGCACGGAAATGGCTAGAAGCTGTAGATCAGAAAGATTTACTAGAAGTAAATTATACCAAACAAAATTTTCGGGTTTGCAGTGATCATTTTGGTCAAGAGCAGTTGGAAAAAATGGCTAAAATTTCTATTTAAACACGGATCTATATCCAACATAAGTTATATAAAAAATGTAGCAAATTTTAGTAAGATTTTTCACATATTGTAAAAGAGTACTTTCCATACTTATTGATTTCAGAACCAGGAAAGGAAACAAATGTTGAGAAGGCCATTGAAATTGATAATATTATTAATTCTGATACTAATTTCCCACTTATAATTTATAATTATAAGTTGTAATTGAAATGATTAAAAACATAGAACACATTATTTTCATTTAGGTAATGAAGATTCGACGAATGTTCTTGAAAATGTTTTTAATAATGCGGATCCTGTGGGCGAGCAGATTCGAAAACAAAATTAAAATTTCAAGTAACAATGAAATATTGAAAAACATTTTACACCAATGTTCATTAATATTAAATAAGTTTGTTTGGAGTAAAATGTGTATTTCTCACTAATAAATTCATAATAATAAAAAAATACAATTCAGTAACAAGCAATACAACATTCCCCTCTGTGTTTTTGAATTTGGCGGGTTTTTATCTAGTCAACTGATRACTGCGCCTCTGGTGAGTCAGGTGTTCATTAGATTTGAATTAGCAGGGGTCGTTTATTTACATAGGAGGCTTATGGCCGTTTCCGATCTTTTTCTCTCTGATCTGTGGGGGCGGGGTGATCACTTGATTCCATAATTTTTATTCACCCGGTATAGGTATTCAGAACAATCCAGAAATGTTGAACGATGTTCACGGTGAGTTAGTAGTAAGTTGTATTTTTTCTCGGTAATTGTGCAAGTTATAAAATAATACATTAAAGAAAGCGTTTCGAAAGGCAAGTTTTGTAGAACGAGTTCAGCAAAGCGGGAGTTTTATAAAGAACGAGTTCCCACAAATGACTTATAKAACAAGTTTTTTATACTATTGTTTTTTGCGCGTTTTACGTACTTTTTTAACATAAAAATCAATTTTTCAAAATTTAGGAACTATTGCTTTAATAAGGTGGTGGTTGGTAATAAATGTCACAAAGTTTGAAAAATTCGATTTTAGAAGTGTCAAGTCTCGTATATTTTTTAACACTTTTTTGAATTAACAATGAATTCGGCAAATATTTCATGCACATCACCTAAAATGAGAGAAATCGCTCAAAACGCCGCTGAAAATCATTATAACCAACCTCTAGAAAGTAAATTGTACTAGTCTATTTTAGCACCCAAATTTTTGTTGAAATGACTCATTAAAGCATTTGTTTTGGTATCGAAATAAGCTTTCTTTCCGTCGCAAAATAAAAAAAAAGTTTATGAAGGTTTTTTTCACTACTAGCTGTAAAGAGATACCATTATTTAGTTTGTTGAGAAGTTGTGAAGTTGTTTTTCTTTCATAGTAGTCAATAATCATTTTCATTATGGACCAAGGACTATAATGCATTAGAGGTGGGTAAATGCCGATGTTGGAAGGTATTACATTAATACAAATATTTCTAGAATACCTATTATTATTGAAAACTCTTACCATCACAAGTAGGTACTAACGGAAGTATTTCGAGATGAAATTAATGCAAAATCAAATAAAAAAGACTTAAATTTCCTCATTAAAAACATCGGAATAACTCCAACTCTAATCCTTCTGTCTATGTCAAAACTGTCTAAACAAAAATGGGTTTATTCCTTGTTAAAATACTATCGTTAGTGAGGCAAGTCTTAACACTTTTCTTTGTAGTTTCTTTGTTATGTTAACAAATATTTCATATTATGAAGTTAGAACATTAGTTATAATAGTAGTTGCAGAAGTACAAAAAATGACATAACCTGATTTATGATAAGAAGAAAATAATACTTCCAACTTAAATTAATCAGGTAAGTAAGTAATTAATTACTGTAGGTAATAGTGAATTAACAAAAATTGTAGTTGTGAATTACGACATCTTACGTCTGAGGCAACATGTCCATTAAGTAGGGTTATACAGGGTGTTTCACATAATTTTACGAGGTCTGCGCCTGTAAGATGCAATCAATAATACTTATTACGACACAAACTCGATTACAAATTTTGAAAAATTGGATAATGTTCTCTAGTTTGTTCACCCTTTCAAAAATTACATTTTTTGTTAGTTAGTGGTTAAGATAGATAAACTAGAATCATATTCATGCCGTCTCTTGATAGAACAAATGATAATTGTTTATAAAAAACTGCAGGTTATGACTATTAATAAAACAGTGATTAGTTTGACAACTACTGTCATGGGTTTCCAAAAATGAAATAATTAATAAATGTGTATTTTTTGTATCTAGTGTATTGTGCATTTTGTATACTTGGGTGCTTACATTAGGCGCAAGCCTCGTAAAGCTCTGTGAAACACCCTGTATTTTTTACTGTTGTATTTCTGCAGGCGATAAATGTGCTAGTAGTGAAAAAATGTTATATAAAACACGGTAGTGAAGATTTTTATAGCCTTGTATTTATTGTTTAAAAATCTCTTCTCTACTTATTTGTAATATAATATACCCTACTATTTATTCTGTATGTTTGGTCTATAATAATTAATACCTTTGAACTTTTACCCATTATTTCAAAATTTAATCACAATTTAAATTTTGTATTTATTACCTTGGTATTGTATGTTCTTAGATAACTATAAGTGCTTCTTGAATTGTTGTTGTAAATGATATAATCAGTCGGGGCCGTCAAAGTACCTCCGCAGCCTATAAC